>NC_034590.1:146138031-146212877 GCF_900095145.1 Mus pahari
CACACACACACACACACACACACACACACACACACTCATACTCCAAACTCCTCTTGTAGTGCCAGAAAGTTCATTTAATGTATATAGTCTCTCATGTGAACTTGTTGGTATAGGAATTGGTGTGCTGTCTGTCTCCTACGTCTGAATGTCAATAGAACAGAGAAGGTAGAGGCCTTCTGCAAAAATAAGTTTAGAGAGATGTATGCTCTTGGCACCATGGCTTATTGTCATTGTCATGGCAGCTCCTTGGATAGGAGTATCCCGCCTTCAAACAATGCTTCCCATAACCAAAGCATTTAAAAAGTATGTGCCTCTTGATGTTACTGAAGATAAGCCACAAGTGTGAATGGGGATCAAAGTGTAGTATATGTGTGAGAATAGGATATGAACTTATTTAGTTATATTCTAGAAAAAGCAATAGTGAATTCTCTCTCTGTGTGTGTGTGTGTGTGTAAGTGTGTGTGTGTGTGTGTGTGTGTGTGTGTGTGTATGCTTCAAGTGTCTGTAGATTATGAGTGTGTGCATTGTAGTAAAAAAAGGAAGGTAAATTTAAAAAAATTAAGTCTCACCAGGCGGCGATGGCACACACCTTTAATCCCAGCACTTGGGAGGCAGAGGCAGGCGGATTTCTGAGTTCGAGGCCAGCCTGGTCTACATAGTGAGTTCCAGGACAGCCAGGGCTACACAGAGAAACCTGTCTCGAAAATTCAAAAAAAAAAAAATTAAGTCTCTGTTCATCTCTGTCCTGGTCGCCATAGATATGTCACTTAGCCCCTCCATAAAGCAGGGATTAGCAAGCCCATTTCACCTAAATCACAAAGCTCACTTGAGTGACTGACAGAAGTATCTTAGTACTGCAACCAGGAGCACTATGGATAACCTTGTGAGAATACAAGATCTTCACGAAAACTGAACTACTCAGAACATTACAGCACAATCCTTCCTTATAATGTAATGAGACTACTTCCAGAGCATTCCTCTAATGGAACAAAAAGATGTTTCTATTTATAAGAAGTCACACACACACAAAAATGATCTTTCAAACTGTACAATCTCTTCAGACTCAGAATAGATGCATAATCAACAAACCTTAATGGTGGCAAATATAAAACACCCTGCACTGTATCTATTGGCAGGCATATACTTTCTTGAGCTATTATATCATCAAATAAACGATTATCACGATTACTTGTAGCGTATAGAATGCATTGCCAGAGAAGAGAAACCCAGTTCCATTGGAACAAAAGTGAGGGCAGAACAGTCCCGTGCAAATCACAAGCATTAGCTCATATAGAGATGAAGGGAACTAGCTGGACAATAAGTAAATTGAGCACTGTGTCCCTGGAGGAGAATCAAATGAGCAAGGGAGGTTAACAGAGTCACTGTCTTGCTTTCCTTCAACCTAAAACCCAGCTGCTGTTACGACAGCCAACAAGGCATAGCACAAGAATTTGGATTCTCGTTTCGGTGCTTCCCAGTTTCAACACTTAACAAGCCAAAGGGTTTCCAAAGACTTTTTTGAAGTTCTACAGTTTCCTCCTGAGAGAATATAGATTTTAAAGCTGTACAAGTTTGACTTCAACTGTGATATCTTCACAAACCTGTAATAAACTTCATAACCATACTTCAGTCTTGGGAATATTTTTCTTATTCCCATGCTGCAAGCTTGAGAATCTATTGCACACTAGAATCACTTGCCATAGTGGTTTTTTTTATTTGTGGCTTTTAAATCATAAATTCAATTGTTCCAACTATAAATATTAATGATTAATCCTTATACTAATTAAAATCTCTCATTAATATGTCATATGTAAGAAAATTAGTCACATAAATATCACCTTATATATCCTTAGAGCTAACTCAGTTTATGCTACTTTTATCTTCTTGGATTTGCATTTAACAATTATTTAAAATACCTAGAAAACTGATTTCCTTATAAAAATATTATAGGAAAAAATTCATCCTCTAGTAAAAGTATTGGGACAATTCTCATGTTATTTCACATAGGATGATTTTATGTGTTTCATATTTAAAATAGGTACGATGTAGAGAATAGAAAGAAATATCACATGTACTTCCACATTTTGTAGAGCTACTCATAAAGACAAATGTTTTTCTAACACACTCCAAAACTCCTAAGTGTCCTAACATATATCCCTAATATATAAGGGAAGAGACCAACATCCAGGACTCTGTAACATTATGGTTTCATACCTTGCAAAGGAAAAGATACACGAGCAGCCAAACACACACAGGGAAGGACATGAGCACATTCTTAGCATACCACGATGAAAGACCTGCTTACCTGGTGACTGCCCGGGTGCAGATGGTGACAAGGAAGCAGCCAGCCACAATCATCCAGCCCCAGCCTCCATCCGGAGGGGATGCCAAGCCGACTCTAGTTATCTTCGTCATGGTTTCAATTCTGGTTTTCTTCTCCTTCCAAGTTACTGCAGCAGTAAGTTATGATCTTGAGTGTTCGCTACCCAGTAACTTCCGGTTGATATTCAACGTTGGCGCAGGACGCTACCTTGCGTAGGGGTTACGGCCCATCTAAAGCAAAAACAAAAATGTGTTTTTATTCTATTGCCATGGTATTCTCTTGATAAGAAATTATTACTCTCCTATTAATATGATTGTTTGTAACTATGAATACCAAGTCATAGTAAAGACCATTAGGTATCTCATTTTTGTTTTAAAAATAAATGTAAAAATGTTTATTCACAATCCCTGAGAAGTTACCACTTACTCCTTCAGAAATTTCTTAATGAGCAAAAAGCCAAGAAAACTGTAATAGTAGCTTATGCCAAACCAAAAGTAAACATCAGGTGTAATATAAAGCTTAAAAACCTTTAGCTCAAGCAATGTGTATGAGTATCTTTAAGTTATTTTCACAATATACCTGCAATCCAAATTTTAAGACATATAAATGATAGCATAGCCTAATATGTATCTATATGTCCACTTATTATATTTACTTGTATTAGATTAAGAGATGAGAGAACTACAGATGTCATTGCATAGCTGTTCAAATATTGAAAGGGCCACATAAATTTTCATGTACAGAAAGAACTTTGCCATTTCTACCTGAACCCTCCTGTGCTGTTGAGAGCATGCACCATCTCTGCTGAAGAGAAGGAAAAGCAATAAGGGAGAGAGAATCCAGTGCGTGCTTGTCTAGGTGACTCTTAGTCCTCAGTCAGACCAAGGAATGAAGCTAGGAAGTGTTTCACAGCCTTGGCCTTTTATACGGATTCAGACACAGGGCAAAGATCGCAGTCATAAATATTCTGCCATATCAATTCTGTCTCCACAAAACACCTGGACTACAAGGCAAAGAAAGGAGCAATACATCCACCCAGACCTTTCATATCAGAAATAACTGTATTATCTTCTAACGTTTTCTTAAATCATTCACAGAATATGTTCTATATAAAAATTTTCAAAGACAATTCATTGGAAATACATAATTTAAAAACTGAAACTGACTCCTTATGATCACACTTTAAAACCAATATAGTAGGAAAAGAGAATGAAAAAATTTAATATATATTTTTAAATATAAATTTTAATTATTGCCAGCCTGAAGTGTTCAAATTCTGAATGCTTCTTCAATTCTTTATTCAGATTGAGTGAACATTGTACTAGGCTATATGCCTATGATGGGTGTGAAAAGAACCTACACATGCTTTAGGATCATTTCAAATTAATTGCCGGCTAGTAGACGAAATTAAATAAATCAAAGTAAATGATGATGGAAAGGGAACAGCCATCCAAATGTATCCAATCATCCCTCCTCGTGCAGCCTTAACATCTGATGAGAATTAGAAAATTATTTTAGAATTTCATTTCTTTTTAATTTTGTGTGTGCATGTGCGTCTGCATGTGCGTGTGCGTGCGTGTGTGTGTGTGTGTGTGTGTGTGTGTGTGTGTGTGTGTGTGTTCAGTGTATACAAGTGTATATACAGGTGCATGTGTGTGTGGAGGCCAAAGGGAACTTGCTATTCTCAGCTGGACTGGCTGATTAATGAGATCCCAGACCCTGCCTCTTGATTTGTGACTCCTCCCACCCTCCAGAGTTCTACAGATCCATGTTTACGTGAATGCTGGAGATCCAGTCTCAGGACCTTAATAAATCGTCTCCCCAGCTCCTCTCTTTCATTTTTTTAAAGTAACAGAACTTCCCAGGGACCAGCCACTTTGCTTGAAAACAGGTATGACAGAAGTTCAATCAGGCAGAAAGTGAATGTGCACAGGTAAGATGTGTCACTTCACAGTCTGAGAGTCTTCCAGGCCTGCCCTCATTCCCTGCTCAACACTGGAACAGCTACCTGAGCTAAACTCACTCTCATTGACAGCAGAGACACATGGCAGAATTTTGGGTTCTGGAACAACTGTGAGTCCTCAGCCTTTCCAGCTCTGGGCATTTGTAATCCACACAAATGATAACTATGTATTCATTAGACTTGGGTTTCTATATTTGGAATTGTATCTGTTCCAATAGCTTAGAGCAAATCCTAATTGCTATAGTGATAGAGTAGCTGGACTTGATGCAGCATTTACAATGCTTTGGATTTTTTCTTTTCTTTCCTTTTCTTTCTTTCTTTCTTTTGCTTTTTCTTTCTTCCTTCCTTCCTTTGTTTCGTGTGTGTGTGTGTGTGTGTGTGTGTGTGTGTGTGTGTGTGTGTATTGAGCATCAAACCCAGGGTATGCTATGCAAGTGCCTTACTGAAGAGCTACAAACATCTCCAGTCCCCACAGGCTTTAATTTCTTAAGTGTATAGTAGTTGAGTTTTATCACCTACTGCCCTGCCTAGCCACACCCTCTCGTTATAGGGAAGTGAGATGCTACAGAGATTCTAGTCTCATCAGAAGATGCCAGGCACCAACCCAAATGGCAGAGAAAGAAAGCATAGAGACAGACTGGTATGTGCTCTCAGGTGAGTGGGCATGGAGGCAGATGGTACCTGTCCCAACTCTGTTCCTTTCCTTCACTGGCCATTTCCCTAATCCCTAGTCTTATGAACCAGCTCTGTCATAACCTTTAGTAATCTCTTTCCCAGTTCCTTTTCTTTCATATGTTTGTGTGAGAGAGAGAGAGAGATGAGAGAGAGAGAGAGAGAGAGAGAGAGAGAGAGAGAGAGAACGTGTGTGTATGCATACATACATATATACATCACTAATCTGAAGATGAAAGAAAGGATATTGATTCTGAAAGCTGCAAGAGAGAAGTATATAGTCACATATCAAAACAAATCCATCATAGAGAGAGCAGATTTATCAATAGAAAGTCTAGAAGTCATTAGAGTTTACAATGACGTATTTCGGAATTTTCTAACCTCAGACTATAGGACAGGCTTAAACCCATCACAAAACTTCATGTTTAAAACATTGTGAGCTTTTTCCTTTTGAATTTTTTTCCTTTTCCCTTTTCCTTTTGAAGAAAGAAAAAATATACAAAAGATATTTACAACAGACATCGACAGAAAACTGAAAATCTGTATTCAGTAAGTTGGAAAAAATCAAAGAGAAATGAGTACATTTCTAGGCACAGATGACCTACCAATATTAAATCCAAATAATATGAACAACTTAAACAGATAATTTATGAACAACCATAGGAGTATTACAGAAGCACAGGTGCAGATGAATTCACAGGTGCAGATGAATTCACAGGTGCAGATAAATTTACAGGTGCAGATGAATCCACAGGTGTGCTCTGTCTGATCTCTAGAGTACTAGCCATGCCTCTAAATCATTTCATAAAATAGAAAGGGAAGAGATGCCACCAAACACATTTTTTTATTAGTTTGATATCAAGAACATGTAAGGTTAGAACAGAAAGGAAATTATAAGCTCATATCTCTGATACCTATGAATGAAAGCATTCTCAACAAAATACTTGCAAACTGAGTTCAATCACATTTGAAAAGTCATTCATCACATTTGAAAAATCTTACATACCAAGATGGCTTTATTCTAGAGAATGAAAGTAAGACTCAACACACAGAAATCAATAAATAGCATACAGACTTAGAAATCACATGGTGAGATGGCCTTTGGCAAAGATGAACATCCCTTCATGATGAAATACCGGAAGAAAGGAATTTACTTCAACCTGATAAAGGGTACAAGATACAAACCTATAGCCAACAGTACATGCATGAGGGGGTGCGGGGGCTCAAAGGACTCCACCTACAATCAGAAGACAAGGTCTACTTTTGCCACTTTTATTTGATAATTTTCATGGTTTGACATCTTACCTAGAGCAACGAGACAAAAGGAAGGAAATAAAAAAAAGGATATAAACAGGAAATAAAGAAATCAAAGCACCCAGATATACAGGAGATAGGATTCTCTATGTGAGGTCCAAAAGACCTCTTTAGAAAATCTAGAGCGAATAAACACTTTCAGAAAAATAATGGCAGGTAACAACAATTATCATATGAAAATCAGTAGCTCAAAGAAAAGAAAGACAGAAGCCTTTCTGCAAAGGACTCCAATTATGCAGGGAGCAAAACCAGGAGCTGAAAAATAGGGTTCCAGAAGGTTAAAAAGTTTCTTACAGCACAGGAAATAATCAAGTAAATATACAGCTCACGAAATGGCAGAAAGCCCTTGGTAGTTATACAGCATACAGGGGATTGGTTATAACATAAGAACTTAAAAAAAACCTGCCTCCAATCCAAACAATCCAATCAATATACAGGCTAATGAAGTAAACAAGTAGTCTTTAAAAGAAAGTATTTAACATTTTAAATCACATCAGAAAAATGCAATTTTAAACTATATCAAGATTCTTCCCTTGCCCCAGTCAGAATGGGCTCCATTAAGTAAACATCAATAGATCTTGCTGAAGATGTAGAGGATATTAAGCCATATATACTGTTGATGGGAATGTGAATTAGTCCAGTCACTCTGAGAATCAGCATGGAGAGTCCTCAAGATCTAAAGCCGAAACTACTGTGTAGCATCCAGCTGCACCACTCTTGGGACAATGCCAACACAATCTAAGTCAACAAACTGGAGAAACTTGCTCATGAACATTTACTGTGCACTGTTTGCAATTGCCAAGGAATGGAGCCAGCCCAGGTATTCGTCGGAAGATGAATGGATACAATAAAGATGCTACAAAAGACAAATACTGCTTCTTTTGTATTATATGTGACTCCAAGATTATACAGATGAATAAAATTCACATATGCATATATGTCATGGAAGCAGAAGTTGGACTGTCTAGGGGCCAGAGGGGGCCTGGTAGTAGGGAAGAGGAAGAAAACAGGTGAGTGCATGATATGCATGATATACTTGAATTAAATTGTCTTTATGAAACTTACCATGGAACTTGTGGCTCTAGCTATATATGTAGCAGAGGATGGCCTAGTCGGTCATTAATAGGAGGAGAGATCCTTGGTCCTGTGAAGGCTCTATGCCCCAGGATAGGGGAATGCCAGGACCAGGAATGGGAGTGGGTGGGTTGGGGAGCAGGGGGAGGAGGGAAGGGATAGGAGATTTTCAGAGGGGAAATTAGGAAAGGGGATAATATTTGAAATGTAAGTAAAGAAAATATCAAAAAAAATTATTTTTAAATGTAGCTATTGATTAATGCAATATGAATTCAATTAAATATACATTCCTGGGGGTTTTTAAATGTTATAGTTTTGACCTTTCCTTTTTATTTTTATTTTTATTTTTCTCTTTCTTTTCTGTATATCAGGTATATTGCCCTGTAAATTATGGTAATAATATCAGGAATAAATATTTTCAAAAATTTAAAGGTTTACAACATTAAAATTTTAAGGAATCCCATGTTGCTGACACAAAAAGCAAGTTAAGTACAAACATAGAAAAATAATTTGGCTCAGATTGAGATTAGGCTGATCATATGTCCTGTTATGTTCTGATTATCATCATCATCATTATTATTATTATTATTATTTAATGTAGAAATTCCCCAACTGCATCTTTCATTCAAAGCCAAGCTAGATAAAAGTTAGTTTGAACTGTTATCTAGACTACTAAAGAAACTTGGAAGAAGGCTCACTATCCTGCAACCCATCCTGTATCGGCTTAGGAGCAAATATTTTCTTTCCCTATGTAAACTCACTCTGGACAATGTCCAAGGCCATAGCTTTCAGCTCCTGAGTTTGAGCTATAACCCTGATCAATCAGTCTTGGGGTATGCTTTCAATAAACCAGCCCTGTTTAACTGAGCAAAAAACATATCGTTATGAAACATTAATATGTGGTAATACCATTTACTTTTTTAAAAAAAAAATCTGTTCATAAAGAACACTAACAACATTACATAAATCCATGGCCAGACAGATATTTCAGCCATTAACTTCACAACATTAAGGGTTCAGTTCCTAGCACCAACATCAAAGCCTGTCTCATCTTCTTTCCTCCCCTTATTTACACTGGCACAATGGCACACCATTGTAACTAAAAGAAAAGACATCTTTAGAAGCACAAGCACAATTGTATGAATCTGAATAAACTTAGCAACACTCCTCATCATGTTGTAGTGACATGATAAATGGAGGTCTACTGTCAGTCAAAGTTAACCTGGATGGCCACAGTGCAAGCAATGGCCTCACCAGGACTCCAAGGAAGGCTGAGAGCATTCAGTGGCAACATAGTTCCTCATGGTTTCTCCCAGAAAGCACAATCCTTAGGAAGGAAAACCGTTATCTCCTTTTCTCAGTAGGGAAGCTCCGGAGACTCTTTTGATGATGTTGCATTTGAACATGAGTGGCAATGGATGTCTCTGGCAGACTTTGGATAATACAGCTGGATACCTGACCTGGGGGATTTCAAATTTACCATGGGCATTTCTGTCAATAAGATGCCCACACAATGCTAAAACATGACAAAGGAAAAGAAGAGGGGACCTTAGAAGGTTAGAATTATGATTACACTTGCTCACAAATTAATGCATTCATTTCTCTCAAAAGGTTTTTTTTTTTTTAAATAGACATATGTTCGCAAAGAAATGTGCAGGTTCAGCATGGCAAAGCTCGCTTCCTGGAGACTTTCCCATCACATTAACTTGTAAATGATTAACCCACCTGATATTTGCCAGAACAACACCCGGGAAATCTTTTACCGAGTCACCAGTATGTCAAAAACTGTAAACAAAGAGAGAACTACCATCATGCAACTCTTCGGTTTACTAGTACTTCTCTAATTTATTGTACTTTTACATCAATTGCTAAAATATAATTGTATCCTGAATCCTATTCTGGCTTCAGAATGTTTTTTCTGAATCAGAAATACTGTATTTGAATGTCCTTCTTAAATTACCTTTTTAGTACAATTTGGCATATTGTCCCAATTCACTTCATCCTCTTGGTGCTATAAAGAATTTAATCATTGGCAAAGGGCTGCTAACGTTCATTATCTTTGCTGTAAAGCACTACGCTGTGGGGATGGGCTGTAACTCTTTCCTGCTACCCTCAGTGTTAAGTGACCTCTTTTATCTATAGGTATGTGCCAATTCATGCATCAGCAGGCAGCTGAAAGGAAACATGGTCCTGGAATCTCCTGTTTTGGAAGCTCTGGACGGTCCCTTTCCTTTGCTTTCCTTCTGCAGCATCACCTATTCCCAGTGTCTTACCTGTTAGCAACTTGCTTCCTCTGTAAGATAGTTTGCAGCCATAATGGAGGTAAGAGGTTACCATGGAAAACTGATGAGGGAGTGAGTCAAGATGGCTGTAATGACTGTGTCCAAGTGGCCCTATTCAGGGGTATGACCCTGTCTGAATCACTTCCTTTCCTAACTTATAAAAAAAGGACACTAAACTACTTGAGACCCAGTCTCTACTTCAGTTGTGGTAAGTCAGCTTTTTGTCTCTGTGGAAAATGAGAAAAACAAGTTGAATGAGGAAAAGTAGATGATGGTTGGTGGTTTTAGTTCATGGTTGGCTAGTTTCATTGCTGCTGAGTCTGTGAGGCAGAACAATATGGCTCAAAGGGTGTGCTAGAGCAAAATTGCTCATCTCATGCTGCTTAGGAAAGGAGGGAGGGGGGGAGGGAGAGAGAGTCGGAGACAGAAACAAAGACAGACAGAGACAGAAAGGGAGATGGAAAGACAGGCAGAGGCACAGAGACACGCAGAGATGAGCGAGCGAGAGAGAGAGAGAGAGAGAGAGAGAGAGAGAGAGAGAGAGAGAGAGAACATTGCCTAGTGGCGTGCTTCCTCCTGGAAGGTTCTATTGCTAAGAACGAACTCTGCTATGAATACATCAATAAATTAAACAATTGGTAAAGTTAGCCTGCTCATAAACCAATCACTCTCAGAAGCACTACTGACTGGGGACCAAGCCCTAACCCTATGAGCCTCTTGGATAATACTTCATATCCAAATGAGAACGCTACACTAAGCACCTCCTTATTATGTTTTTAGTCTCCTGGTAGAGTGAGCACTGTTTGAAAACTCTAACTGGCTTCATTCTCTCTCTGACTCTGTTTTCAGCATTTATAAAGGAGTCCATATTTTTGGAATAACTCATGATAAACTGCCCTTTCTTTTTCAAAAAAAAAAAAAAAAAAGTTGCACTCAATGGTCCTTTTCCATCATTCGGGCTAAGCCAAGAAGCACATAGATAAAGAGAAATGAGAAGGCAAGTTCTGTTTAGAATAGTTATATTTGCAGACGAAGAAGCATGGACCATGTCATAGCGAAATTGCCACCCCAGGGAATTAAAGGACTTAGATTTACGAAGTGAAGAATGGCAAACTGCCCACATTTCTG
Organism: Mus pahari; assembly: GCF_900095145.1. Classification (NCBI taxonomy): domain Eukaryota; kingdom Metazoa; phylum Chordata; class Mammalia; order Rodentia; family Muridae; genus Mus; species Mus pahari. The sequence continues at coordinate 146,148,788 of NC_034590.1, forward strand.
TGTAGCAGAGATTTCCCTTTCTCCTCCCATGTCTTGACCAGAGGCAGGCATGTAGTGAGGCAAAGAGAGAACTGCTGATTGACTTAGGCATTCTTCACTAACCGTGTGTACCTGTGGGGACACACAGCTTTACTAGGTAACCTGTGTTGGGTTCAAACAGAAAGAAACAAAGATGGCACCTACATATTGTCCCTGAAATCTATGACCTGGATGTTCTTCTGTATTCTCAATGGAGACATAGATGATAAATAGGTGAGACGAGCTAAAGCCATGGCAAAGGGAAAAGTAACTTTGTGGTAAGTTCACTGAGGCGAATGATAATGGAATCCTGATAATGAAGGACTCTCATAAGAAAGACAGGGAATGTATTCATGCTCTAGCCACACAGAGTACAAACCATAGCTTATCGCAGCAGCAGACGCCAATACCTAGACATTAGCAAGATGAATCATTTTATGGTGAGGTTCAAGAGACTCAAAGGATGTTAGGTGACCGATGAAGACAACTCTGGCCAGGCTTACAAGAACTCAGAAAACAACTAGAACCTAACAAACACTGTCTTCATCATCACTGCGACAGTAATATATGAGTGCCTTCTAAACCAGACACCACTAAGCGGATAAACCCAAGAGAGGTGAAACCTTACAGGAAGCCACGGTTTGGGCATGGCTGGATAATACACAGAATAGACTGCTCATGTGCACAGAAACCAAACAAACTCTTAAAAACTTGTAAAACTGAGATATGATTTACATATAATAAAACACACTTTTAAAAGGGTTATTTTATTATTGGTGTGTGTGTGTGTGTGTGTGTGTGTGTGTGTGTGCCTCCCAAGTGCTGCCTCCCAAGTGCTGGGATTAAAGGCATGTGCCACCACGCCCGGCTGCACCTTCAGTCTTAATAATACTTGGTGTTGAGATATGTTTATTTCATCTATTCTAGTATGTAGCTAATGGTCTCATTTTAGTACTGATTTGTACTTCCTTGGTGACTAATGCTGTAACTATTTTTCACATTATAAGTAACTATTCAGATATCTTCTTGAACGATGCACCTATTAAGGCACTAAGATTTTATTTTAATGAGAAATAAGAATTCCTTATCCTAGATATGAATTAATGTATTGCAAAATTTTCTCATACTTTCTGGCTTGTTCATCTCTTATGGCTACACTTTGATATTAATTTCAGTTCATTGGGTTTTTTATTATTACTTTTATACATAATTCTGTTTTTATATCAATGATAGTTAATACAAATTAAAAATTGCAGTTTCTGGAATGGAGAGAGGGCGGAGGGCTTAAGAACACTGGCTGCTCTTCCAGAGGACCTGGGTTTTACTTCCAGCACTCACATGATGGTTCACAACTATCTGTAACCAAAGTTCTAGAGGAGTCTACCCTCACCTGGCCCCGGACGCACCAGGCAAACACATGGTATACATAAAGATAAAATTCTCATAAACATATAATAGTTAATAATTTTTAAAATATTTATTTAAAAGTTGGAAGTAAAATACTACTTTATAAATGTTGAAGAATAAAAAATGCTTAGGAATTAATTACCATGTTTATACCTATTACTTAAAAGACTAAAAACTATAATCAGCACCAAGAGAAATTTAAGAAGGCCTGAGAGACAAAGAACTAGAAAAAACCAGATTTACTGATTACAAGACTTGGAGAATATCATCACTTCCCAAACTGACTAATATAATTCCAATGAACTTCCAACCGAAATGTCAATAGTCTCTTTTTAAAAATAGAGAGTGACAAGTGGATTCTAAAATTTGTAAGAAAATATGAAAAATCTATAAAAGTCAAATTAATTGTTAAGAGAAAGAACACGGTGTTTTTCCTGTATGTAGCAAAATGCTGGGTCCTGTTTACATATCCAGTCTGTTAGTTTCTTTCTTTTTATTGGGGGATTGAGTCCATTGATGTTAAGAGATATTATGACCAATGATTTTTGCTTCTTGTTATTTTTGTTGTTAGAGGTGGAATTTTGTGAGGTGGGAGTGAGTGGGGATGGGAGATGGGTAGGAGATTTGTGGAGGGGAAACCGGGAAGGGGGATAACATTTGAAATGTAAATAAATAAAATAACCAATAAAAAAAGAAAAAGAAAGCAGAGAGAGAGTAAGAGAGAGAGAGAGAGAGAGAGAGAGAGAGAGAGAGAACACATGGGCTGAAGAGTTGGCTCTGTGTTTAACAGTGGTTGCTGCTACTGCAGAGGCACCTGGATTCAGTTCCTAGTACCCGTGAGGTGGCTCAAAATGGTTTGTAACTCCAGTACCAGAGAACCTGGCACCCTCTTCTGGCATCTGCTGTCATCAGGCATACATGTGGGTGCCTAGACATGCATGCAGGCTAAACACAAATCTACACAAAATAAAAGTAAAAATTTCTAAAAGGAATGAACAACAGTGACAACATACCAGCTGATTTTTAAAACCTATTCTAAACCAAAGTTGACAATACCATGTAATACTGATGATTACAGAACAGAATATACTAATTCAGTGGGAAAAAATAAAACCAGGGCCTTACATACATGACACTATATGCATAAACTAACTCTGAGTGGATAGTAAATAAGCACATAGATGTAAAATCTACAAAATTACTAGAAGAAAATGGGAAATGGTCTTTAAAATCTGGGGATGCCATTTTTTATTATTTTTTAAAATTTATTTTTTACACTCCATATTCCATTCCTTGCCCCCCCCCATCCACCCTCCGACTGCTCCACATTCCACACCTCCTTCCCGTCTCCATGTGGATGCCTTCATTCCCCCACCCCACCTGATCTCTGAAGTCCCTGGGGCCTGCAGTCTCTTGAGGGTTAGGTGTATCATCTCTGAATGAACACAGACCCACAAGTCCTCTACTATATGCGTGTTCGTGGCCTCCTATCAGCTGGTGTATGCTGTCTGTTTGGTGGTCCAGTGTTTGAGAGATCTAGGTCCAGATTAATTGAGACTGCTGCTCCGCCTACAGGATCGCCCTTCTCAGCTTCTTTCAGCCTTCCCTAACTCAACAATAGGGATCAGCTGCTTCTGTCCATTGGTTGGGTGCAAATATCTGCATCTGACTCTTTCAGCTGCTTGTTGGGTCTTTCAGAAGGCAGTCATGATAGGTACTTTTTTGAGCATTCCATAGCCTGAGTAAAGGACACAAGCAACAAAATGTCTCATTCTTACCTCCACTGAAAACTCAGGCTTGTGGAGAAGTCTAGATTTATGATAGAAACAAAGAAACTGTAAGGATTCATGGAGGACTCTGTTGCTGCTGTTTTGACAGTAGGAAGGCATTCTTGAGGGGGGGGCAGTATATCATTTGTAGTGCTTAGGGAATTCCTTTTGAAACTCTTCTTTCTAGACAGGCCTGTTTCAGCAGAAGCAAGATGAAATATAGACACCATGTATCCTTTTGGCTTTGTGTCCTGGCATCTGGAACAGTAAAACAACTGCTGATTGCAGGCCCCTTGTGAATAGTCACTGAGCGTTATCTTGCCTCTTGGTCACATTTTGCACTCATTTTTTTTAAACAACAAGTAAATATTTGGTTTTGTCTCAACCAAGATCCAAGGCTCATTCATCACTCTGGCCTTTGACTAGGGAACCCCAAGGGACTGCGCACATTAGGGACTATGAGAGGGCAAATTTCCAAGTATGTTAGGAGAGAATTTCAAAAGTTTGTCACAGAGTCTTTTACATCAGTGTATCCAAGTGTATTCAAGTGTTCCAGTTGGTGCCTTTATAGATGCTTATCCATGGGGGAAACTCAAATCCAATGGGAGAAATTTAAAAAAAAAAAAAAAAAAAAAAAAGGAAAGAAACCCACCAAAAATCTCTGCTCAATTCACATAGGCTCTTGCTAGGTTCAGGTTGTTATTACCCATTTTCGAGTCCTTGGTGTGGTGTGCTGTCAGCTGAACATGGAGTCATTGTTTTTGTTGTTAATGGCCTTCGTCATGCGTCATGGCAGAAAACAAAACAAAAGCATTGTTCTTGGGTAAAGAAAGACTAATGGTTTGCTCTTCCTTTCTGCTTCTCTCTCATTAGGCCTCAGAGAGACCCTCGTAACAAGCAAATGACTACTGGCTTCCACCAGAAGACCTTGGATGTCTGTCAGGAACTGTTGGGCACTAAATTGCAACACTGACCTTTGCTAAAGAAGCTGCCACCGTTTCCACACTGTGTCTGGGATTTTGAAGCTAGGGATACTTTTTATGAAGCCCAGGATCCAAGCCAGAATGGTTCACATGGTCTCTGACCCTTAGGAAGGAGCCGCTACAATGGCACCACTGGTGCTTCAGCCAATACAGAGACACAGACACTTCCCCTGCCCTTTGAGCTCCTGATGCACACAGCCCCGAGAAGTCTTCTTCTGGGTGCTGCAGACTGAGGTGGGTACTGACATGGAATTGGCTGAGACAGGGATAGATATTCCATACAGCAGCATAGGCAGATTGCCCAGCATAAGGCTGGTGCTCCGTATCTATACAGTCCAACAAATAATATTTTCTTTAACTTGATGTTGTCATGGACACTTTCTAACCATAGTTTATACTCTTACAGACTACAGCATTATTAAGTCAGATCAACTACATCAAAGGCATCCTGGCTCCGGAGGAGAACCTGGGGTTTGAGATATATTGCACCAAGTCTTTTTTTTTTTTTTTTTTTTGGTCACTAGGAAGCCTGTTATTGAAGAACAGGACAGCCTGTCTATGCCACACTGCCTTACTCTGTAATCATGGCCCACTGTTGGATTGTTGAGACATGAGGGACAGGGAGCCAAATAGTTCAGCTAGCTAGAAGTTAACCCTTTGCATTGTGGAAGATTGTGAGAACTTTTGCTTGAATGTGTGCCTAAGTTGGAAGCTGGAAGCAACTAGTAGTCAATAAGTACTGAACTTCCCCAACCCTCTAACCTGACCATTTTCTCAAAGCCCATGGGCAGGTGGTACAGGGAGCTTGAGAAACAGGGTAGGAACCCATCCATCCTTTCTCTGTGCTTTGTAGCCTCTGTAGTCAACCTTCCTGGAACCTAAGTCATGAAGCCCTTAGTGACTAAACACAAGGGCAAGTCCGGGTTCTGATAGAATAGTGGGGCAAGCCTAGAAATCGGACTTCATGCCAGGCATCTCCTCTCTTGCCTTTCACAGAGTGGCTGAAAAGGAGTGTGGGCCCTGGGAGGGTTCACCTGCAGAGCCTGGCGAGCAGCCCGCTGTCTGCCCCACATTCCACAGGCCATCAAATTCCACAAGCCCTCGGAGATGTTTATTTTTGTGTTCTGTAGACTCTGTTCATTGCTTGAGCCACAGCGGGTCACCCAAAGGACAAGGTGTAGCCGGGACTGAAAGTGGAGTGCTGTAATTCCTATCCTTTCGCTCTTCCTGCACCCTAAGACCCAGGACCTACATTTCTTTCTTGAAATGAGAAAGTCACAAGTAATTTTTAAAAACTTTTTTTGAGGTTTTTCTTAGTTATCTTTCTTCCCTGTCCTCATAAGATCAGCTGACTCCAACTTCTAGTTTTAAATCTCCCACAGCTGTTACAACGAAGATCTCAACACTAGGTTCCAACTTTGTTGCATGTGAGTAGGAGCCATATATTAAAAAATGAGCCCTAGTCAAGCTGGAAATAGTCATTATTATTAACATTAATTATCTAATGGAATATACAAAGACATTGGGTAAAATGAACTTCATATTTCAAATAAATTCTATTTCATGGCTCACTGAGGCATTTCTACATTTGAAAATCAAGGTGATGTGTAGTATCTTTCACCAACTGCTAACCCTGCCCATATGTGCAGATGTGCAGTCCCTGGACTTGTCTGGTTGTCTCTCAGGCCTGAGGCTCCCAGAGCAGAAGCCACTCTCTTTACAGAGGACAGTACTGGCACCTGAGAAATCATGGCTTCCTACCAGGAAGCAACATGCAAGATCCAACAGCAACACAAACTACCGGCAATGTTATCCAATAAGGGGGATAGTAAAAAAAAAAAAAAAAAAAAAACCCAACATCTATTGTCATGTGATGCCTGAGAAGGCGCAGGGAGAGAGCAGCTACCTTGTGTTGCTTGCTGTAGAAGGTCTTGGGGAATAGGAAGCAAGTACTCTACGTGATACAAGAGTGAACCAGTGAAGCAAATATATGTGCACACCATCTCAGGCTCCTCCTGCCTTCAGAATGCCAAGGTGGAGTTTGGTGAAGCCAAACTGATGCTGCCCATGCTGACAGCTTCCAGAACAGGGAGCAGGGAAGGCATAAGATGGAAAGGGAACCCGAAGAAACCAATGGAAATGGCTGCACGATAGCATCGTCCAGAGGCTGGGTTTGTCTTGCATGTACTTGGGTTCTATCAAGCCTGGAGCTGGTGTTCAACCTCACACTCACTGAGTGGGATGTTTCAGTGTTTCAAATACAAAACTTACTTGTGAAACTGGCCCCCCCTTTCTCCTTCTCTGTGAGACATAGGTACTCCCTGAGTTTCACTCAGCTGTCACCTTCAAATGCATGATGCAAAACCATAATCTCTGCTTCTCATCTTTCTGCCAAGTTGCAGATTTTTATTTACCAGTAAGGTGGTTTAAGTACACATGTCTAGAAAAAGCACTAGCTCATCATTTCTGGAAATACTTTAAATTTTTAAAATTAATTTGGTTCTTCTATAGTTTTATACATGTGTATTCTAATTTATCACTCCCTACATCTCCTCTCATCTCCACCATCCCCACCATCCCCCCTCCTCCTTGTTAGTCCCTTTCCCAGATTTATGATTTCTAAAACAAAAACGAATCTTGTGTCCCTCTAAACAAAATTCTCCTTGCTGAAAAATTCTAAGGATCCCTAACCTGTTATAAAACTGTTCTGTGAGGCCTCTAAAGTCATATCATGTGTGTGTGTGTGTGTGTGTGTGTTATGTATGCATGTGTTACACATATATGTATATACATGTTATATGTGGTTATAGCACACATATATGTAAATTGTGTATATACTCACATGTCATCACACTTACTTTTTCTTTGTGAAAGTGTATGTGTGTAGATGCACCCCACAGTACGAGTGTGGAGGTCAGAGACTGCTTTGCAGGAGGGAATTCTCCCTTCACCACCTAGAACCCAGGGATTGAACTCAGGTCTGCAGCCTTGGTGACAAGTGCCTTTAACCTTTGTAACCCCTGAGCCAACTCATTTTTCACCACATGGAGCATTGCCTGGCATGAGGTTAGCCATGTGTGCCTCGGGAACTAGGTATAAAGCCATCGCGAGAGTTCCCAAAACTCTCCTGCCACATACCTTCAGATGAAAAGTCCCCCCCCCCTTTAAAGGGCTTGAACTCCAGTTATAAGTTGTAATCCATGGAAAGGAACATGATGAAAAATATTCAATAGAGGCAATCTAATCTTTTCTTAGTCATTTTCCAATTTAGAAGTAAGAGATGCTGACACACAGACTCATTATGTAGGTGCTCAAAAATTTGTTTAACTAGAAGCAGAGGGTGTAGCTCAGTAGTATAATACTTGACCAGTGTGCATAGTACCTTGGGCTTGATACCCATTTCACTGTCTCACACACACACATGCACACACACACACACACACACACACACACCTTAAATAAGTTATTATATTAAATAGTAGCATGTTAAGAAAATTATTGGTAAATAAGTATCTTAATTTGGAAGTATTTATTAGGAATATAACTGAAAATATATTTTTCTTACATTATTAAAAGGAAAAATTGTCAATAAACCCAACATCTTCACCCACTGTTGATTTTTATCTATTGAGATAATAAAAAAGGGTCAAATATTAGGGGAAGAAACAAGAAGACTAGAAATCCAGTATTAATATATCCCTCCAACATTGAAGTGATTTTCACTTCATTACTGCAGTATAGCTGCCTCTCCTATGTGAACTGCACATGAAAATTCTTTATAGAAAAATTACATCAAATTCATAAACTTATACTTCTTTCCTTTTGATGATTTTTTTCTAAGTGTTATAAAGACAGCATGTCCAACCATCAACTAGAATTCTAAGGACCCTAACAGCACTCCAAAAGGCACATAGTGGACTCAACTCAAAAAAAAAATCACAGAATGTATGTACTATAAACATACATGTATAAATAAGTAAGAGGGCAAAGGACAGAAAGTCAGGGCAGTCATCTGACTGAGAAATTTACAATTATGAATTTAAGTCATTGTCTGACTCTTGGAACATATTACTCTCTTTTTAACTATGTGCCTTGTATTTTTATGCAACATCAATTCACACATCCTTCTCTGTTTTTCGCCGTTGATGTTTGCCATCTTACGTGTTTACCACATTCATGTTAGCCTTCCTTGGTCAAGCATACCAAGACTTGAATGGTAGAAGTGTTTACTGTGCTTTAGTATGAGACTGTCCCATGAAGACTGGAGGACTCTGTTCTTGTTATCTTCCTGTCAACAAGCTGAAAACCAAGAATCTACTTGTGGAGCCAGTCAGAATGGAACCTACCACTCCGAAGCTGAGGAACTATGAGTTCATTCTAAACTTTCAGCTTCTTGGCGAGGCTTTGTCTCAAACAACAACAACAACAACAAAACAAAAACAAACAAACAAACAAAAACCAGATTGATTCGCTCAAAACTACCCCGTGAGCACAGTGGACCCTCTTGCTCTTCTGTCTCCACTCTACACCTGCCACCCAACTTGTCCTGGATGGTGGTATTGGGCACGTTGTCAGCAGAAACTTCAACATTTGCATGGCTAGCTTTTCTGTGACAATGCTCCCTTAAGCCAGCTTTCTCTCTGTCACAAGTCATTCTGGAACCAGGACATGATGGTAGGCTGTAGGCACAGGCCAGGAGGACTTGTATATGGGCAATGAGACCTAGAACAAGAGAGGCACCCTGACCCTCAAATGCCCCATGGAGCCCAGCTTATCACCAACTGGAAGGACCAGGAGACGATCTGACACCATAGTTAAAATGCCTGTGAAGAGCAGAGACCCTCGCCCTCCAGCCCCAAAGCCTTTGGGTTGTGAAAAGATGGTCCAGATCACACTTGAGACCTTCAGCACCCCAGCCATATTCATAAATTAAGGCAGTGCTCTCCCTGTCGCTTCTGTTTCTACCATTGGCATCACTATTTACTCCAGCAATAGGGTCGCCAGCACTGTCCATCTAAAAGGGCTTCCCTCCGCCCCACTCCGTCATTTTGCATCCAGACCTGGTTGGCAGGGATCTGAAAAACTACCTCCTAAAGATACTGACCCACGTGGCTTCACTACCATGGCTGAGTGAAAATTGAGCATGGGATCAAGAGGCTTTACTAAGTCACCCTGGACTTTGAGAAGAAGACCATCTGGCTCTGCAACCTCTTCCTGAGAAGAGCTACAAGTCGCAGGACCACCAGGTCATCACCATGGTAACGAGCCATCTGCTGTCCCAGGCATTCTTTCCGCCTTTCTTTCCCGGTTTGGAATCCTACATCACTCACAAACTACCTTCAATTTCATCATGAAATGTGACGTCACATCCCCAAGTATCTCGACTCCAATGCAATGTTGTCGGACGGCATCGCCATTTCCCCAGGCTTTTCCACCAGCTCGCAAAGGAGACCACTGCCCTGGCTCCCAGCACAATGAAAATCAAGACCATGACTCTGCTTGGGAGCAGGTTCTCAGTATGGATGGCGACTCCAACCTGACCCTGTTGGCCATCTTACAGCAAACATGGATCAACACCCGGAAGGTATCACAAGCTCCGCCCTTCCTCCCTGCACCACAAATGCTTCCATCTTATCTGTGGGGGAGCTGCTTTACAAATTTTCTTGACGGTGCCTAATACACAGAAAAACGAGATGCTGCCATGGTATTTACTAGTAATTTAATTTAATTTTTGTGGGTTGTTGTTGTTGTTGTTGTTGATTCAATGCCTTTGACTCGGGGCTGAAGACTGTAGCAGTGAAGGAATCTCGTTTGGTTAGAGCAAGGATCCTCAAAGTTCTGCAATGTGTCTGAGGGCTTGGATCGAACTTTTAAAAAATAGCCGTGATATAGAGACGGGGCTACCAGAAGTTCCTGACTGTCCCAAAGCTTCCCACTGAGTGGCCACCTAGTCTATACTCCGAGCCCATGCAGAGGAAGTGGACATATATTGCTTTTGTGTCAATTCTGTACCCAAAAGTTCTACATCTTTTCCTTAATTTTTTTTTCTTTTTTTTTTTGTTTGTTTTTTTTTTTGGTTTTTCGAGACAGGGTTTCTCTGTATAGCCCTGGCTGTCCTGGAACTCACTTGGTAGACCAGGCTGGCCTCGAACTCAGAAATCCGCCTGCCTCTGCCTCCCGAGTGCTGGGATTAAAGGCCTGCGCCACCAGGCCCGGCTTCTTTTCCTTAATTTTTAATGGCCCTTTCTGTGCACCCGACTTGAGATGTCTGAAGGCTTTGAGTCTTCCTGAGAGTCGGTTGAAGGGTCAAGGAAGCCAGATCTTTTCCTGCACATTGACATGAAACCAGCTCAATAAAAAGTGCATGCCTTACGAAAATTAAAACCATAAAATAAACTAGTATTTCAGCTCATAAACGTAATCTTACCACTCAGGGTGAAGGCAGGATGACCGCTGTGAGGTCAAGGCTAGCCTCAGTCAAAGAGCGAGCCACAAAACAGTCCATAGGAGAAAGTCTCTGTCGGAAACAACAGCTCTATAAATAAAAAGGCCAGTGATGGTTGGATCAGTGGGTAAAGACATTTGTCACACACATCTGACCACTTGTGTTTAATTCCTGCTAACCCAAATGACCCAGCCTCACAAGTTGTCTTCTGACTCCATATGCATGCTATGGTACGCATGAGCTTCCCTCCTTCTACATACACACACACACACACACACACACACACACACACACAGAGAGAGAGAGAGACAGACAGACCAGACAGACATAGACCCAGAGGCAAAGACAGAGACACAGAGAGGAGAGACTAATAAATACAAGTTTAGAATTCAAAAAAATTAGCTTTTGATTTGCTACAACTCATTTGGCAGGGATACGTATGTGCATAGGTAGGTGTGTGTGTGTGTGTGTGTGTGTGTGTGTGTGTGTGTGTGTGTGTGTGTGTAAAATAGAAGGCTTATCTCAGCCTGGCTTTTCACTAGAATCTTTCCAACTGCTTTCCTCTTCCAGGGTGATGCAATATTTGATAAGTAAATAACACAGAGGACAGGTCCACTTGAGGACAGCTGCCCCTCGCAGATAGAGAAGGCTGTGTTCCCCTAGCACTCTAGGCTCCCATGAGGAAATCACTTCTGTTTATTTAATGAACTTCTTCAGAAAATGCAGAGAGTGGAAAAATGGGCTTACTGGAGGCTAGGAGATAAGAACAAGTTAATGTTCACAAGATGTAAATCAGTAAGGCTTGCATCATGCCTGATAGCTCTCAGATTTGTTTTTATCTTTATACATGTAGCAGTTCTCCTGTCTTTCCCAACTGCCTCAGCAGGCTTAGAATCTTTAAGCAAGATAATCTGAGGAGAGTGAACATCTCCATTTCTAGCAAATAACCATCTGTACGACTGAAGAATACAGTTCAGGCTCTAGCCACTTGATTCCTCAGTCCTCACTTACAACCAGAAAAGGTCCTCAAATTATACAAATTTAGTTTACTGGGTCTCGCGCCTCAAGATTGACACCAACTAAAACAGCCCAACAAAGGCTGGCAAATGGCAGCCTTCGATTCTGCCCATCTCACCCTCCTTTCTCCCAGGAGTGTTCCTATGAGTAGTGCCCAGTAACTTTCCCTCTGGATTTCATGCTAACAGATTTGGTTTTATGGTTCCAACGCTAACATAGGATCAACTTGTCAAGATAGAAAACATCACAGGCAAACCTATAACCATGTATGAGAAACCCTACTGAAGAGTCTGACAGTAAAGAACACAAGTCAAAAAGAAAAATGGAAAAAAGAGGAGCCAGAAAACTCAACATCTTGAACCCACTCTTGCTAGAAGGAAACACATCGGTGCATTTTCTTGGCCTGAATGTCAAGCTGGGCTGCAGGTGTGACCGGGTCTACAATTAAACCACCCAGTCTACTTTTAAAAAAACAACAAACCCACACACTGGAAGGCTGAGACAAATGAAATTTATTTTCTTACAATTCCGGAGCGGAGAGGTCCATGACTAAGGTTCCAGAAAACTCGGCTTCTCCCTCTGGTCTAGAGATGGTGTCTGCTTGTTTACCTGGCCTTCCTTGGAGCATATGCATGAGCTGGAGGAGAAACTTGAGTTGCCCCAGTATCTCTTCTTACAAAGTACGATGACTAAACATAGATTTTTCCTTTGACACTCATGGTGAAATGTTATTCCCATTATGAGCTATTAAAACATGGGGCCAGTTGAGATCTTTGAAAAGCAATTAGGACTCTGCCTTCAGGAATGGATCCAGCCAGTAATGCCATTAATGGCTTAATATGGATGTGAGTTACTTCAGGAGTGTGTTTACTATAGAGCTGGTTTAGTTAGGTCTTTCTCACACTTTCTGTTTCTCACTATGTGGCACCTTATAGTGCATCAACAAACAAGAAGGCCATTATTAAATTGTAGCTCCTCCATCTTGGACCAGAACCATAAGCCAAAATAAACCTTATTTCTTTAAAATCCACTGTGCTGGTTAGTTTTAATTGCCAACTTGACACAACCAAAAATCACCTGGGAAGACAGTCTTGCTTAGGAATTATCTAGATTAAAATGGCCTATGGACATGTTAATGGAGGGTTGTTTTGAGCTTTAATTGATGTAGGAAGACCCAGCTCATAGTGGGCAGCACCATTCCCTAGGCAAGGATCAAGACCCAGCTCATAGTGGGCAGCACCATTCCCTAGGCAGGGATCAAGACCCAGCTCATAGTGGGCAGCACTATACCCTAGATGGTGGTGTAAAAAAGGAGAAAGCTAGCAAGAGCAAGCTTATTCTCTCTTTGCTCTTAACTGTGGATATAATATGACTAGCTGTTTGAATTTCTGCTTTGACTTTGACAAAATGATGAACTTGGAACTATAAATCCAATAAACCCTTTTCCACCTCTATGTTGCTTTTTGTCAGAGTATTTTTCACAGCAATATAAATGAAGGACACTTACCATGTCTTAGACATTGTGTTTTTGACCAGAGAAAACAAACTGAGACATACGGAAACTAATTCTATTAGACTCAGGGCCACCCTTAAGACCTCATTTAGCTGTAATGACTTCCTCACAGGCACCATCTGCAGATACAGTCATTTTGAGGGTTAGGGCTTTAACGTGTGAGTTTTGGGAGACTCAGATATGCAGCCTGTGACAAATCCCTTCAGCTCATTCATGGAGAAGTTTGCAGAGTCCCTGCTGGCTGTAGCTTAAAGGCATAAGTCATTCGTGGCCACATGCATACTGCAGACTGGCTTAGGATCATGATGAATTTTGAGGTCAGCTTGCCCTAAAGACAGGAAGCCCCGGCTTAATGAAGTGAGTAAATCACTGGACTGCTGATGGGGATGTAATAAATCATAGCAAATCTCAAAAACAGAAGGACATACTAGTCATTAGTGCCTAAATGGCACTCGCCACCCACCCTGTCCTACTTTATACACACTGTGTTTCTGTACGCATCAGCTCATTTAGTTCTCACTACAATTAGTTGTGACACCGTGGCTGAGAACACAGTTCTCGGACATCCAAATCCCTGCATTTAGTCTCAACCGTGTGTGTGTTGGGAGGGCAATGTGTGACACCTAAAATATTGACAAATTATATCTACTTTCCAGTAGAACATTCTTACATCTTACTGTAGAATGATTTGTTAGCTTGTTACAGGGCATTGCTATGTGTCAAAAGCCCCATTCCACAAGTGATAACAAGACCCCAGTCCAAAGGCATCCCAGATGTTTAAACTCACAAGTTTGAGAACTGTGTATGTAAGTTAACTAATACATATAAAATCATGCTATGGCACAGGTAAGAGATACACACATCTCAACGCCTGGTATTGTTGATTTTATTATTACCATCTTTTTGAAATGAGAAAACTTGAGACAAAGAGACTCCAAAACGTTTGTTTAAACCACTGGCTGGAAAGCGGCACGGGAACCATGAACTCCAAAGCCTCAACACCTGCTTTGCTATCTCCACAAGTAATAAAGGATGCATTTAAATAAAACACAGTCTGTCCAAGAAGGCTTTTAAAATTGATTCGGGGCCTGGCATGATGGTGCACACCTTTAATCCTAGCATCCAGAAGGCAGAGAGCTTCATGAATTGGAGGATAGCCTGCTCTATGTAACAATTTCTAGGCTAGCCAGGGCTACAGTGAGACCCTGTTTCAAAGAAACAAAAACAAAAATTATATTAAAATATTTTTAGATTTTCTTTCACATGAATTGGAAGCATTATGTGCCTTAATGGAAAATAAGCTGAACTTTGAGGGAAATTTAAATTGATCCCTGTCCCCCAAAAGCAGATGTGCCAGTGTGTTTTGGTTCATGCTGGGCACCTCCAAACTCTGTTCATCTGACCAGATGTGCATCTCATTCCAAAGAACTGAATTAGGCTGTAGCTGAAAGATGCTGACAGCCATGTTTTGATGGAAAAAGAACTAATATCATTCACCCAAACACACACACACACACACACACACACACCAGCAATTCTCAAGCAGGGGTAATTTGATTCTCAGAGAATATTTGGCAAAATGTAGAGACAGATTTTGTTGTCATAATTGGGGTATGAATCAGAGAACAGAAACCCCAACAAGTGAAATATGCTTTTATACATATTTGTGTAGACATATTATACCCATTGTATGGTGCACAGAGGCCTAGGTAGACATTTCAAATACCAGTGAGGACATAATCTTGGTATCTAGTAAACAAAAGGCAAGAATGCTGACAAACATCCTACAATAGACAGGACATTTCTGGAAAAACAAGTCAGAAGAACTCCATGACCCCAAGTGTCAATAGGAACATGGTTATGAAACTGAACTAGACCCAGAACATGAACTCATGCAACATCAAAGAGAGGGAGAGATGAGGAAATCCCTAAGGTTGGCTCCAGAGCCTCTCTGGGCCCCGATTTTATCTGTTTACTATGTCTACTGGCTCTTCCTGCCCCAGGTTCTCTGGACTACTTTAAGCTCCTTGTACTTCATGTATGTGAGCCATTCCCCAAAACTTCCCTTCTTCATAACTCCAGTTAGTTAAAGACTTGATGCTACCCACATCCAAACATGCTTGAGACAGGCTACAGGGAGATGAGCTCAGAAGGCAGGAAGAACAGTTCACACAGATGCAGCCAGAAGCGTCAGCAGATGTAAATACATGGATTAGGAAGGGATGTGGGGAGATGTAGGGATAAAGATGGAGAACATCAAACTGAGGGGGAAAAAGCATCAGGGTAAAGCAGCCCTACTAATCATAGTATATTTGTAAGCAGGGAAAAAAAGGAAAAAGAGAAGCCTAAACAGACCACAGATGAACACCAGGAAGGTCAAAACAAACTTGAAAGATGTACCATGATGTGCAGTGGTAAAACAGACTTGCATGTACGTGATTATATTAAGCCTAATTCATCCTTGAACTAATTAAAAGGTAAACAAAGAAAATTCATTATAGACTTGCCTACTGGACAACCTGATAGGAAAAAAAAAAAAAAAAAGAGCCTTGAATTAATTGCTACTTCTGGTTTGGCACGGTGGCACATGCCTTTAATCTCAGCACTCAGGAAGCAGGAGAATTTTTCTGACTAGTGATTTTCGTGGAAGGGCACAGACCACTGTGGGTGGTGCCACTCTTAGGCAGGTAGCCCTAGGTTGTTTTAAAAAGTAATCTAGGCAAGCCATGGAGAGAGTGAGCAGCCAGTGAGCAACCTTCCTGGACAGGTTCTGCTGCTTCAGTTCCTACTTTCAGATTCCTGCCTCGAGTTCCTGCTGTGACTTCTGCCACAATGAACTCTAAGTTGTAAGATGAAAAACAAAATAAAAACAAACAAAAACCTTTCCTCCCTATGTTGCCTTTGGTCATAGTGTGTTTAACACAACCATAAAAAGCCGAGACATTATCTTCTCACTGTTTCATGGCCTAAACAAATGCATTTTTAAATCCCCTTTTGCTCGAATATTTAAGTAACCACCTGAGTCAGAAGTCATGTCAGAGCCAGGATGAAGATGAAGATGAGTTTACAACATAAAGCAGACAAATGTAGGGTCCTTCCTGAAGTCATTTTGTCAAGGCAGACTGTAACAGTGTCATGGGTTCCTGCAATGACAAAGCTTCTGGTACAACCTGAGATTAGTATCCAACTGTGAAACTGTAAGGTTCCAAGCCACAGAATCCAGCAAAGTAAACCAGACTCAACTTACTGCCCTGGCTCCATTTCTGTTGAGCAAACTAATTAAATGCACAACACACAATTTTCTTAAAGAACTACCAAACAGTAATGCTTAGCATTGAGTTTTTGATTAGCTAATGTGAAAGGCTACTGGGATTAGTAAATAGAAGTGCTTTGAGTTAAGCAATTAAACCCATCAGTCCAGCAACACAAAGGACATAAAACCAGTTATTAATAAAGAAGTTATTATCCCAGCTATACTGTTGATAGGAGTATTAATTGGTTCATTTTTTTGAAGATCATGGTAGTATTTAAAAGCAAATAACTTCAAACCCAGGGCCTTCACATTTGGGAATTTGTCATACAGTAACCTTCTACACAAATACTGTGATGACTGTGCACAAGAGTCCATCAGCATAACCTGGAACTGAAAAACACTTGACTAAATTGCCATTGCCGTTACCAGAGAATCAGTGCGTTAGCTGTGATGGGTCCAGCAGAGTGAACACACCCAAGTCTGCTTCCTCCTAACGTGCTACTGACAATAATACTCCAAAAAGAACTAAGTCATGGGGTAAAGAGATCAGGAGATAAGGTGATGACAAATAAGAGATGCCCAACAAATGCTGGATGCTGGGAAGTGAGTGAACAGATGGGATCTGACTCAGCAAAACAGAGACCAGAGGTCTTAACAGATGCACTGTAACCCTTGCCCCATATGCTTTTTAAGCTTTGAATTTGCTAGTACCTGAGGCTGGCTTTGAGCTCCCAATCTTCCTGCTTCTACTCCTGAGTGTTGGCATTTCCAGGTATTTTCTATCACAGATGGACCCATTTTTTTAAATTCCTCTTTGAACAAACACTAAATAATAGCAGATAGGCCACAATGAGTAATAGAAGTGATCAATCTGTAGGACCTACCAAAAAAGATCAGTAATGGAAAACCAGAGACTCTCTAAAGTACACTGAGAATGGGATGGGCTAAAAATAAAATTAGCAGGAAGTACTTCAAAGTTCCAGCCCTGTCCCTTGATAATTAGCCGCCTTCTTCTTCTTCTTCTTCTTCTTCTTCTTCTTCTTCTTCTTCTTCTTCTTCTTCTTCTTCTTCTTCTTCTTCTTCTTCTTCTTCTTCTTCTCCTNTCAGAAATCCGCCTGCCTCTGCCTCCCAAGTGCTGGGATTCAAGGTGTGCACCACCACTGCCCGGCTCCAAATTTTAAAAAAAAACAATAATAAAATAAGAAGTACAAATATTACAAATGTGATTATGTTCTTCTTACAAACATTTGTAAAAGCAAATACACAAAAATAGAATGGCTATATGCGGATGCTGTTTTGGTTCGATTATGAGATGGGTGTCATAGGCTCGTGGTTCGAGTGTGTGGCCTGTAGCTGGTGGCAGTGGGCCTTTGAAGGCTGTGCTTGGCCCCCATCTCTATCCCTATCATCCGCAGTGGTGAGTAGCTGTCCTCCAGCGCGCCTTCCCGCCACCCTCGGAGTCACACAAGTATATGGGACTGAGCAGTCACAATGCAAGGGACCGGAAGCTCAGAGCTAAACAAAGCCTTCCTCCTTAGGTGGTTTCTGTCAGGGATATGAGGACAGCAGCGCAAAGTCTGTGTGCTACAAATGGTTTCACACAGATGGCCTTTCTAGAACTATGCTGTACCACGATTCCCCGTAAAAACAAACAAACAAACAAACAAACAAACAACTCTCTCTTCCGGGCTACAGAGTTGGCTTAGCGCTTAAGAGCACTGGCTGCTCTTCCAGAGGATCAGAGTTCAGTCCCCAGAACCCCCAGCACCAAGAGGACAGGTCCTGAAGATCTGACTGTCTGTCTGGCCTGCACGGGCACTGCACACTGTATGTGTGCAGTGTGCAGACGTGCAAGTAGACAAAATGCCCATGCACATAAAATAAAAATAGTATATGTATATATATATATATATATATATATATATATATATATATATATATATACACATAGCCCCTTCCTTCAGAAACAGTTGCTTTCTGAGAGAGTATTTGGCTACAGTCTAAATTAACAAGCTCAGGATCTATACTACTGAGAAGTACTTGTAAACAGAAATCCAAATCTTGTTCCTTCTAAAACCCGACATGTCCTTTCTGTGCCAGGGTTGAGTGAAGAAATGAGATCTATATGTTTGCATGTGTTGTCATGGTTAGGATATTCTTGAATGTGTTTTGTTTTTTTTTTTTTCCTCTCAACCACTGATTGCAAAGTGGAAACACGCGATTCCATTCTATAAGCTGCCATGTAAACAAAACGACAGAGAAAACCGTGCCACTAACTGTAGGCCACGGCTCAGAATATGAAAGTTTTTTCTTTCTTTCTTTCTTTCTTTCTTTCTTTCTTTCTTTCTTTCTTTCTTTCTTTCTTTCTTTCTTTCTTCCTTCCTTCCTTCCTTCCTCTCTCTCCTCCTCCTCCTTCTTCTTCTTTTTCTTCTTTTGGAAGAAAGCTGGTTCTGGTTCTGAGTGCATTTATTCTGTAGACATGCCACAGACTTTCTTTGGAAGGAGCAGACAGCTGGGTCGTCTGGGAAACGTGAAACACCACAGCAAAGCCAACAGGTTATCGTGCTGGTCAAGTTCCCCATCCCTAAAGCTTGCCACATGTGACTCCAGCCAGGGCTCTAGCTTCCAAGCAAAGATCCAAATATGTCTGGTGACACTGACCAAGCTAAGGGAACAAATCCTGACATTTGGAAGCTGTGAGCAGTTAGAGTGCGGAAGGCTGCTTACTCAACAACAAAATGTGCCAACCGCCTTGCCTTCAAATAGGTCTGTCAGTGACTCATTCTGAGATGAACAGACAGTCACAGATCATCAAATAATTAAGAGTTTACTTATTAACATTATTAAGAATTATATTAATCATTAATATAAAACCAGACGGAAGAATCCTGAAAGACATGACCTCAGAGAAACAAGCATACTTCTAAGCATGAAAGGACAGGCAAGCATATGAAAGAAAAAATTTAAAGCATCCTATGTTAATAAGTCCAGCAAGCGGGTGGAATGGTGGCTTCGGGGTTAAAGGCATGTGTTGCTCTTGCAGATGAACTGGGTTCGATTCCCAGCACTTACACTGTGGCTCCCAACCATTCATAATTCCAGTTCTAAGTGTTTCAGTATGCTCCTCTGACCTCCATGGGCACTGGGCACACATGTACCGAGTCAGAAGTCATTCATGTCAGAAGCAGGATGAAGAGAGATGGGGGCATTCAGGTGGCTTAGCAGGGTAGATCACATGCCACACAAGCCTGAATACCTGAGTTTAACTCTGTCAACCCACAGCACCGAGAGAGAATCAGCTACCTAGTGCCATCCTCTGGCCTTTTATATGCATGTCCTGGTATGCACATGCCTACACACAGGTACACGTATACACACATACAGACATACAAATGAACATGCACATGAATACGCACAAATCACATACATAATGATAATAAAATAAAAATTTTTAAAGAAGGAAAAAAAACATTTGAAAGCTACCAAAAGAACCTTTTGAACTTAAAATATAATGAAATTGTGCAACTTAATAGAATTGGAAAACAAGATTAATAAAATACTGCACAAAATACGCAGGGTCACAAAGATATATGCAGCATTTTAAAGAGTAAAAAAAAAAATCATAACTTAATTCAGGAAACTCAATGTCCAAGCAACAGTAGTCACAGAAACAGGAAGAAAATAAACAATACAATAAATACAATTAAAACCCTATCCTACTCCTCCGGTCTATTAAAATTACTATAAAGTTTCACAGCCCCCATCTCATACCAACCAAAGTCTAATGAATTTGTAAGTCAAGTCAGCACAAGCATAATGCAGCAATGCTCCATATCCACGATTTCTCTTTAACAATCTCAGTTACCTGCATCAACCATGCCCCCAAAACATTAACATGAAGTCCCAGAAATAAACACTTTATAAGTCTCAAGTTGCCATCTCTAAGGAGCACGGTAAAAGTCCACGCTGCTCTTCTCTGTTCCACCTAGAATGGTTCATTCCCCTACATGTGACCTACCTGTGATAGTGCAGGAAGACCACATCCCTATAGCTTTTAATTATTGTGTATTGTTAGAATTCTTCTGTTTTGTTAATTTGGTGTGTATTTTTAACCTCTTATTTGCCTGATTCATAAATTCAACTTCATCGGGTGTATATGTATGGAGAAAGAAAGGCATAAAATACAGAGTTCAGCACTATTTATAGTTTTAGGTATCTACTAGGAGGTTTGAAATTTATCACATGGGGCTGTGGGAACAGGAGAATTGCTGAATCTCTAGTGGTTAAAGGGAATGAGAAGAATTCTAAAACAGAAATTAAAAAGCTCCAGCTGTAAAGGAGACAGCTGTTACATTTGACTACATTGAAATTAATGACTATGTTCACCAGAGAACGTGCTTTTCAGAAACAAGGTCTCATATATCCCAGGCGGGCCTTAAACTTGCTATGTAGCTAAGGATAACCTGAATTTTATAATCTTCCTTCCTCTCCCTTTAAGTGTTACAGGGAGCATCACCACAGTCAGTACTGGGGATCAATCCCAAGGCTTTGTACAAGCTGGACAAGGACTTTATCAACTGGGCTACATCCCTGGCTCTTGAAGGATGTCAGGAACATAGGAAAGTGAAGACAGAGAGTGAGAGGAGGCATCTGCAACGTATGTAACCAGCAAAGAACTTCGGCCAAGTATATAGCAGGAATACCCACTGAAAGCACAAGGTCTGGTACAGAAATACAAACCAGAGAAAGCCAAGGGATCGTACGGAAGGATTAACTACATGAAGACAGCTTCATGAGAAGACCTCATTTGTAATCACAGAAAACAAGTTGGAAATAGGAGAGAGACGGGCACTCTGGTGTATACACGGCATTTGGAGGCTAAGGAAAGATGGTTGGGAAGTTCAATTCAGCCTGGGTGCTTTAGCCAGGCTCTGCCTCTGAAATAAACAATACAGTCTAATGCAAGTCAACACAGCACAACACAACCACACAACACAATGAAGTTTATTCCATAATGTAAATAGAGTGTGTTTGGACTATCTGCTGGAGTTAATAGTGTATCGTTATTGGTTCATCAAATCATAACAAATTTGTCACACTAATGTCCAGTGTTTCTAACAGAGGAAAGTGTGATCAAGCAGAGGGAGTCTATGGGAACTCTTTATCTTCTAACTGGTCAATGGTAGGATGATGCTGTGTTGAGATTAACTGACCATGAGTGCTCATCTAAAGCCCCCACTCCAAGGCTCAGAGAACATCGAGGAAGAGAAGACAGAAAGAATGAGGCAGAGGATTGAAGGAGTGCTTTGAAATGCTGTCTTCTTACATGTCCAGGCTATTGTACTTATTGAAGGTGCTATTTTATTTTATTTTATTTTATTTTATTTTATTTTATTTTATTTTTCTTGAAAGTTGGTGAGGAAGAGAGATTCACTCTTCTTTAGGGCTGTGCTTACTGGTAAGTTGCCCATGCTACAGTGAATGTGTGTCCATACACACGGGCAACATTAATTGGACTTAATGGATTGTTTAAAAGAAGGAGAAGGAGGAGAAAGCGGTGGCCATGGTGGTAGGCAGCATAAAGCTAGGAGAGATGTTTTGGCAAGGATCCAGGGGCAGTTTGAGGGGGGTGGAATAGGGGTGGCTATGAAGGTATTTCATTGTGTACATGAGTCAAAGTCTCAAAGAATAAAAAATATTGAATATAAATAATTAACAATAGCATCCTTAGAACAATAAGGTCTATTAATTCAATTCACATGCTCAGAACAAGATGTCTACTTCCCCAGTCACACCAGACTGACAAGTGGAAATTCTGAAAAGCAGCAACAGTAAATGCTGAGAATGATGGGAAGGTGGGACCTTCATATGCCAAAGTTTCATATGAAACTTTGTGAAATAAAGGCAGGCACTCCACACAATCTCTGCCATGCCATGAGAGATAAATATTCACATTTGCCAAAGCACAGATGTAAGAGATGTAGGAGAAACCCTTGAAACTTCTAATGCCATTAAATACTTGGCATTCAAACAAGGACCATTGGACACATGGGGAAACAGACATACATGTCAGCAACTAACCAAGGTCACATGGATGTTAGACTCTGTGGGTGACTAGGCACAGTGTCTCTACCAATACCACTGATGTTGGAATTCCCACAGAGCAGCTTTTTCCTCAGTTCTGCATGGAGAAACTGTGACTTACAACTAGTGTCCTAACAACATTCCTAGAATAAGTTTGGTGACAAAAACATAAAGGTGGGGAGCAGGCAGCACTGAATTTGGACAGTACATCACTGCTTAAAACTTTAGTGACTTCCTCCTTGCCCTGTGAACACTTAGTCTCTTTATAGTGTGTGTACCTTGAATGGCCTGACCTCCTTCAGAGCTTCAAGCATCACCTGTCACTGTCCCCCACCTACGCTACACAGGTTTCCAGACATTCTGTTCTCAGAATGTGCCAACTTCATTTGTGCCTCAGGCTCTCACTGTCACTCTTCCTCTGTCTATAGGACTTTCTCACTGTCTTCACAGAGCCAGCCACCTTGTGCCAAGCAGCTCTCTGTTCACGTGTCTCTTTGGGGGGGCCACCGAGATGACTCAGTGGGTACAGGAGGTTGCTGCACAAACTTGATGACCTGAGTTTGATCCTCAATACCGAAGGAAAGCTGGAAACAGAGGAGAGCCGCCACAAAACTGTCCTCTGACACCCTTCAAGCTGTGACATCCACATCACACATGCAAACACATCATGCATGCTACACATCACGCATGCAGATGCACAGAACAAGAACAGTAACAGTAGTAATAAGAAAAAACAAAGTAAAATAATTTTAAGTCTCTTTCTGAGACTCCCCACCATAATGATTATATAGCGCCTCTGTCTCCAGCCCCTAGTCACTTTGGATTAAATGAAGTTTCTCTCTCACCTGGCCACACACTGGGCATTATTGATGTCATTCACTAATTTGTTTACTGTTACTCTTCAGACTGATATGCAAATTCCAGAAGGAAGACATTTCCTCCAATGGAATAATGTGACACTTCCTCCATATAGGACAAATCCTATTGAATTATGTAATAAATGTATCAAAAGACTTATTTTTGTGTGTGTAACTGGCTTCTATATCTTTGCATTGTTTTCATTTATTTTAAAAAATGCTCCATCAAACTAAAGAGCCTTCAGCAAGCATCATTCTGTGAATACAGCTTTGTTTGGTTTTGGAAAAGTGAGAAAGAAGAGAAGAAGCAACTCCCTTTGACAAAAGAGAGAACTCCTAGGTTAATACCATCTAATCCATAGTGGCTATATCGATCCCACTCCAAACTATAAAAGGCCTTTGTAACCCTTGCCCCCCCCACCCCACCCCCACTGGCCTGTAAGACTTCTTTCTTCAAGATTTTTTTGCCTTCTACACGTACAATTAGCTTGAAGGAGATGAAGCATGAAATGATTGCACATCATAGGGTGAAGGAAACAGGAAAGGTCTAGTAAGAACCTGTCTATGTGCATTCCTAAGTTTACATAGAGACCAGACTACTTGTCATTGGTAATGACTTAAAGCCAACCTAGGGGCCGTGTAGGTCAAGAAACGTGTGCTCCTCCACATATGAGGCTATAAAGCCACACATTTTGAAAATATCCTTAAGTCAAAGGACTGGAGGTGTAGTTCAGTGGCAAAATTCTCTTCTAGCATACAAAAGGAGAGACAAAGACAGGAAGTAGGAGAAAGAAAAGGGAGGTGGGGGCGGGGGTGGATGGAGATCAAATAATATCACAAAACCTCTACTATACCTAACCTATGAACCAGCATGGCTTAACCTAGACTACCTCATATTCAGAATGTTCAGCCTACAGCTGGGCAAAATAATCTAGCAATAGAGCTTACTTCATAATCAAGTGTTCAATGTCTCCTATGTATACACATAGGTATTGTGTGTGCCAGTAGCACAGGAACCCAGAACACTGTGGAGTACGGATTACTCTCCCTTATGATAATGTGGCTGACTGACGGCTGTGTCTCACTGCCACTGTCCAGCGTTAGAATGTCTTACTGAGTATTGCTAGCCTAAAACTAGATTAAAATTCACAATTTGAACTATGGCTTGTACCATATATCTATCACTTTAATGATACTTCAAAGTTTAAAAATAGTCATAAGTTGTCTTAGTTTATTTTCTGTTGTCGTGTTAAAATACTCTGACAAAAGCCAACTTGAGGGAGAAAGGGTTTGGTTCAGCTCACAGTTCTAAGTTACAGTCCATTCTGATGGAGAAATCAAAGCACCAGGATCTTAAAGTAGATGGTCACATTGTGTCTGCATTCGGAAGAGGGTGATGAATGCAGGCCAGTGCTCAGCTAACTTCCTCCAGGCTTATACAGTTTAGGGTCTCTTGCTTAGGGAATGGTGCCACCTACAGTGGTGGGTCTTCCCATTCTAATGAACATAATCAAGACAGTCTCCCAGTGATGAGCTGAGAGACCCATCTCCCAGGTGATTTTAGATTTTGCAAGTTGTCAATCATCACTAACTATCACATAGGTCAAACCTCTTCATAAACGGAGGACCCTCTGTAACTGATGAACAAAACTCCACAGTACGATTAGCAGGGATGCTGCCAAGGGCATTTGCACTGTCCCCACCACATCTGGATCATTAAGACCTGTGCTAGCCAGGACTACTGTAAAGGGAAAGAACAGAATGCCTGGGAAGAGTTGTGGAGCTGAATAAAGCACTGTGTCAGAAAGCAGGAAGCAAGGGAGGAAGGAGACAGAAAGCCAAGCCCTGAAGGCATCAGCTGCTGCTGCATGGAAAGTCTGAGAAATCTGAACCCAGGGAAGAAATGCTGAGGAGAAAGAAGCAGAGACATTGTTGCTTAGGTGTAAAATGAGGAAATCAATAGAGATGAACTTGACTTCCCCATTCCGATACTGAGCTGATCTTTTATAGCATCTCCTTCCCTGCAATCAGTCATCAGCTCTTGCTTCCTCCCTTATCTGAACAAAGGCAACATTGGCACCATGTCACATGGTTCCTCATGGCCCAGGCGCAGCGAACTTCATATTCTCGGTTCTCAAACAGAGCCAAGCCAGAATTCTACCTCAGCCATAGTAACAAAAGCAAATACACATTCCAGAAAATGACGCTGAAGATCGATCAAAATGGTAAATCTCATAGAGTCAATTAATCAGTTATAAAATGGCCCTTGACTAGACACCTGCCACCTGGTCCATCAAACTCCCTAGCAGAAAAATACAAAACAAAACTTTCTAATCCACCTTCTTAGCCTACATATGATCTAGCCCAATAGTTTCAAGAAAACACGAATTATATTATAAATGAGATAGTCTTTACTTCTTTTAGAGGTAGTAATTAGCTCCATGAAAATATTTCTTGTACCTTTTTTCCCTTCAAATCACTTCATATCATGGCTGCTGTTTAAGCTGAGACAAGCCTTTGCTGTGGGCTTTAAAACTTACTGGAAAATTACAGAGCACACAGTTTCACAGAACAGGAAGCACGCTTCCCTTCATCTTGCGGTCAACTAAGGTGACCTGACTAACCGTGGTAAGAGAACAAATGGGAAAGGAGAGGATAGAGAAAGCAGTGGAGATGTGCAAGGCAGTAGAGAGGCAAGTGTGTCGAGCTGATCTGCATGTCAGTGGTCTAATCTACTGCCAGGGAGCTCTGGTTCTCCCTCACTGATCAGAGAAGCACATGGTGGGGGATCCCCAAACACAGGAGCATCTGAGGCTAGCCTTGACATGCACACTGTCTTGAGCAGCATAAATAATAAAATGCA
Source organism: Mus pahari (assembly GCF_900095145.1). NCBI lineage: Eukaryota > Metazoa > Chordata > Mammalia > Rodentia > Muridae > Mus > Mus pahari. The sequence goes on from NC_034590.1 coordinate 146,174,997, forward strand.
GGTTGGGCCACGTGAAAGTGACCCTGTTAGAGTGAAGGGGAACGACCATCAACTTTGGAAAGGAAACAGCTAGATTCCCAATTCAGAACACTTCCGTGTCCATGTTACAGGCATGTTATATGTCTAAGGCAGAACTAGGGGAATATATAGTAAAGAGACAATAACAAAAATAAATTAGTAAACTGTCACTATTTGTATGAAATATTTGAGAAATTTTACTTATTTATTTATCTTCATACACATGTGTGTTTAAATATAACTTTTAAAGGATAAAATTGTAACTCCAAGTGCATTACAATGGTTATTGTAAGAGCAAAGAAAATGATGTTTTGGCAATGATGTAGAGGAATTGTAACTCTGGTGTCTTTCTGGTAAGGTTGTAAAATGGTGTGGTCTCTGTGGAAAACACTGTGGTACATCCTCAAGATGTTATAAAGAGAATTGCCATAGAATCCAGCAATTTCCCTCCAGTAATTAGATGCAGGCCCTCAAACCATCGTGTGTACACCCATGTTCACCATACCACTATTCCTAATTGGCCCAGAGTAGAAGTCACCCAACCCAAATGTCTATTGACAAGTGACTGGGTAGACAGAATATGTTCTCTACACACCATGTGACCAGGTTTAAAGGGAAGGAAATGCTGACAGAGGGTGCAGAACAAGTGAAGCGTAGAGAATGGGGCTAAGGAGAAAGACCTGCATGGCTCCAAGGGGGTGGTGTGTCTGCAACAGTCAAAGTCATACAAACAGGAAGTAAAACAGAGGTTGCCAGAAGCTGGAGGGGGAGAGAGAAGGGAATGGGGCCAATGTGTAGCATTTCAGTTTGAAAACATAAATAGGCTCTAGAGATGGATACTGATAAGGAATACATAACAACAGTACGAATCTGTTCTTGACATAATAGGAAAACTATACTCAGTCCCTGCCCACTTGACATTTTAAGAAAACAAAGATCTTGGAAACCATAAGTTCTTGAATGCTAATGAGGTGACTGTTGGTTGGAGACTCCTTGGTGGTGGTGGTGGTGGGGTCTCCAAATGGAACTGGCTGCCAGAAGAATTAGCTATGTGATTGGAGGGTTGCAATATACTTAGATACCACACCCTTAACCCTGGAAAGAGAGAGGGTCTGAAGAGTGACTTAATGATCAGAGACTAATGATTTAATCAACCGTGCCTAAGTAATCATGCATCTATAAGACTGTAGAAAGACAGCACCTGGGGAGGAGGAGACCCAAAAGTGCATCCGCACACACCAGTTGAGCATGCAACCCCATATCTCCCTTGGACGTGCCTGCTCATGCTAAGCTCCTGACTATACCCTATCTTTTCAATTAGATGATGAACTCTTCACATAGTCAAGTAAATCATTGTCCTACATCCCGTGAATTGTTTTAGCACGCAAAGGCAAGAACCTTTGGACACTCTGACTTGCAGCCAGACTGCTCAAAGCATATAGGCAAAGCTGAGCTCAAAGGAAGGCCACACATCCCTCCTGTAGCAGTTTCTCTGAGTTCAAACTTTCCATCTTTAAGGGAATTGAAGATGCCAGATGTTACCAAGGAAGTGAAACAAAAGGATGCTCTCATGAAAGGTAAAGTTTTCCATTCTGCTGGGAAGCTTGTTAAACTTGGGAAGTTAACTCAAAGGCTTTAGGAAGTCCATGAAACAGACCAGAATCACTAGACTCCTTCTTCTTGTATGTAAACTGTATATAAACTGTAAATACGGATGCCAGATTCTCTCAGATAAAGTGAGATGCTAGAAGAGACTGGTGAAGTCACGTGAAAGAAAACAGAAGATCTATCAAGCTGCCTGTGGATTGGGGGGGACAGAGAACAACAGAGCTGCCTAGAAGATGCTCAGACCAACTGGACCACCTGGAAAGGATGCTTCACCTGTTGAGCTGCCTGCAGGCTGTGCAGTATGATGCAGGTTTCTACCTTCTATGAGCTGTCACTCAGGCTGGGGTGGGCTTTTGGTGAAGCAACTGTCTGAGTCATTTCTGCTCCTGATAGTAATTCTTCATCTACTCTCCTGTAAGTAACATACACCCAAAATAAACTGGTTCACCAAGGTGGACTTTGATGGTATCAGTACTTTGGTTTGTGTTGTTTTCTTCTCTGGGGTGACTAGACTCTTGTTCACATTTCCCTAGGAATAGTGCCACACAACAGCATTGGACATGTATAAATCTGTGAGGCTGAGAACTTGTTCTGTGGGCACCTTATTATGTCTATGTAGAGTTAAAAATTATTGTAGGATCCGAGCAGGCAAGTACAGGAACTCCTTGGAGATCAGAAAAAGCCTTTCACCAAAATCAGCTCCTTGGCTATGGATCAGAAGTATGATCCCCAATCATCAACTTTCCCTTAAAAGTTACTCAGTCTGTGGTACTGTGTCATAAGCCATAGGGGAATACCCTAACATAAGCAGATCATATGAATAAGTTATGATAAATCTGTCTTTAAAAGTAGACAATCAGAATACTTTGCTAGATAAACTGGACTAGATTCTAAGAGGGAGATGGGATCCAGATGCTATGACTTGCCTCTAAAAGGTTCATGTGCTAAGAGCTTGGAAGCTGGTGCTAGAAGCTGGTATAGGCAGTCGGTACCATTATAATATGGAGTCTGGTAGAAGATAATTAGGTCACCAGGCACTACCTTCATAAGGGGTCAATTCTCATGTCATGTGAGTTGATTAAATCCCATAAAACTACATTATTTATCACAGGAGAGGTCTGTATAAAATGAAGCCACCCATAGACTTGGGCTCCTTAATGATCCTTCTTCTCCTTTCCCTTCTGCTCTGTGTTATATTGCAGCCTGAGGTACCCTAGCAGACCACAATATTATACCACTTCCTTTATAAATCTTCCAGTCCTGGGCATTTTGTTACAGTAACAACAAAACAAACTAAGACATGATATGTACACTTGGAGGTTGGAGCACGACTGGTCACAGAAATCTTAAAGAATGGGGCTTGTTTGACTTCCACTAAAGGACACCTCAGATTTGTCAGCTTTTCATAGATACTGAGATCTACATGTCTAGCAAGTGCCAAGAGAGGCCTCTGTTGGTCCAGGAGCTACACACATTCCGGTGCAGATGCCCTCAGGAGCAGGTGAAGAAAAGGGGAGATTCAGGTTTCAGCCGCTCATGTTTCTAAGGGAGGTTTGAGGACAAAAGGTATGGAAATTGAGAACTTCCACCCAGAAAGGCAAAGAAGCATCCAGTGCAAACATCACTAAGGGCAAAGAAGAAAAAGGTGACCCCTAAGAAGGACTGCAGCTCTCACTGTCTGCTCAGGCAGTCACAAAAAAAGTACCAGAGGTGGTTGCTCAAATGGCAGATCTTCCTCTCCATCATTCTGAGGGTTGGAGGGAGAATTGTGAACCAGAGACCAGCAGAGGCTCTGGTAAGGGATCTCATGCCAGTTTGCCTTCTCCATATGTTCACCTCTCCTCAATGAGTGCACTTGCTCAGTGTAAAGTGATAATTCTCCTCTTCTTCTCTTAAGGACATTCATCTTAGTTTGGACTCTCTACTCCATGGCCTTGTCTAAACTGAGTAACTTCCAAAAGCTCCCCTCCCCAAATACCATCACATTGTGGACCGGTAAATAGAAGTGCAGGAAGGCATTGGTCTGGATCAACTGAGCACAAGATCTATCCAGCCAAAGCCATATGGAATCCCTTGTCCTCGAGTTCCACATCACTAAGCAAAACTAAGTTGTTTGTGTGACTTTTTTTTAACTCACACAAAGGAATCCTCTTAGCTTTGATATGTAAAAAAGGAAGTAATTCTGAGTCAGGCATGGGGACATGCATGCTTGCAGTCCCAGCATTTGGGCATAGAAGCAGGAGGAAATTGAGTTTGGACCCAGCCTGAATGACAAAGCAAGATTTTTGTCTGCAAAAAGTGAGGGACTGAACCATGCCTTGTTGTTTGAAGAGCCTGGGAGAGGCCCTGGGTTTGATGCTGCACTCAGTCAACTCAATGAGCAATCATGTGAAGGTGTAGTGTTCAAACAACCAAATCTCTCTTGGCTCTGGCTCTGCATTCTATAGAAACCCATCCTCAGCAGTTGGTTCATCTGACCGTACATTCTGTTTTATTGAATGAGATTTTGTCTTCTGACTCTGGAGTCAGACAGACGAAGTCAATTAAGATGTCTCACCTACATTTGTTGTTAGTTTGACTTTTGACAGTGGGTAGAACTTAAACACAAGTTTCTGGAGAAAACTTATAACAGTTCCCCCACCCCTGGCCGAGCTTTATGGAAATGTAAAGACATATACTAAGTATTTGGCCCAATAGAAACTTGGCAGCAATTTCAAGGAATTGGAACACATGGATACCCGAAGGCTATTCCTGTAGCATATATAATTTCCATGCCTCTCATCTCTGTACAGTAGAAAGTCCCCACACTAAGGAGTGAGTCTTTGGTCTGGCAAAATGCATGTACTCCAGGTACACATCTAAGAAAGCCCTTGGCATAGGAGGCCAAGTAACAAATATCCACACCCTTACTACAGACTTGCTAGAGACATGAAAACCTTCCAGCGTATGGAGGACTGAAGCAGGATTACCAGAGTCAGTCAGTCCATATGAGTCACTTCTCTCAACACTGACTTCCCTCTGCAACCCAGCAGAATTCCCACTTGTTGAAGAAGACAAATAAAGCTGCCCATGCTCTGTGTCTCCATTTTTCTACAAGGAGCTCAGAAAAGTATACTGCTTATAGGTCCACACTGCTAAGTTTATTCCACCCATACCCTGCTGTAGAAAGCCCTGCCTGGGCACTTTAGACTTAAAGCCTCCTCTGTTTCCTTGCTCTGCTTACACAGAACAGAATCACAAAGCACAGTATTCTCTTGCCACCTTCCCCATGTCCTGGTCATGCTTTGTGGTCCATGCCACTGTGCCCCTTCATGGCAGGTGTGGCCCTGTTCTTTTCTCTTTCTTTTGCCATATCTAACATATTGGGTGTTTAAAAGATAAGCGGGTGTCACATTATAGGCAGTGTGGTCCCAAGTATGACTTTTATATTTAAAAAAAACTATATAGGGAGCTGTAATGATAGCTCAGAAAGTAAAGTGAGCATGAGGGACCAGCTTGTTCCCTAGAACTCACATTTTAATCAACAAAAAGCTAGCAGTGGGAAGGTGGAAATAGTCAGATTCCTGGGGCTCACTGGCTGGCCCACTTCATAAATTTCCAGGCCATAAGAGGCCCTGCTTCAAAAAGCAAGACCGAGATCATTGAGGAAAGACAGTTGAGACTGCCCTCTGGCCTCACATGCATGTGCACACACAAGTGCACACACATGTGCACCTGCACACTTACAAACATGTACTCTTACAGTTACCTAATAATAGTGGCAGGACATATGGCTGGTTGTCCACTGTTACAAAGATTTGTCACCAACATTTCTTGAGGTAGGGATGTAGGAAGAATTAGTGAGGCACACCAGGCACTGCTGAAGGGATTATATGGGGCATCAAGTCACACCAATGAAAGTTTTAGCCTCCACCACAGCTCCAAAACAAATATCCCATATACACACTTGGTCAGCAAAAACTTGGAATCTCCTACTTCACGTTTCCCATCAAATTACTCACAAATGGTTACAGAATATAGCAAGGGACCCAGCATGAGAGCCAGGGCAATGAATGAAAAGCAGATGTGTCTGTGAGGCAGGCCTCCAGGGAGTCTGCGAGCACAGGCCTAGAGCCCCAGAAGGAACTCACATTAAGGGAAGGGTGAGTCAAGACACAATTTTAGCTTCTCCCTAGAATCTGAAAGATTAATGGGAAGGAGTTGATATGGGTCGTGTTCCTTAAAGTCTAGAACAGACTGAGCCATTAAACCAACCATACAAACTAAAAACAAACAAACAAAAAAACAAAACAAAACCCACAAAATATTTTTTTATAAATGTGAGGGAGATGAGAGAGGTAGGTTATATGGTATCAACTCAAATTTTCTGAAAATATTTTTGATTACAATAATATAAAAAAAAATCATGAACATGAAAACAGCATACTCCAACCATGGCATTATTAATGTACGGCGTTTATCACTTAAAGTCACTCATGCACCAAGCGGTCATCTAGACATAAGGAAAACAGGTAAGCCCTTTGACCTAGCTATTCTTATGGAAAGACAATCTTAAGAATATAAACCAAATATAGAACAGATTTATATCACAATGGCGCTTACAGCAATCTGCAACAACAAACATCTGTTCTTCATTTCCTAACTTCATGCCTCACTGATGGCTCCTTTTTGTCACCAAGTCTAATTTACAAGTGACTTCTTTATGAAGTTCAAAAAGAAGAGACACACACAAAGGAGAGTAAGGCCACAAGCCCTCAACCCTAGACATGCAGGTAGCAAAGGGGCTCTGAGAGCAGGAGAAAGTCTTCTCCAACGAAGAGCCACCAGTTGGGTATCCAACACCGAACGGTCAGCCCAGAAAAAAAATTACAAATACCGTTATGTGAGCTGAGAAGGTCATGTTTATATATTTAGGTATATACAGAGAAAGAGAGAAAGGGGGAAGGAGAAAATAACAAATGATGTGACTATAATCTCAAAAATTGAAAAATTATTTTAAAAATGAACAGGCACATATTAACGGATCATAAATTTCTCTTCTACTCCAAAAGCATAAACATAGTAAAAGCTCATATCCGTTCCATGCAAAGAAAAGCATCAGGTGTTTTAAAAGCATTCACACTAATACTCACACACACACACAAATGCAGACACACATACAAACATACACTCATACTCATCTACTATATACACACCACTATATACATATATACTTATATTGCTCACATACAACATATACACAAATACATAGACACACATACATATATATACATACATACACAAACATTAATACACATGCATGCACATGCACACATACAAATATGTACACATGCAGAGACACACACATATACACATGGCTGACTGGCCCAGACCTTACCCTGGATTTCCCAATACATGAAGGAACAGAAGGTAGGCCAAGCCCAGATTTCTATTACTTGCATCCCCAAACATCCCATCTGACAGATTTTCTGTTCATGTCATGTAGGTTGATGTCAGACCCAGCCCACAGTCTATATCTGTATGTTTGCTCCACAGCCTCTCATGTGGGATTGCTCACAGTTATCTCAAAACTAATTCCAATATTTCAGAATCCCACTTGGACAGAGCAGGAAGGGAGAGCATAGTATGTCCAGCTGTACAAATGGAACACATACTTCTGATTTCCCATCACACGGCTAACTATAGAAGCAGAGGACACCACACTGCGTGACACTGAAGCTTCTGGCCTTTCTCCCATGACCCCTGCTTCCACATGTCATAACAGTCCCACAGCTGGAAACAAGACGGTCTTCAGCTGCCTCTCTCTACCCCGAGAACATCATGTTGCACATTTCCAGGAGAAAAAAAAGTATGACAAAGAAAAAAGACAGGAGATTTCTTCAGAGTACAGACTCCTCTTAGAACAATGAAGATGTTTGACTAAAGCACTCCAAGTTACTTGTCTAATGTGTTGCTTTTCCAAGTCAATTCTTCCAGGTCTTCTCCAAAGATTAGGGGCCAAGATGTAAGCTACTAAACTATTCTTTGACAAGAGGCTAGCTAATCTGTACATCCTTCCTGATAGCTATCTATACATGACTGAATTGCAGACCAGCCAAGAGTCATCCTTCAGTGACAGAGAGACTCCACTTATTATCCATGCTATATCTCTGAGGTCACAACTTAGTTGTGTCTTACAAGCTTTCTCTGCAGCCCATCTCAGCCATGCAATTAGTAAGTCATACTGTCAACTGATTGTCACAGACAGCAACCCTTCTGGAACCTAGGGCTGTTAAGAGCATTGAGCACTCCTCTCAGATCTTTCCTTCTCAGCTCTCAAGCTAGGTAATTCTCACTGTATTTGAGTTTCAACTTGCTTAAGTTCATAAGCCCCTTCCTCACCATTCTTCTTCCCACTCCACATCCTCCTAGCTGGTTCTGTTCTCTCTTTTGTCTCCTTAAAGACTGTATAGACAGTGGTGCTCAACCTTCCTAACACGGCAACCCTTTAATACAGTTCCTCTCCCACTACTGTAAAGTCCTTTTCTTCCCTTCTGAAGCCTAACCTCTTTTGTAGCTGTCCATAGCCTCTCCCTGCTCCTTCACTCTCATACCTCTGTGGAACAGTCATTGCTTCCTGCCTTCTCTAAATGCCGCTCAAGCTGGTTTTGACTTTACCACCAATCACCTTTCATGTCTGCTGGTTAATGTATGCTCTTCGCCAGTTAACACTTCTGTAGTGTTGCACCTGTCTCTCTCATTGAAACTGCTCTCCTGGATTCCACAACAGGAGTCTCTCCTAGTTACCCTTCCTCCCTACAGAGCCATACTTCTTCCTTTCTTGTGGTAAAGTCCCTTCTTCTGACCACTCACAATATCTTATTTTACTTATTCAACAGAGACACAACACTTAACCCTAAGTCAAGGAACCAAGGCTGTTTCCTATTGCTAGAAGATAGTGACACAGACTAAGAGGGCTATAAAGAAAGGAAGTCTTATTTGGTGCACAGCTTTGGTCCAAGGTCAGAGAGCTACATTTGGTGATGGCTTCCTTGATGTCAGAGCGGTAAAGCGGATAAGAACATCACGTGATAAAGACGAAATATAGTAAGAGACCTAGCCCAACTGAATTGCATAGCAGAGCCATCCTAGAGATAACCTATATACATCCATTAATTTATAAATTACATGACAGATTAGTCACTTCATAAAGGCAGAGTGCTAATACCTCCTAGAGATGCCATGTGGGTCCATTCCTCTGTATCTCACAACAGAAGTGACTTTGCATTGATTTTGGAGACAAGCCATATTCAAGGAATTGCATGTACCCTGTTAGTTAACAAAGCTGGTTAAAAGCTGGGCATGGTGGTGCACGCCTTTAATCCCAGCACTCAGGAGGCAGAGGCAGGCAGATTTCTGAGTTTGAGGCCAGCCTGGTCTACAGAGTTCCAGGACAGCCAGGGCTACACAGAGAAACCCTGTCTTAAAAAAAAAGCTGGTTAAGTAGGAACCACTGAAATTCTCTGAAGGATTACACTATCCATTACATAGATATGGCACACATCTACAAAATTTTCCCTCCAAAGTTCTTCTACAGTGACACTATAAATAAGATAGGGTCTCTGCTCCCTAATCTTGGCGCAGTGGGAAGGGTCAACATATGGCCAGACTGAGTATTTTCTTTAAAGTACAATGGCCAAGACATGGCCTGGGTACAGTAAGGACACAGCCTTGTTATTCTCTTCTATTCTCTCTTGGAATTTCCCCAGCTAATCACAACCAGGCATGGGATTTCAACTGACTGTATTAGTACATGGTGCTCAAAATTTGCCTTCCTTGCTCAGAATATCAAACTGCCTATTGATGTCATTACTAAATGCCCTGCCAAACAGTGAGCATCAAGAATATAAAGAGAAGAGTTACTGCTGATCATTAACCTTAGTTCCCCTCTGCTCAGGTTCAATAGACACCTACCTCATCACCCTAGTGGGCTTCTCTAAAATCCTCATTCAGAGTTATTTGTCTGAAGCACGAGCTAATTTTTTTTCACTCCGCATCTGTTAAGAAACAATAAAAAAAGCTGGGCATGATGGTGCTCACCTTTAATCCCAAGATTCAGGAAGCAGAGACAGGTGGACCTCTGAAGGTTCAAGGGGAGCCTGGTTTACATAGTGAGTTCCAGGGCAGTAGAAAGATCCTGTGAGAGAAGAGGAGGAGGAGAAAGAGGAGGTGGAGGAAGAGAAGGATGAGGAGGAGGAGGAGGAGGAGGGAGGAGGAGGAGGAGGAAGAGGAGAGAAGGAGCAGGAGGAGGTAGAAAAGGAGAAGACAAAGATGAAGATTATGAGGAGGAGGGGGAGCAGGAAAAAGAAGAGGAGGAGGACAACCAGGAGGAGGAAGAGAAACAAATAAACCAACAAACTACCAAAACAAAATTGAAAGATGATATAATATGCAAGATCCTAACCAGGGTCCTGCCTGTTCCCTAGGACCCTAGCTATGTGCCCTACATGTGACCCTTCCAGCATCACTTTGAAGAACTATATGCACTTTCACTCAGCATGTGCTTTTCCAGCCCAGTGCCTTTGTACCGGCTACCCTGCATGTCTAGAATATTTCCCTCTGACATCTACATGCCCTTACTGGTTTGACCCTAAAGGCTCTCTGAAGTGCCTTGGGCCCTGAACACCCACACAAGGCTCGTGAGTCATGCAGGTTGCTAAACCTGGTTGTTCCTAAGGTGGAGGCCTGCGGGCCATCCACATAGCAAAGAGCCTGGAGCTTGCTGTGCAGGTAGCGGGCATCTACCTAGTGAGGAGATATGCTCATTCAGCTACATGAACAGTTGGATCATAATATTTTACTAGAGAATTGAAATTTCTCCTGAAGTATTAGTGGGAACTTCATCTCTAAAAATTAGAATATAGAGTTGTCTAAATTGTATTTTTTTTTTCTGAACACAGAAAATAGAGATGGCAGCCTAAAGAAGTCAAAAAGGAAAGGAAGGAATGCAGAGCACTTCATCTTGGCTCAGTGGTCAGTTCTTTATTAGTGAGACACTAAGACTACTAAACAAACTACTCTGGGAGTCTTATTGATAGAGCGAATTCTTTACCTTAGTGGTTAGGCTTTTTCTAAAGTATGCATAAACTTTTGTTTTATTTCTATTCTTGAGGCAAGGCTTCACTATGGAGCCCTAGCTGGCCTGGAACTCACTATGTAGACCAGGATGACCTCTGAACTCAGGGAGATCCATCTGCCTCTGCCTCCTGAGTGCTGGGATTAAAGGCACACGCCATTATGTCCAGCTTATTGTCCACAAGTTTTTAAGTTAACGTAGTGGTGTCGTGATTCTTGAAACTAAAATTTCAAGCAGGCTGTAAACACCAGTATGTCTGGGTCAATGAAACACAACAAATCACAGACACACAGAGAATGGGGACCTAAGCCCGGACCCCGTGGGACCACACTCCATACCCAGCAGACCCCATCCCATTAGGGTGAATTTAGACACAGGGTTAATGGATAAACCATACTACTACTTAACATCATGTTATGTGAAAGCTGAATACGACAATGTCCATGCCTGTGTCTCAATCTACCTTTCTGCATGTCGATGAACATTAAGAAGGAGTCCCAGTAATTTTCCCAGAGATCAGGGTTTTCAAACAAATGTCCTTGCCTTTGATTCCATCATGTTACTGTCCATACATACATTAGCATACATGGTACCATCCAACTTTTTTGGCAGTTATATACACATATAAATGGGAATATGAAAGAATAACGTATGAGTTGAGTGTGGTGACTTATGTGGGTGCAATCCTTGTACTGAGGAAATGGAAACATGAAGGTTGGCGTGTGAGACTTATCAGGGCTACACAGAGTTCTAGGGCATCTTGGGCTACACTGTATATCCTTGTCACTAAACTTTAATTAAATTTAAAGTGAGCTCTGTTGACCAAACTTTTGCATTAAGTTAACATGGTGTCAGAGAAGGGTGCCCAGTTTAGCTTAGCTAGTACCCAGAATCTTAGATTTGAACCATCTCATTTCTGTCTATAAACACTTTCTCATAAGATATTTTTCTTAGACAGAACCTCTATATGTACTAGTCAGAATTTATACTTATTGTCCTGAATATCCAACCAGCAACTGGTGCCTCTCCCCACAGATCCCAATTTACAGTCACTAATACCAAAGTCTCCCTGACACTTTTCAACGCAGATGCACATTAGTATCTAGAAGCAGAGCCAATCAGAATCCAAACCCAACTGGACAGATAGGCACAAAAAACCTGAAATGTAGAAACATGGCCCAGTTACTAAAAACTTGTTTTAGCTGAGAAATTGCTGTTCAAGAAACATCTTACTCAGAAGCTGAGTCTATGAAAATTTGAACAACACACCTTCACAGGCTGTAAGGGGACCCAAGAACGAGCCTAAGGCTTGAAGCCAGGCTCCTTCCCAGGCCCCAGATATCTTTAAGATCCCAGAAATCTGTAAAAGGCTGTTCAAAACCACCAGTCAAGATCCATGAAGATACTCCTGTTTTACATTTTATTTATTCGCCGTGGATGTGGGGGGACATGTGGGAGTCAGAAGACAACCTTTAAGAGTTAATTCTCTGCATGCTCCATGTGAATCAAACACAGAGCAGAGTATCAGGCCTGTGGCAGCAGGAGCCTTCCTTCACTGGCTGAGTCATCTTACCATTCTCAAGATGTACCTTACCTTTCCATTAAAGGAAACAAAGAAACAAAAAAACAGGTATTCTTGGTTGTATGGTTCTTTTGTTTTTTGCTGTTGTTCTTTGTTTCCTTTGGTATTAGGAACAAAAGCTGGGCCTCAACACTAGGCTGGGCAAGCACTCTGCCCTTGAACACATCCCCAGCCCCGAAGTTAGTTCTAAATAATTCCATTAGCAAGTTTTTGATTGTTGGTTGTTTGTTGTTCACTTTCCAGGTTCTGTGTTAATCATCTCAAAGCCTAAGGACAAGCACAACCTAAAATTAACTGATCATGCTAATCACATAATACAGTATTTAAACTTCTTTCCTATAATAGCCCAGTATATCTTTTGCATGTAAGTCCTATATTTTGAAAACCTATTTGATGCAATCAAATAAAAGAGAAGGTATGCAGAGATAAGTTTGACCAATAAGGTTTACAACTCTGTCTATTGTAAGAAATATATGGCAAAGGCCAGGCACAGTGGCAGATACCCGTTATCCTGGCACTGAGAAAATTGAGGCTGAAGTCACAAGTTAGAGTCTAGCCTAGGTTATACAGTGACTTGGCAGACATTCTTAGCTCGTGTAAAACCCTGTAAAAGAAAAAAAAAAAAAAAAAGGAAGGGAGGGAAGGAAAGTAAGAAGAAATACCTTAAAGGTATTTCAGAGGAAGCAATTGTTACAGAGACAAAGGTCAGGATATTAGTCTCAAAATTATGCCTGTAATGAAAAACAGTTACCAAAGCCATGAAGGAAGGCTGGCCAATGAATTCGTTGGTAAACTATGATTATGCAGTTTGACTAGTACAATGGTTAAATGAGAATTTTACACCCTCCTCCCCCAAAGCCCATGGATCCTCAGTGTGACAATATTAAGAGGGGGCAGAACCACTACAAGATGGCAGGAGATAGGTCACTGGGAGCTCTTGGAAACGACTGGTGCTGTTCTTGTTCAATGAGTTAGTTCTGAAAGAGTGATCTAGTCTCATTCTCTAGCATTCTGCCAGTATTTCTATGTGACTTCTCCTTCTCACATGCAGCCCAACCATGGCACCTTCTATCATGTGATAACGAACAAATAATGTTTACTCATCTTGGACTTTTAGGCTCCAAAACCCAAAACTGTATAAGCCATTTTTTTTCTTTACAAAGTATCCAGTCTCAGTCATTTTGTGGCAATAGAAAATTTGAGGTTTAGATCTTATATAATAATTAGCTTAGTGAATTCCCCAGAAGAGGAAACTCCATCCCACCACTTAGCAAGGCTTCCCACATATTGAAAAGACACTGTATAACAAAAAGAAATTTTTTTATGTCAAAGAAATTTTTATTTAAATTTTTTATCAGATTGTTTTTAAAATAACCCCCAAAAGACATGTTTAGAAAATATCATAGCAACTATTTGTTTCAATCATTTTTTCTGTAGTATAAAATTATTAAATATATAGATCAGTGATCTATAGCCCTAATTAAACAGGAGTATTATAAGCTCCTGACACCCTTACTTTACCTCAGAACCACTCAATGGGAAGATTTTCGGTGGGGACATTGATATTTTTGCCCCTTCTGGTGATTTTAATGTACAGACAGCACTGAGAACCACTGGCATGGAGACTTGAATGGACACATAGATACAAAGGTATTATGCATCCGCCAGAACAAATGGACCGTGATATCAATTAATTACACCTGTGGCTTTGAATTCCTCAATTGTAAGAACTGATTCCTGACCATGAAGACTAGACGTGATAGTTGTCTAACTATCACGTCTTAAAGCCGTTCTTTCTTAAAGCCGTTTGGATTGCTGTGAAAGAAAGTTCTGCATCTTGGTGGCCTCCTCTGTGTGACACTATATGACTGTTTTGCGATTCCAGATTTAGAGAGCCAAAAATTGCTATTTTGAGAAATGCAGCTGTTTTCAATAGATAAATATGATCTCATTTCCATGGAAAGTATTTCATCGAGTGAAGTAGAGTTGCTAAAACAATACTATTTTTTCCAGAAATAAGTAGTTGTACTCTCAGTTTATAATATGGCAGATAATCCAGGAAATGCTAAACTGCACTCAAGAATATATTGAAGAATTACAGTGTATGAAGATATGGGGTGATGAGTTTTAAGGGTTGGTATAGCTAACACATTATGCTGATGTTCTGTGTCTACACTCGAATAAGGGGGTCACCAACCAGGGTTTAGAGAGAAACACACTCCTGGCTTTTATAGTGATTTATAAGTCTGAAGACTGGGTTCGGGACTCCCATATAATTTTGAGTGCATAATTCTGTATCCTTGAGAGGCCAATAAACAAGAAGGCTCATGCAGATGCCAAAACATGAGCTATTCTCAGAATATACAGAGAAAGTTCAGAATCAGGCACTACACAATCTCTCCACGGAAGCAACCAGACTATTAGAATTTAGTAGAAAAGCTGATATGATATATTTTCACCTTCTTATTCAGTTTTTATGTAAGTGAATGTAAGTTAGTTTGCCAGCCTTTGTATATGGAGTCATGACTGGTGTTTTGTGGGAAGCTGGTTAAACCAAATTCACATTTCTTGGTTCTATTTATTTAAAAAGTAAAGTGGAAGCTTAAAGAAATTGTAAAAGAATAAATTGCTGAGTACAAAATCCTACATATTTTTACTCTACTTCCCTATTATTTTATAGCTGACCACTCTATGTCTAAGTTGTAATTTTTCATGTAGACTTGTTTAAACTTTATGATATGTCATTGTATGTGCTTGTTCATGTACTACAGGTGCATATGTATGGGGGTGTGGGGGTCAGAAGACAATGTAGGATGCCATTTCTCAGGTCCCATAGGATTGTTTTTAGACAAGTCTCTCACTGGTGTAGAACTCATCAAGTATAAATATCAACTGGTCAGTAAGCCCCAGTGGTCCACCTGTTTGTAACTCTCCAGCACTTAGACTGTAGGTGCATACTACCACAGGCAGAGCTGTGGACATCAATTAAGGGGATTTGTGTTGTAGCACATATTTGCAAACCAAGTGCTTTCCCAATCAAAAGAGCTCCCCCACTCTTTTCTTAAATTGGGATAGAATCAACATAGCAGAAACTCCAACTTAATTATCTTTGATTTCGTATTTTCATGTCACCAAGAACTGAGCCCAGAGCCTTAATCATGTCAATTCATGCCAAGCAAATATTCTAACACTAAGCTGCTTGCCTGATTCCACCTTAGCCATTTTAAAGTGCTCAGTCCATTAGCTTTAGTATAATCATAATCTCTGCAAACAGCTTCACCATCAAAGCAGACCCAAGGCATCATCCCAAGGAACCCTGTACCATTTCCAGTCTCTGCCAGTTCCCGCTACCTCCATTACCTGGATATTACTCATCCAATGTTTAATTCACAAATTGTTTCTCTGAACATCTGAAGTCATACACTGGGTGGCCTCTTGTAACCTACTTCTAGTGCTTTCTAGGATCGTGCACTGATGTTCTGTTAGTTTGTCTAACTTTCTTGGGTCGTTCTAATCTCACTGTTGGTCAGACCGGAAAAGGACTACGAGTTAAAGTTTTGATCTCTAAAGTAATACTAATAGAAGGTTTCAGAACAATTGACAAGTGGGGTCTTATAGGGTATCTTTGGGTTACTAGAGATGTGTTTTGAGGAGTGTTGTGAAACTCTACCCTTTCTTTGTTTTTGCTTCTATAAAGTGCACGTTTTTCTTTGCTAGCTACCATGCACACCCGCATTAGGGCACTCATCAATGTGTCTACGCCATTTTGGACTACAATCTCCAAAACTTGTAAACCAAAATAAACCTTTCTCTTTATAAGCCAATTTTTTCAGGTAGAACATTATAATAACTTGAAGATGGGTAATATATGGGCCCATGTAGCAACCAACTTATTCATGGCAATAGTGTTTTTTCATTTAATACTAACATGAAATTAGTTCAGAAAATGTTTAATTCAACAGCAAATTTATAGCAATATATTATAGCCAAATTATATAGCAAAAAAAATGGAGCAAATCCATTTGGCATACACAGAACAAAGACTAAACAGCACTGTTGGCATGCACCTAAGTGAGAAGGACCATAACATACCAGCTTACAGCAATGATACTCTATAGCAATGTCTATGCTTCGAGCAACAACCAGTTTGTATTTCCAAACAACACTGTTGGCCCAATGAGTCAATTTAGTGTTAGTCAATCCTTCATTACCTGGGATAGAGAAGCATACACAAGGTACAGAAGTGATGTGTTTGGAATAGAACCCAACACAGTACCAATTGGTCTCTAAAAGACAGTCTTTATCTGTCTTTGCAATGAAGCAATTGGGCTAGGTGGGGTGGCAAACACCCTTTATTCTAGCCATTCAGGTGGATCTCTCTGAGTTCAAGGTAAGCTTTTTCTACTTAGCAAATTCCAGACCAGACCAGGCTACATAGTGAAACCTTATCTCAAGACAAACAAAACAAACAAACAAAAACCAGCAAGTGGTCTTATGCATGTTGCTACTGCCCCGTGATTTCATATGCATGTCAGAAAACACTGACTCAATGTGATCATTCAACTCCTTTGGCTCCTACCATCTTTCTGCCCCTTCTGTTGCCTTTTCTGAGACATCCCATGGGTCTTTGGTGAAGAGGTGAAGATATGGGCATGAAGTCCCACCTCCACTTGGGGATCTATTGTTAATTGATAGCTGTCAAGAGAATGGGCTTTCTTTAACAATTCATTCCAATGAATTGTTGCATAGTCAAGGCTATCGGCAGCACAGATTGAACTCCATAGGTTAAGTGTGTGTGTGTGTGTATGTGTGTGTATACAAGGTTGGGTGGGTATGGAATAGGGGGTGGATCTGGGAGAAGTTGGGAGAGGGGTGAATATAATCAAAAATTATAATGTATGAAATTGTCAAATTAACATGTTTTAAGTAGAAGAAAGAAAGTGGAACTAGTGGGTGGTTCAGTCATTGGGTGGCACAGCAGGCAAGACTTGGGGTCCAATCTCAGTACAACAAAGGGAAAAGGAGACAAAGCTTCTCCATGCTATTAACCTTTTGTGGAGCCACCCAGTGTGTCCACATTTCTGTTGAAGTCTTCCCCAGCCTTTAACTCCTCAGAGCCTACACACAGGCTCCTCCCTTCCCATCCCAAGCTATCTGTCTGTCATGGTAGCACAGATAAGCCTTCACTGCCTTTTCTTCCAGGCTAGGCTGTAACCCACCTCAGCCTTCAGCTGTGTATTCCCTTTACAACCCCTCCTACCATCAGCAAAATACAGTCTTTACATAAATTATTACTAAGTAGTCCAACAAATATCCACTAGGTCAACAGATTAATGTGCTTATGGAATAACTGATGACGTGCCACATTCTGCCTGTCTACAACAACTCACTCCCCTGGACCATCTATGATGGAGCAAATGGAAGTGAACAGAGAAAATGGTCAGGTGCGGTCACACACACCTTTAATCCCGGCACTAGGGGAGCAATAGTCAGATCTCTGTGAGTTTGAGGCTACATAGTAAGCTCCAGGCTAGCCAGGGCTACATAGTGAGACCATGTCTTTAAAAAAAAAAGAAGAAGAAAAAAGAAAGAAAGAAAATAAAGAAGGGAGAGAGGGAGGGAGGAAGGAAGGAAGGTAGGTAGGTAGAGAAAAACAGTGTAGCAAACACCAAAAACTATGACCTTACCTAAGCATTTCATAAAGGCCACTTGAAATAGTGCCCTGTTAGATAATGAGATTTCCTGATAGCATTGATGTAGAGGACATTAAAAATAGACACAAGGGACTGGGGAGAGGGCTCAGTGGGTAAAGTCCTAACCACTAAAACATGGAGCTCCTCAGCTGGGGTTGCCAAGAACAAGCAAAAGCAGAATGTGACAGTACTTGTTGGTATTCCCAGTGCTAGGCAGTGGAGACAGGAAGATGCCAGCGGCTTGCTGGCCAGTCAGTCTAGCCCGGAGGGTGAGCTCCAAGTCATGTGAGAAGAACTGCTTCAAGCAAATCAGTCAATCACTCAGTCACTCAGTCCATCAATCAGGTAAAGAAGAGAGTGAGGAAGGCATTCCAATACCACCAGTCTCTGGCCTCCACTCACAGCTGCATGGGCAAGCTCACCTATACAAACCTAAACCAGCTAAGCACACACACACACACACACACACACACACACACACACACACAAAAACAAAAACAAAAAACAAACAAAAAAAAAAACAGAGAATCATTTTTCTGCTCAAATCCTCCAACATATTCAACTGTGGTTTGATTTTTCTCACTTAAATCTTACCATAGCAATGGGTGAGTTTTTAGATAGTCATGAAAGGTTCTCATTCACAAGAAAGTACCTTTCAGTTTGTAACTTAAAAAAGAAAATCTAAGGATTAAGTGAAGAATGCAAAAAAAACAAACAAAAAAACACAAATACTGCACTGACATTTTTTTTTTTTTTGGTGTGGCTTTAGATGACCAAAAACCTGTCAAGTTCATTTAGATCATTTCGATAAGTCACTATTAACAACTACAGACATGCCTGAGCTTGCAAACTGTGCTGTTTGAAGAAAATGTAGCTGAGAGAATGTTAAATCTGGAATTTGTGTAATTCAAAGAGAAAAATTACCATGGAGACAGGTTTACCAATAAGTCACATGACTGTGTAGCCCAAGTCAGTTCATGAACATCAAAGCAACTTTGAGAGTTGTTCGTTTCCCATGATTATAAGTTCAGCAAG
Organism: Mus pahari; assembly: GCF_900095145.1. Classification (NCBI taxonomy): domain Eukaryota; kingdom Metazoa; phylum Chordata; class Mammalia; order Rodentia; family Muridae; genus Mus; species Mus pahari. The sequence continues at coordinate 146,194,048 of NC_034590.1, forward strand.
GTGACTGTATCTGAAGACAGAACATTCACATTTGTTTCCCTTCTGAACATAAAACTGAAATTCTCTTCCACCTGGCTAACAGAATTCCAGGGAAGTTTTTGATTAATGAACTTCAAGTTGAGCTCTTCAGAGCCAAAGTCCTTCCTTTTGTTCACTGACACCTACCCAATTCTCAAAACAGCACTCACTGAGCATCCAGTTGGCACTCAATAAATACCTATTACATCGAATTAAGTTGAAAAAGCATGCAATATGCTGCAGTGGTATTAGCTAAATCAGCCCATAGTTTTAAAATTTAAGCCGTGGCTTCTGTTCCAGATCACTGAGTTACTCACGGTGAACCTCTGGGCCACGTTTCTTGCGACAGCTCAGCATTGCAAATCACTCTGATCATGTCTCCATTACTAGCCACTTATCACCAGAGGGAACACAGAATCGGGACTCCAGAGCCAACAGAGAAACCTTACTCCAACTCATCCTTGCCTTTCCTGGGAGTTTATTTGGGAAGTATCAGCACATTCATCTTCATATGGGAAGATTTTAAATATTACTTAAGCATGAGGCTCCTTCCTTCCTTCCTTCCTTCCTTCCTTCCTTCCTTCCTTCCTGCTTTCTCTCTATTTGCCCCTTCTTTTCTTCCTGTCATCCTTTCTTCCCTCCATTTTTTTTTTTTTTGAGATAGAGTCTTCCTATGTTGTCTTCACTAACCTGACAGTCACTATGTAGCTCTGGCCGACCTTGAACTCCCAAGAGTCCTCAGCCCCCATCTCTGATGTGCTGGAATTACAGCCATGTACCATCATCCCAGGTTTAAAGTGTTCCTATGTTTAACACTCACACAACAAAGGCGATTTGACTGACTCGACCTCTCATCTAGTTCAGAACTCTCTCAGGTTAAAAGCAGATGAGTAATTAACAAGGATAAGAAAATTATATGCTTGGGCCAGTCTAGTAATATGGTGCCGGGGTTGTTGTTAAAATGCATAGAGGCAAAGTGCCCTGAACACTGACTAGGAAGACAAAGAGAAAGCCTGGATTTCAATATTGGTCCCAACTACAGTTAAAGGTATAAGTTTTAACAAACCTTGCAGACACAGCTCTGAGCTTCCAAGCTACTCAACTGAAGGGTTTGAATCTAATAAAATTCTCTAAAACTCCTTTCAATTCTAAGATCCTGTAAGTAATAAGTGATTGTGTCCAGTCTCTCAGTAACTGATCCAACGCTCATACTTTCTACAGTCATAAGCCAACCATCACGGGTGGCTAGCACACCATAAGCCATAGTTTAGTGTGACTTTGGGAAGACAAATTACACAGCCAGCAGCTGTAGATTTCAACAGCTAGTGAACTCAAATACCTGCAGCCACGGGGTCTTCCTGAACTTGGCAAGCCAAGTTCTGGGCTAGGTCAGGAGAGACGCTGGAATGCCCACATAGCTCTCAGCAAAGCTGGGAAGAACTAACCAGCGACCAGAGTGGCTCAGAACGCTGAATCACCATTTTGCACCAAACATACAGGGCTGGCTGCTTTAGGGTAAGGAGCGACTGGAGAAATTAAGTTTAATTCATTCCAAACGGGAAGGCTGGTGTGCACTGAAGAGATCACATAAGGATAATAAAGGTTTGGTGGGTAGGAGAGGGTTAAAAAGCAAGAACACTGACAACCCAGGGGGAAAGGCGGTCTGTCTTGCCTGGGAAATGCGCATCTGGAAACCACAGGACACAGATCAAAGCCACTCTCTCCAGCCACCTGCCCAGAAACCCAGCCAGACACTCCAGAACACAGGACAAGTGGGCACGTGCTTCCATTCTAAACCCAACAGGTGGCCAGACTTAGGATCTAGACACAGCTGAGCTCCCGGATAGATGTAGAATGGAGCGCCTGCGTCCTTCCCGAGGTCTAGGTCCAGCTCTGCCGCCCTACCTGGATTCCTAGCCATCTGTTCAACGGAGTTGGGAAACCTTAAGAACAGAAGCAAAGCTTTCCGCACCCGGACAGCGCCGATTCCAGCGCGCGCTCCGCAGTTCTCTGTCCGGTCTCCGCCCGCCCACATCCCGGGGCCCACGGGTGCTCACCTCGCGGGGACAGCTGCAACGCTGGCGACGGCGTGCCCACATGTCCCCTGCGCGGCGGCCCCTTCCCACGGCCCTGGAGTCCGGTCCGGCCTGAGGGGCGGAGAGCGCACGGGGCGGAGGCGCCGTAGGGGCCGGGGCCGCAGGCAGTGCCCGCCGGACCTGTCACTAGGGAGATCCCACCGCCCCGCCCCGGAGAAGCAAAGCTCTCAGTCACGCCAGCCCCGAGGGTGACTCTGCCCAGCTGGCGGACAGGCTTTGTCCCCAGATCAGCTCTGCGCTGGGGGCTTGGCCACGGGTGAGGGGCGCGGGGAGGAGGGGCGCCTCCAAGTTATGTAATGCTCTGGCCCGCGAGTTGCGAGCCAGTTCTCTGGGGACTGCAAGGCTCTCTCTGGAACAGCCTTGTGTAGCTGGGACCTGCACTAAAGGAGAAGGTTGGGTGTTCTCAAAAAGATATGTATGTCCCTGCATGGTCAAAGAGTAGAAGCTGTACAAAGTCTCCTGCACGTGCATCTGGCAAGGACCGGGACCCTGGTCAGACCTTCGCACAGATCAGTCAGTCCTAAGGACTTGAGTTCAACTCGCCCCCCCCCCCAAAGCCCCATGACTTTGGGCAGTCAACTTAACTCTGAGTCTCAGTTTCTCTATAAAATAAAAGAACGTTTGCTTCTCTCTCTTGATGAGAGGAGAAAATGGGTTCATTAACAGTGGGGGGTAAATGGTGTTTGCCCCGCCCTCTAGGAGGCACTGTGTGCTGCAGGTTCCAGGCTAGCCATCCCCTTAGGCATTCCTCTAGGCAAAAACCAAAGTCTCTGAACTGACGAGGTCAGCCTCAAGCTCAGAGAAGTTATCGCAATTCAGAATGGTCCTTCGGACGGACACAAGCTAGGAACTGGTTAGAAATGCCAACCTCTAAATGTCTTCTTTTCAACAAAAGTCCCTGGTGATTATGACGAACGGCAAAGTTTGAAAAGAAATTTCAGGAAAAATTTAGAGGAACGGGAACCCATTGGTCAATAATAGGCAATATTCTACTTCGGGTTTGTTGTTGTTGGGCTCGAAGGTTCTGTGTTTGAAGAACACGTGGTACCATGTGGTCCAGGCTGGCCTTCAACTCCCAGCGCTCCCAAGGTCAGTGTCCTGGTGCTGGCATTCTAAAAATAATCGAGTAGAGTAGAGTAAGGAATCGAGCGCCCCATCCTAGACTTTTAAACTGATGTTTCGGAAGCTCTGGATTCCATCAAACAAAATCCCTGCCTAGTAAGGCCCTTCTCATCCTGCCGGTTTCCTTGTAAGTGTTTCCCTCTCTATTGACCTTCCTACACATTAAGTCTAAATCTGAACTTAAGGACTGTTTTCACTTGTATGAAACTAGTTTAGATCTAAGGGATCAGTAAATGTGTGTTTAAAACACATACAGAAAGGAGAATTCATTAGCATTAATCATAAGCTCATAAATGCAGGGTCAGCAATGAGCCCTGAGCCCTTGGCTATGGAGGTCTTTAGGTCAAAGGCTTGGGAACTCTGTCTTTGAGAAAAATAATTCTGCCAGTTAAAGACTGTTCTAAGGGGCAAATCAGTCTTGTCTTCTATTTTAATAATATAGGACAACTAGTTCTTTTGAGAAGTTCTGGAGAATAAGATGAATTTTCAGACTTCCTTCAAAGTCACCTCTCACGGGGCTGCTGGGAAAGCCCAGAGCTATTTTATTTATTGGTTTAAGAGTTGGAATATCCAAGACACATTATGGAAAACAGAAGAAAATCAAGAAGGATGACCATTTGTGGATACTTCATTCCTCCTTAGAATAAGGAACATAACTCTCATGAAAGGTTATAGGTACAGAGACAAAATTTAGAGCTAAGATGAAAGGATGGACTATCCAGAGAGTACCCCATTCAGGAGTCCATCCCATCATCAGCCACCAAACCTAGATACTAATGCTCATGCCAGCAAGATACTGCTGAAGGGACCCTGATATTGCGGCCTCTTGTGAGGCTATGCCAGTGCCTGGTAAACACCGAAATGGATGCACACAGCCAGCTACTGGATGGAACACAGGGTCCCCAATGGAGGAACTAGAGAAAGTACCCAAGTACCTGAAGGGGGCTGCAACCCTGTAGGTGGAACAACAACAGGAACTAACCAGTACCCCCTGGGTTTGTGTTTCTAGCTGCATATGTAGCAGAAGATGACCTAATCGGCCATCAGTGGGAATAGAGGCTCCTTGGTCTTCCAAACTCTATATGACCTAGCACAAGGCAAGGCCTGGGCCAAGTAGTGGGAGTGGGTGGGTAGGGGAACAGAGGTGGGGGAGGGGTATGGGAAACTTTCGGGATAGCATTTGAAATGTAAATAAAGAAAATAATAATAATAATAAAAAAAAGAGTTATGTCTCTGTTGCTTTATCCTTGACGGTATTCAGATTTTGTTTGCGTCTCTGACTGCTCCCTGGCCAAAGGAGTTTTTAACCTTTGGGACTTTAGTAATTGGTGGTGTGTACATGCCAATAATTCCTACAGGCGACAGCATGGGGATGGTGAATTTGAGTGCAGTCTGGGCTATAAAAGAAGAACTTTGACTTAAAAAAAAAAAAGTCAAACCAAGAGCCAGCAAGATAGCAGCAGGTAAAATTGAACATACATGAGGTTACTGTTTCAAGTTGTTCTCTGACCTCCACAAAATACACATGAAATAGAAATATGTGAAAATACATGAAATACATGAAAATAATAATTTTCTTAAAGCCAGGTTGTGATGTAGCTCACTAGATTGAATGCTATTTGCCATACACAGAGTCCTGGGTTTAATCCTAGCACCAAATAAGTCAGGTGTGATGGTGCCACATGTTCAAATTCCTTGCATGTGTGAGACAGAAGCAGGAAAATCAGACATTAAAGGGCATCTTCAGCCTACTGGTGGATGCTAGCCTGGGCTACACAGAACCTTGGCTCAGATAGATAGATAGATGATAGATAGATAGATAGATGGATAGATGGATGGATAGATAGATAGATAGATAGATAGATAGATAGATAGATAGATAGATGGATAGATGGATAGATAGATGGATAGATAGATAGATAGATAGATAGATAGATAGATAGATAGGCAGACAGACAGACAGACAGACTGGAGTCTTAGCGGTCTGATCCATTTAACAGGCTGTTCTCAAATCAAGTCATTTAGCAGAAAATTCTACAGTATACCTGCTTAGAACCCAGCCTTGTACTGTGCAGGAAGAATAAGCTTGGACCCTGGTACAGCAACTCTGCTCTCACTTAGCTTATTTCTAGACTAGAAGGCAAGGCCTGTCAAAATACACAACAGCATATAGAGGGTGATAAGCCCTCTGGGATAAATAAAACAGGGTGTGAGGATGTAACACTAACAGGGTGATTGTTTAGATGATGAACAGTAAATGTGCTGTTTGACCACAAACTTGAATGATAATGTGAGTGAGTCGTGGATATCTGGATTGTGAACATTGGCAGAAATGGGTAGTGCAGAGCCCAATCATCATAGTGCTGCCTTTGACATCATGATGTTGCATTTTACATAACAAGGCTGTTTGTGACATCACTATGCAATGCTGTGCCATCACAATGTTCCATTATGAGATCAGACTGCTCTGCTGTAACATAATGATGCTGTATTGTGATAATACAAGGCTGTGTGTGCATCTTAATGCTCCATTGTGACATTATAGCACTCCATTATGAGATCACAAGGTTCCACTGTGTCAGAACAGTGTTACATCATGATATCCTGATGCTCTGTTGTGACATCACAGCTCTCTACTTGAGATCATTGTACTCTATTATGAGATCACAGTGACTGTCATGCCATACATACTGTGACACAGGATAGTATCCACTGTGACAAGACAGTGCACCCTTGTGACATCATAGCACATCATTATCAGATCACAATGCTCCACTGTGACAGAGCAATGGTCCATTATGACATCACAATGTTCCATTAGGACAGCACAGTGCTCTGTAGAGATTGCAGTACTCTATCATGAGATCACAATAACTGTCCTGTCATTCTGTAACATATGACAGTGTCCCCTTTAAAAATGACAGTGCTCCATTGTGACATCACATGGCAACTCTCTCGTAAGCTAACACAATGCTATCTTGTAACATAGCTGCTCAATCATGACATTACAGTGTTCCACAATAACATCACGGTGTTTCCTTGTGACATCATGCGCTCTTTTGTTGCTAGCACAGAGCTGTCCTTCACTATGACGATGCTGCATGTGGACATCACAGTGTTCCATTGTAACATCTTCATGCTCCTTGGTAATAAAATAAAGTAAAAAGTGTTGAGTGATCGTAGGTTGCTCATAAGTGTAACAGGAACAGGCAGAGCCCATATAGAAAGCCACTTCCAAGGGCTCCCCCTTCAGGCTGTGGAAGCTACTACTGCTATTGCTGTAAGCCACATGGAAGGGAAGGCGGACAGAGGGAAGAAATCTCCTTTCCCTTAAGTTGAAGAGTCGGAGTTGCTGGAAGTGGGGAGGGAAACCCATCTGTGGTGCTCATCTGCATAGGCGAGGACCTAGAATCCAAGCAGAGAAGGAAGCAGCACTGTGGGGTGGAGCTTTCTGCAGGGGTGGAAATGTTCTATATTCACATTGTTCAACCGCACTCCAAAGTGTGGTCTGTTTACACGGATATCTTAAACAAGAGACTGACTAAATTTGGGTTGGGCATACTATTTGTTTTTTAGTGCTAGTCTGTTTCGTGGGCTACATTTCAAGGGCTCCAGGGCAACCTGTGTCTTAGCGTTTTCTGTGATGGTCAGCAACAAAACACATCCCTCATCGCATCAGGCTCTTTAGTCAGTGATGTTTGCAGACTAGGGTTTAGGTGAAGAGGTTAGACCAGATTTGGCGCTTTTCTGAGACGGGTCATCTGTTCAAAGGCAGTGCCGAGTGCTAACAGGCCTTGTGAGATTTTAAATGAGATAATACGTAAAATGTTCTTAGTGGAATAAGCATGTAAAAATTCTTTACTCATATGACACTTGTGATTGACAAAGATTCTTTACTGAGCTAATTCTGAACCCCTCATCAGTACGGTATCCCTGCTCCCTCACATCTGACCTCCCTCCAAATCTAACGAGTTCTTCATCTTCCACCACCGCTCCAGGTCACTCTGCCAGTCTTCAACAGGAATCCAGTAGGTTTGTTTAGTTAAATTCTCCTTTATCCCTGGTGTTTCCTCTCAGCGCTTTTCAATTATCTGACTTCCACCCTATACCCTTGCCTGTAAAATCTGCCTTGCCCACAGTATATCGAAATGTATACTGTATCTGTTTCTTCCATTGTGATACCCTATCACAGTGGTCCCTCAACCTGTTGGTATTCCTGAAAAAATTCTTCCTTATGATGATATGATTGGATAATGTTTTCTGTTAACAGGAGGCATGGTACTGTAGTCACGTCAGTATCAGTTAAGCAGTCCGGCACTACTGTGATCAACTGACAGGAACATTCAACTGCTCTTCCTCTCCCTCTCCAGCATGGAACACTGCCTGTGCTCTTCCAACCTGGAGGCTCAACATACCTGCCAAAAGTCCTACCACTGATATCCAGTAAGTAACGAGTGTGCATTAATGAAAATTAAACTGCATGTAGCTCAGTGCAGTGGTTCTCAACCTGTGGGGCATGCGGTGTTGCCTAAGACCATGGGAAAACACAGATATTTACATTACGATTCATAACAGTAGCAAAATTACTGCTATGAAGGAGCATCAACAATAATATTATGGTTGGGGGTCATGTTAACATGAAGGACTGTATTAAAGGGCTGTAGCATTAGGAAGGTTGAAAGCCCATGGCATAGGGCAATTAATCTGCAGAGGAGATTCTGAGAAACATGACACCTCCAGTACATCCATTATGGAAAGAGTATTTGTTCCTGTTACTTAGTCAAACAGAATGTGTGGATTCAGCAGAGTCAAATGAGAGAACATGGGCCCCAGACAAGGAACACGCACAGTGTCAACATTAGAAAGCCACCATAAGGCCAGCCATGGGAGGATAACATTGAGGCTTTTGTCTGAGTAGAATTTGAAATGTTATTTTCAAGACTAATAAATATGTTAAGAATAACTATAAGCATCATACATACAATGAAAAAATATGCCATCAATTACATCGAATTGAAATTGGTAAGAGAAAGTGAAATTTTTCCATGGACTCTGTGAAAGGTATTTTTGAATACTATCTTGTCAAGAGTCTATTCATCTGTCTTTCAAAATGATATCATGACCCTTAGACCTTTTCCAGATCCCATTTATTGTATTCATTAATTCCATTTCTACTCTTCACTTCTATTCTTATGAGCCTTTTCCTAGAATTCAGCTTCCACTTTCCTGTGCTCCTGTTCTAGAACATCCGAGGCCCCTTCTCATTGCTGTGGCTAAAACCTGCTGTCAGCAGCATGACACTTACAGCCCTGACCTCCCCCTGAACTCCAGTTCTTGTCACCGAACACCCACTAGACGTTTCCACTTGCAGTGTCCCCACTCTATCACGTCAAGTTTTAAAATACTTATCACTGCGGTTGTCTTTTAGCTTCCCAACAGCTCTCGGGGTTTTTCCCTTCCATCACTCTATCTTAGTCTCTGGCACTAATTTTTTTTTTAACCAGGACTAGAAACTATGGAACCACTTCAATCTATTTATCTTCTTCCTGGAGTCACGGTATAATGGAAAAAAACGGAAAAACATTAACTTTGGAATAAATCTGTTTCTGCCACATTTTAGCAGTACAAACACAAAACATCATATCTCATCTATAAAATGATATAATCAGTACCACATAAAAGAAGAAGAGGAGGAGGAGGAGGAAGAAGAAGGAGAAGGGGAAGGAGAAGGAAAAAAGACAAGAAGAAGGGAAGGATGGGAGAGAAAGAAAGGAAGGAAAGAAGGAAGGAAGCACAAACAAATGAATGAACAAAAGAAGAAAGAGAAAGAAAGAAAGAAAGAAAGAAAGAAAAGAAAAGAAAAGAAAAGAAAAGAAAAGAAAAGAAAAGAAAAGAAAAGAAAAGAAAAGAAAGGAGAAATAAATTTTACCCTCCTTTGTATTAACTGACTCTAACTCTCCACACTGTGGATGTTTGGTCCTAATCTATAAAGACACCCTGTGCCTTATAGAATGCTCATCAGCATCTCTGGCCTTTGACCATTAGATGCCAATAGAAAACCTTCTATTCATAATGTCCAAAACTATCTTCAATACTGCCAGATAGCCCCATGAGGTCAGAGGAGAAACCTGGGAGGAGCTATGGTATCTTACTGTCTAGATGCTTCACATATTACTTGAGGTGATTAATGGACTGCGGCTGGTGCAATCCTTGAACAGGGCCACCATCTACAGAATATGGGTGTCTACTCATCTATGAAGTCCCATCAAGGTAAGGTGTTCTCAAAAAATTATAAGCAGACACCTTGTGAACATCTTTAAAGGAGAAAATTAAATTGTGTTGACCCGAACTACACATTAGTAATTATTTTGTTGGAATTCAAAGAACACTAAAAGAAATTCCTTATATTCTCTTGCTATGACCTGAATGTCAAATGTCCCTCAGTTGGGCTCACTGGAACACTTGGTCTCCGCTGGTGGGCCTAGTGGAGAAAGTTCTGAAACAGTTAGGAGGTGCAACTTTGCTGGAAGAAATGGATAAGTACAAATGAGCCTTAAGGTTTTATAGGTCAGCCCTGCTTCCTGTTCACCCTCAGGTGCCAGAGTATTGACCCAACACTACCACTAGCTTCCTGCTCCTGCTTCTGTTCCTTCCCCTGCCTGCTGCCATGCCTTCTTAGGCATGATGGACTGTGACACCCAAGAAACCGTGAGCTAAAAATAAACCCTGTCTTCTTTAAGTTACTTTTGTCAGAGCACTTTCCTCACCACAACAGGAAATGAGATGAAGCCCTCTCTTGATGGTTCTCTATCTGTGTCTGCTGTCCCTGCACTTCAAGAGTCACTAGAGCTGCTTTCTTTCCTTTGCTTTAGTCTTCTCTCACCACTCAACTTGTACAACCAGCTGATGTTCAACATCCCTTCTATCACAAACTGTTTTCCCATGTGCCCCATCTCATTCCCTTCCTTCCCTCTCTCTGCCTCACTAAGAGTGCCTCTGTCTCTGTCTCTCTTTTGCTTTTGCCTTTAGACAGGATAGCACAATATAGCTAGCCTTGAACTCACAATCCTCCTGCTCCAGCCTCCTGAGTGCTAGGAGTATAGGCACGTGTCATCTCACTGACCCTATTTTCTGTATCCAGATGACCCTCATTTGCTAGGTAGCAAAGTGTCTTCCACTCGCCCTTCAAGACCGTGCTCCTAAAATGTCGCCCTTTGTCAAAACTTGAGCCTCTCCTCTGAACCCAGGGCCTTCCATACTCCAACAGTCTGCCTCCTCCTCAATCTTATCACAACATTCTTGTCCTATGAGATCTCTCTTGTTTCCCCACCTCAATGTCCTTGAAAATGTCTAGGGGCTGACCCTTCCTCCCCCCTTTCCTTGGCCTACAGAGATCTGACAGCACTCTTCACAGTGCAGTTCGAATCTCAACTTCTGTTGCTGCTTGCAACTTCTTTTGAAAGCCATCAGTATGGGAAAAAAGGATGGCTAATGGAGAGGAGAACCAACAGGCAGATATAAAATAAATCACATTCAGTAAAATACTAATTTGGAATCTACATACTAACCTATAAACACTCACAGTGTAATATTTTCATTTTTTTTGTTTCAAACTATCAAAATAGTCAAATAATGAATAAATAATAAGAATAAACTGAAATTAAAAATAAGCATCTCATTTTTTCCACCAAGCCTCCACTACCCCAAATCTAGTACAGTCATTTAGAAACCAAGTGTAGGTATCATTCAGATCTGAGCTCAAGGCCCAGGTCCACTGTTTGTCTGTTGGGTGACCTTGGGCAAGGGATATGCCAACTTTGAACTTTGGTTTCTTCATTAATTTATCTTCCTCATAAGACTGTTGTGAAGATTAAATAGCAAATATAACTGTGAAGTACTTGGCACAGTAACTGAAGCTAGTACTAAATACATTTTAGCTAAAATTAAACACAAATATTTTTCCTGTGAACACCGACAGCATATGATGCTTGATGGGAAACAGTTCCTCTCTCTGGCCTATTGACTATTCCTCCCACACCTACAAAGTGTAATTTTTTTTTATTCTCCACTCACACAGTATATCCCACTGCAGTTTCCCCTCCCTCCACTCCTCCAAGTCTCTCCCCACATATCTCCCCTCTCCCCCAGTTCCACCCCTCCTGTTTCCCTTCAAAAAAGAAAAGACCTCCCAGGGAAATGGCCTAACAAATTACCACCCTCTTCCTCACCCTCTTCCTAGATTTCCCCAAGCTACAAGGGCAGGGGCCTGATGAAGATCTCCAATTTAGGTTCCCTCTCTGTCTGGAGCTTGGCTGTGGGTAACCGGGTATGAATTTAATTCATCTCTACAGAGTGAGCTGTGCAACAAGTGGATGCTAGTTATGAGTCATTTCCCCTGATGACCTCTGACACTGCTCTGGCAGATCCATCCCACTAGGGTTTATGAAGCCACTACTATGCACACCGACAACCATGTGCAGAGCCCTTGAAAGGCCTCCTCCTAGCCTAATTCTTTTTTGAGAAATTAGAAGTTTCCAAGTTGGGTACCTCTATGGAGTTTCAGTAATCTCTGACAGGGATAAACCCCTTTTGATGGTTATTCTAGACTGAAAATATGTTTGTCTGCAGCTTTGTCCCCAAATCAAATATGGAAAAAATGAAGCCAATTCCCCAAGGCCTGAACCATAGACTTTCAGAGTGATTTTTATTGATCTCACTAAATCCACACTCGAACTTTGTATCAACGCAAGTGTCAATGACATTTCCCATTCCTACGCTCAAAATATGCCATTTATTCTTTTCTCCAAGTGTGTGTTTTATTTTAGTATTTTTTCTCACTTTATTTAAATAAAGTTATTTAAATTCCTTAGTGTCAAGAACACCCCTTTAAAGGTAGACAAGTGAAGTATTTATTAATATTAATGTTCAGTGCCTGTGATGTCCCATGCTTTGTGTATGTGTTATTTTATTCAATTTTTCACAATAACTGTTTGCTATTGATAAAAAGTAACTCCAAGTAGTTAGAGAAATCATACAAGATTGGGTGGCTGGTAACAGTGCTAGTCCGTGAAATGAGTCAAACTCTGCGGTAATCAATTGTAAAGACAGCTGAGTTCTCTCCACTGTCTTTGCTTCCATACCCTTTGCAGTGTGTGCATACCCTTGGTAGCTCCTCCAAATTAGAGATGGTACCTATTTCTCTGACCCTTACACACTGGTTCATCTTGTTATTGTGTTAGCAAATAAGGATGAGATATGACAGTAGAGCTAACCTATTGAACTATTAGACATCACTTGGGGGCTAGCTTGAGTCAGCCCACTTGTTCATTACAAGGCCCAGACACTGGGTTCAGCCAAGAACAGCATAGCTGTTCTGTAGCAGACAGCAGGTCCATGAGTGAGTCCACCAAGATCTGATCAGATCTACAGAATTGTCCAGCTGACTATTCATGTGCAAAATCAGTAACAACCAAGATATGGCTGTTTGTTGTATAACACTATTAATTTATGAAGTAGAAAACATATAATACACAGCTTCAGGCAGTAAATATACCTTAGAACAGTACTAAGAAAAATCTTTGCAAACACATCTATCAGATTTTCTTTCATGTTTCCTTTTCAATGTCTTTATTGTCCTCATTTATTTATTCAGAGACGTGTCAGGGGATCGATATGGAGGTCATAGGACATCTTGCATAGGTCAGTCTCTCCTTTCACTATGTGGGTCCTGAGAACTGAATTCGGGTTGTCAAGACTGGAAGCAAGGGTCTTCACTCACTGAGCCATATTGCCGGACACTCTTCCTTCTGTCAACCATGCTCTTATATACTTTCCAATTACTCTAGCGTGAAATAAAACATCCTATGAGTGATATGTTAGAAGAGAAGGGATTTGTTTGTCTCTAATGAGCCATTTGTGTGTGACTAACTTGCAAACAGAACTACAGCATGTGGCACTCCATTTGTATCATTGGGTAAACCCAGAGCAAACAAACCAGCCAGTATTCTGGAGCATCTAGTCTCTTCAACACCCGCACAGTACAATGGCATCTTAAGACATGGTTCCTTCCTCAAAGAGTTTATCATCTTTTTGGAAATCTCAACAGTAAGCTAATGACAATAAAATATTTTTTGAAAGAAAATGCTTCAAATAAAAAGGGGAATCTGATCATTTTGTTTCAGAAGAAAAGATATTTGATCATTTTGGTACAGCAATTCAACTCTTGATAGGAGAATTCAGAGAATTACCATGAATTGAGAACTAAGTCTATAAGATGGAGGCTGGCTTCTTGAAATACTTCAATAAAGTGGGCAAGAAAGCAATCTTGAAATTGGGGGTGATGCAGTGGCAAAGTGCAAGGTGTATTTGGGAGTGAGCAAACAGCTCACTTGATGAGGACAGAAAAAAAAAGTCAATAGAACCAAGTGATGGAAACAGATACCGAGGGGACAAGCCAGGAGACAAGAGCAGGAGCATGTTGATCATTAACAGCCTGTGAACTGTTTAATATTGAACGAGTGGGGTTTAAGGTAGGAGTTAGCAGTTGGAAATTCAGGCCAGCATCCAGGGGAGAAAGTCCAGATTTCAGGTATGGTTGAAAAATCTTCAGTGTTTGAGAGGTGAGATGAAGCTAAAGCAGAGGGGAGAGGCTGGCCTTGGAGAATGCCAACAATGTCTAGTGGAGGAGATAAGGAAAGTATACAGCTGACAGCTAAACAGGATGGAGCCAGCCAGTGCCCTGTGAGTTCCATAATGTGGCAACCTCGCAGAGAAGGGAGAGGCATGTGCCAGCAGAAAGGAAACATGCTCTTTCAAGAGAAGAGTGAGTGATAATGAGCAAGACCTGCTTCCAGCAATGCCAGATGCCTTTTCCAAGGCTTTGGATGGTTCCCATGGGACGACTCACGAAAGAAACAGTGGAGACTGATTGGACCTGTTTGGAAAACAGACACAGCCATCTTTGTCTGGGACTAATTTAGTCTTCCAGATTCTCTGTGGAGATTTTAATGAATTAATTCTCCTTTCTTCATTTCATACATTTAGAAAGTACACATTAAAGGAAACAAAATCTCAGCTTCTGGGGATATAGAGCAGAAGTGTTGATCACAAACCCCAGGGATCCACACCCAGCCTCACGAGAGTATCCAGTTAAAGGAACAATGGCCCAATCTCCGCTTAGCTTCTGTGCCATTAGTACATCTTTTTATAAAGATTTGCTTATTTTTAGTTTTGTTTACTACATGTGAGGTTGGCTGTGTGAATGTATGTGGGTACCCACAGAGACCAAGAGAGGATGTTGGATCCCCTGGAACTAGAGTTAACAGACAGTTGTGAGGGGCAGCCAGAGGTGATTACAAGGAACTGAATTCTAGAAAGACAGTGAATGCTCTTAACCACTGAGCCATCTCTCCAAGCCCCTATAAATATCTTAAGTCACCCAAATGACACAGTCAGGGCATTGTTTTTTTTTTTAATAATAATAGTGATTATTATTATTATTATTATTATTATTATTATTATTGATTTTCATTGTTTTAAAACAGAAAATTGCTGTTCCCTATTGTGCTGGCTTCCTGCCACAGAATATATTATTATGCATAATAATACACAGAATTAATTCCTATGACTTTCAATAATGTTATCTAAATAGAATAGTCACTCAGAGTGTTCTACACACACACACACACACACACACATTTCTACCAATATATATGTGTGTATACAAATATGTGTGTGATAACCATTGTTTATATTTTGGTTTCAGTGGAACATGACTAACGAAGGACAACATGAAAATATGCTACTTTGTTCTCAGTTCCTTCTGATACCTAACACAGCCATGTTGGCCATTCTGGTCCTGTGTGGTCCAATACTCCACTCCAGGATCATTACATCATGAACCTGCATCTTACAAACTTTCCCAGTGACTTACTGGGCACAATTACAATCTGAAGCTGTGGCCTACGTGATCTGTAGGGAGACAGGGACTTTTAGAATGGAGAGGGGGCCCTAGTAGACCCAGGTTTCTCCCTTTCCCATCCTCTATTTATGAGTCAACCCTGACTTCACACATGAAACCTATCAGCCAGTCAGGCCAATTATCTCATGAAAGTAAACCTCACAGTCAGCCTTCCTTCAGTTAGCTCTCTTGCCCACCTTCAATCCACTCTGCCCCAACACTGCTGACCCCTCCTACTGGATCCACTTGCTTCTGTACTTAGTTTCTGTTATACTTAGGATGTTCTCAAAACTCCACTTGGATGACCTTGCCTACCTGGGATGACAGCTGAATGCTACTCTCGTTCCCAGCGCACTGTGGCAGTCTGCACGGCCCTCTGCTGATGTGCCAACGGTTGGCTCTCTACATTCTCTAGTCCTCAGATGCCAGGATTCTTGTCTTTCCACATGCCATTTCACTCAACACCAGGTAAGGAGCACAGGGGACAGGAAGGACTCTTCCACTTGCTAAGATAGCCTTCATTCTTGCTACCAAAGACTCATTACAAATGTCTCTTTCCCAAAGGATTATTTAACGCCATTCTTTTATGCTCAGCCCTCTCTTCTCTGTTCCCCTCCACATCAGAACCCTTTTATTTCCTTCATAATGTCAATCACAATGGAACTAAAAGAAAGAAACATTTACTTATTTGGTTGGGAGCTACATATGTGTGCCATGTTCTGAGTGTGGCATTCAAAGGACAGCCTTTGGGAGGGCTCTCACCTTCTGTCATGTAGGTTCCAGATATCAAACTTGTCAGCCTTGGCTTGTCCTAGAATTTTTTCCTGTTGTTTACCCTCAGACACACTCAACCTTTTGACATTGTGACAGGAAGTTATCATCTATAAAATTCACACACAATAACCACATTATGGAGCAATCAAAAAACATTATCATCCACTTGGAGAGATGGATCAATGTTAGGGACCAGAGCTGTGTTCTCAGAACCCACTTTGTACAAGTCACAAACACCTTTGTAGCTCTACCTCCAGGAGATCCAATGCTCTGTTCTGGCTTCTGAGGGCTTCTCCACACATAGATCATTCAGTCACATAGCCACATACAGATGATAGATAGATAGATAGATAGATAGATAGATAGATAGATAGATAGATGATAGATAGATAGATAGATGATAGATAGAGTAAATAAATATATAAATTTACATAAATAAAATAATACAAAATTTTAAACTGTCGAAATCACCAAAAAGATCATGACATTTTAAGTAAATTTATGATTTTGTGCTTGGCATCATTCATACCTATCCTGATGTCCATGTGAGCTTCCAGTCACAGGATGGACCTGCAAGTAAGACCTCAAGAAGAACAGGAATAATGCCCATTGTGGTCTCCACTGTGTTCCCAGAGCCTAGGATGATGCCCAGCATCCTTACGGACTGAATGATTAAGTGAATGAATGAAAGGACCAGATATCCTCACAATGCTGAAGTCCCTGAAATGGACAAGGTAGAAACTTCCTCTCAACAAGGTAATTCTTTGCATGGTAGAATTACACGGCACTCCAGGGCTACAGGTAGTGACTGGGAACTAACCTAGAGTCCACACTGTTCTACTGACCCAGTAGAGATGGATCACGGTGTTATTGGGAAGTTTCTATGGTGATCAGGGTTTGCATTGTCTCCTTCGGAAAAAGATATTATCAATGCTCTTCTCTATGTGGGAAAGTATCACAGCAAGGAAGAAGGGTTTTAATTATGTGGAAGACTACCAACTGACTATATAAAGCAAATGTTATTAATTATTGTCGCTTTATGAAACCATGGTTCAGTGAATCCATGGAACCTCGATTTCAAAATATAGACTTAGGGCCTTAAATATTCTGGCAACCTATTTTGACGTTAATAAAGAAACCAAAACATTTCTCCCCCAAGTATAAAGACAGAGATGAGCACAATCAAAGCACAAGGGAATTCCCTGCTCATCCAGAAGCCAGACAGAGTTTCGAAAGCTAGATAGAGAGCTCTGCTCATGCCCAAACGTTGAGTGTAAGTGCTTCCCAAGGCTCACTCATCAGCCAAGAGACAGCAGCACCAACTACATGTGTGCGCAAACATCTTCCTTGTGACAGTTCTACCTCTAGACTAGAGCCTAAAATGAGTTTTAATTTTTCCGATTGCTTCTCTAAAACATACTGTGCTCTATTGAACTGCAACTTAATCCAGGACCCCAACTACCCCACTGCTATGAGTTGCTTTATCCCTAGTGTATGATTACTGTAAATTTCCATAAGCCTGACTCTCTCACTCTTTCCAGTCCAGGGTGGTCTTGATCTCCTGAATAATAGGATTATAGATAGATACCACTCCCCTCCATCTGGTTGGTGGTTCTTCTTTCTGTGACTCTATCTTTCATTTCAGGAATCTGTGACAGCTATAAACTAAGGATGTTGAGGGAAATTACATCTTCTTCCTCTTCAGAATTATCTGCAGTCTAGAGTAGTGGGGCTGAGTTAGGTCTGGTTACTCACCAACTGTGGAGAGCACATTGAAGTAGAGAAGGGAGGGGTATCAAATTAGGGAGAGCGGGGGCGGGTAGATGATGAAAACTAGCTTTCAGGTCCCTTTCAATTGTCTCTGATAATTCAATTCCATCTAAGTCAAGCCAACCCAACTACACAGTTATCGGGAACTTTCCGAGAGTCAGGAAGTAAGCTGCAAACATGCCAGTGAGCAAGCTGGGCATTAACTCCACTCTAATAAAATCAAAAGCCAGCAAAATGAAGAGGAACCAAGATTAAGCTAGATTAGATGGTAAAGTCCGAATGTGGCTTTCCTACCTCACCATCAGCCTGACATAAGAATTCTCCATGTAATCAACATAAGTAAAGGAGATTCAAAGAGATATGGCTTTTTAAAATGTTACCAACTCTTTTACCCATAAAATAACCATCAAATGCATTTTAATAAGCTCTCACATTCGCAGTCTTTCATCTGCTCATTCACATCTACATGTTTATTGAATTTCCTATGTGATATTGCACTGTTTTTTTCTTAATTTAATAGGAAGGTTAATATGCACCCCTTTTATTAGATTTGTGAAATAGAATTTTTGGCTTGCCCAGTACTTCTTGCAACGTCATCTGATAGCTGTCTTCCCATTGACCGTCATGTTTGGAGTTGTGCGTTTGACAGAACCATCACAGTGTCTGCATAAGATCCAGCTACTGTGGCACATCTTTTGCTTTCTAATTAGCTCCTCTGAGATAATCATCATTTTCCACATTAAGTACCACTGTACACACATCATTGGTATAAATGACATACTTTCAAATAATTGCCCAGTTGCATGGAAATCCTTGTCCATCTTTGGTTGGTTGTGTTTAACAGTAGTGGTCACCATATTTGTCAGACACATTCCTGCATTTTGCAGCCATTGTGTGGCTAAGTGGGAAAAAATAGATTTTTATAATAATGTAGAGTAAGGTCATTAAATTTCCTGAGTCTGGGACAAAATGTTAACAATGATAATTTTGTGGACAGAGGCAGAGGCAGAGGCAGAGGCAGAGGCAGAGGCAGAGGCAGAGGCAGAGGCAGAGGCAGAGGCAGAGGCAGAGGCAGAGGCAGAGGCAGAGGC
>NC_034590.1:146212922-146227975 GCF_900095145.1 Mus pahari
GAGGCAGAGGCAGAGGCAGAGGCAGAGGCAGAGGCAGAGGCAGAGGCAGAGGCAGAGGCAGAGGCAGAGGCAGAGGCAGAGGCAGATCTCTGTGAGTTCTAGAGGTTAGCCAGCTAGGAATACATAGTGGAAACTTGTCTCAAACAATGTTTTTAAAAAATAATCTCATCTACTGATAACTCTGCTACCTTTTATTTTTTAATCAAAAAATTGTCCCTAAAACTCCAGATTTCTTTTGAAAGGTAAAAATTCCAGTACTCTGGGCAAACTCAACATTTACTCTTTCTCCTTGTACCTCGTCTTCTTTCCCCCTCTATTCTTTCCTTCTCGATTCTCTTTCTGATACGCTTCTCCAAAGAACACAGGCCAGCCTGGTTTACCAGATCTCTGTCTCAGCCTTAAGAGAGATGGGACTCTTTTGGGTTGTATGATGGCATTTCTTTTTTTAAAAAAAATATTATTTAATCTTTAAGAATTTCATACATTGCCACAGACGGACCTCACTTGGGTCCCTGATCTGTGTGGAACGGGTCTCTTGGTTGCAGGCGAGCGAGGATTCGACGAATGAGTGACAGTTTGATGAGAGAGAGAGAGAGAGAGAGAGAGAGAGAGAGAGAGAGAGAGAGTAAAACTGAATGTATTGATTAAAATGAGCATCACATCTTTAATACAGAACAAACAAGAAAATCAGGGCAGGATGCATCCGAAGATACAATGACACAAGACAAAGGACTGAATACAACAAAAGACCAGGAGGTGGGACCAGGCAGCTTGAGGAGGAAGCCAGGTGCAAGGCTAGTCAATAGTTAAACCCCACTGTCAGGGGTCCCCAGTAAATCCTTGATTATGCTGTTCCTTTGGGCCTAGCAGAAAAAAAAAAACTGTTTAGGGGGTTCTGCTAATTCAATACCATACCACAAACCCCCTATTTCCTAGGCCTTGGTAAGCTTTGCCTGAGCTTGACTCTGTTCTTTGTGATGCTTAATCGGTTTCACCAGTCTTTACTAGAATTACAATGTTAATGAATAGGTAACCTTCTCACTGAATTCTGATCTCCTGGCTTTAAGGAATTTTTTAGGACTTTGGAACATTGGTGGAAACTTCACCTATGGTAAAAATTCAACCTTTAAAGGCATTAGTAATACTGAAAGAGAGCATACACCATACTAACATGCGGATAGGGCTCATGTATATAGATTATTGGAAATGCCAGGACTCCAGAGGCTGAGTCTCCTTGAGACACTTTTTCCTCAGGACTCCTCCAGGTTTTTAGACCTGTTGTGAGTCACTACTAGAGTGGGCATGACAATACATGCATAATTTGAGCTTACACACACACACACACACATTTTTCCTCCAACCCATGAAGACCTACTAAACCATCTCCCCCAAGTTATGTGCTTTCCTTTTATTTTTATTATTTATTATTATAGCTCCCCTCAGTACAATTCGTACCCATGCTTGTGGGGCCATCAACTGTGGCATGGGCATCCTATCAGAGGCCAGGTCTGCAACAAAGAGCGACTCTCCCTCCCTCAACAGCCATGCTTTAGGAGCTTCCTCTCCAACCATGCCAGAATTTTGACCATCTTGGTCTTGTACAGGTCTTTTCTTCTCTATTTTCTTTTAGTCAAAACTACTTCCTCTTCCCTCTGCTTGCCTCCCCTCACCCCTTCTGCTTCCTTTGTCCCTGTAGTATCTTCTCTATCAGGCCAGTACTGACCAATAGTCATGTTGTGATTCTTTTCCTTTACATTTTACACATACTCATAGTAACTAATATATTATTAAACAGAGTGCTATCAGTCTTCCTTCTGTAAACAATTGGTACTTAATAGGTGAGTGTTTTAATTTAACTATGACTATATGTCATACTAGGCCTATGTGTTGACAATGATAATTTTATAGACAATATTCTACTCTATTGAAGGAGTATCAGGTATTGAGAGTAGAGCCAGAACAGTAATCTAGTAGAGGAAAGTTATGTCTCAACTCTACTATAGACTATTCTTTTCTGAATGTTGTCCGTTCCTGGAGTCATGAGGGTGAGTTTTTTTAAAAAATCTAACCAATTACTAATCCTAGGTATTCAAAAATCAGTGCAAAAACACAAGAAACATAAAAAACCAAAGCAATATGATTCCTCTAAATATTAAAAATTTCATGGTAAGGGCCTTCAATGAGAAGGAATTAAATGTAATTCCAGACAATGAATTCAGAAGAATACTTTTTTTTGGCTGTTCAAAGAAATTTAAGAAGCTATGTATAAACTTATAGATGAATTCCAAGAGAACACAAATAGCAAAATGAAATAAAAGAAGTAAATATAGTATGGTAATGTGAAATTCAATAAAGAAAAAGAAGTACTAAAAGTACTTTGGAAATTAAAAATTCAATAAGTCAAATGAAAGCTGCACAAAAATCCTCACGAACAGAATGGATCAAGGGAGAGACAAACTACCAGGACTTAATGATAAGTTAAAGGAATTGTGCCATTCAGACAATGATAAAGATATATTAACAAGAACAGACCAAAGATTCACTGTCCATGGGACACTATGAAAAGAACAATGACATAGAAGGATAAGAGTTTCATGATAAAAGCCTAAGAACTAGTATAGATCTACTATACCAAGCAAAGCTATCTGTCATAGTTAATACAGAACTGCTTTCTAACATTTAAAAATTCATAAGCACCAAGCCAGCTTTACTGAAGATACATGAAAGAACCTTTCATTCACAAGAGCAAGATAAACACATCCAGGAAGCTGCAGAGAAGAATAAACTAGAATAGAGTGTGAGTTAAGCAAACAAGGAATAGAAAGAAATTACAAAATGCTGAAAGTTAATATACACCTTTAAATAATAACTATAGATCATAATATCTTCAATCTCCCTCACCAAAAGACACAAGTTACTAGATTTCATTTAAAAATGACCCATTTGTTATCTCCATGAAGTGCACCTGACCACCAAAGACACAGGAACCCTTAAGATTAAAGGATGGAAAAGATATTCTAGGCAAACAACCTGGGAGAGAGGCAGGTGTCGCTGGCCTAATATGGTACAAACTAGGCTTTAAACCAAAACAGGAGAGATAATGAAGATGAATTCATAACTAGCTAAGGGGAGAATCATGAAGGAGATACTATAATTTTAAACATATGCACCAAATGCAGATGCATCTGATTTCATAAATCAACCTAGAAATGGTGGCATGCCTGTGGCCAATATTGCATACTAAAAGAAGAACTGAAAGGATTTTCCCTAAAATTGGGAATAGGACAAGGTGTCCAATTTCTGCCATTTATACAATATACTGCTTCAAATGTTAGCTAGAGAAATAAGACAAAAGGAAAGAATTAAAAGGAATAAAAACTGAAAGGAAAGTCAAAGAATCTTATTTGCAGATGATAAGAATCAAATGCAGGAGACTCTCAAGAGACATAAAACTACCAGAGCTGATAAATATTTTCAGCAAAATTGCAGGATACAAAATTAGTACAAAATTAGTAGTTTTCTTATATACTAATGACAAAAATTACATTAATTTATGTCTTGTAACATATATTGTTACAAAGCTACATTAATTTATGTATGTGTTAATATGCCAATAACAAAAAATACATCAAATAATTACACTAACAGTTGCCTCAAAAATAGTTTGGAATAAATCTTACCAAGAAAGTAAAAGACTTCTATACTGAAGATAAGTAACCACTGAAGAAAGAAACTGAAGAAAACACAAAGAGGAGGAAACCCTCCCATGGTCAGGGATTGCTGATCTAGTATATAAACATGGCTTTACTACCAAAAGCAATCTACAGAGTCAGTGCAGTTCCGTCAAAATTCTAATACTATTCTTTACTGATAGAAAGAAAACTATCTTAAAATGTATATGGAAGTGCAAAGGACCCCAGATAAAGACTTTGACATGGGCAAAGACTGCTGAGTAGGACTTCAGTCGCTGAAGCAATAATATCAATGACTGATAAATAGGCCCCATGAAAGTAGCAGGCATCCGCTGGGCCAGGGAGATGGGTGTACAGAGAAAGGCACTTGCCACTGCATACTTCCCTAGACGTCTCCTCCCTGCAATTCACATGGTAGAAGGAATAACTGACTCCTACAAATCATCCTCCGACACACACATGTGTAACCACAATGTGCTGTTTTGATACACAACAAAGAAACACACGCAATTTTTTGGAAAACTGCGAAAGCTTCTCTACAGCAAAGGAAACAGCTAACTGAAGAAAGATACAATTTGATGAAGTCAATATTTCAGAGATGCTTACACATTGATGCTTATTGTATTTCTTGAAACAGGGTTTGGTGTATTCCACAAACACTCACTTTGTAGGCAAAGATGACCCTAAACCCCTGATCCTCCTGTCTCCACCTCCCAAGTCTCCTGTCTCTATCTGACAAGCCCTGGTACTACAGGCATGTGCCAGTAAGCCTTGTTTTGGGGGTGCTGGGATCATGACCCAGGTTTCCTGAACGTCAGATGAGCATTTTTCCCATGCGCTACATCCTATCTCACCCCAGTACTTACTGGAGCGTTAGTCAGAATTGCTAAGTTATGGGACTAACCTAAGGTGCTCCAAAAAAATAATAATAATGAGAAAAGAAATTGTGATTATATAAACTGGATTTTTTTGTAAGCCATAAAAAAATAAAGCCACGGCATTTTCAGGAAAATAGATGCAGCCGGAGATGATTATATTCAGTGAGTTAAAGCCATTTCAGAAAGACTAACATGGTATACTCTCTCTCATTTGTGGTTCCTACATTCTGTACTGATACACAGAATTGTGTACATGGGATTTGAGAGCAGAAGCAGAACTATCTAGGGGAATTAATGGAGTAACATCAGGGCATGAGGAAAGGTAAACAAAGGGAAGATGGAAACATGGAGAGAGTGTGGTCGTCATAGGATACATACTTGGATGAAAATGTCCTTATACAACACAGCACCGTGTACATTTAATATAAAGAATGAGACTTGGAAAGAAAAGAAGGCAAAGAAGAGAAATCAAGCTTCTAAATGGAGCCAGTTGGAAATGGAAAATGCTGCTTCATGTGTTCACTGTTAAATATTCTGTGACCATCATATATGTGACCTGTAAGTTTTCAGCACTTAACCTTGCACTAAGCATGGGGTCGGAGGGGGGGTCAACAAAGCAAAACATGGACATCTTGGCTACAAGCATGTGGTGGAGAGGGAGAGAGAGAGAGAGAGAGAGAGAGAGAGAGAGAGAGAGAGAGAGAGAGAGAGGCAGACAGATATATATTAGCGAGGGATATGGCTCTGTGGCAGAGATCTTTCATGTTTGTAACCCTACCTTCCTTACTCAACAGAACAAAGAAAAGACAAAATGAAAAATAAATATCAGTGGTCCCCTAGACTTTGGGTAGAAGAGGGGATATACAGGTAGAACACAGGGCATTTTTAGAAAAAAAAAGAAGGTTTGTATCATAATACAATAATGCCTAGATTTTTTTTCATTTGTTAAAGTACATAGAATGCACAGTAGAAAGAGGCTGTAAGGTAAACCATAGCCTTTGGAGGATAATGATGCGTCTGCGTAAATTCATAGAGAAATGTACCACTCTGATGTAGAGTGATCATAGTGAGAGACTCTGCTGTGCACCTCCAATCGCACTGAAACACTACTCATTCATTATGTCCACGATAAGAAGGCCAAAACCCAGCAGAAGGCATCCCATGAATTCCTGCGCTTGTTTGTACTTCTGGTCGTCTTGGGAACATTCATAATAATATCCATAATAATAAAGTTCAGATGAGAGCAAGAATCAAAGTGTCGGAGAAAAGCACACAGTAGGATGCTATGTATCTGAGCTTTCTCACTTGACTTCAGAACAGGCTGGGAGCCGGTGCCAGTCACCTTGCTGAGGGAGACAGACGTCAAAGATTGGAGACATTTCCTGTTTCTACAAAAGCCCACCAAATAAATATGGACATGGCAGTCACTGGAATGAAGATAGTGAATATAATCATGGGAATTAAGAAGGGAATTCCATACTCTCTTCACTTCAGATAATCTCAATTGTGTTTAAATATCACAGTTCTCTACAAGACCACATACATGGGGAGCATTGTACAAAGGAACCTCTTCCTCTCAAAGTCTCATCCATGAAATCCATCCCTCAAGACTGTCAAAGGTTTGATGTGCACAGTCTTGTCTTGTCTGTAATTGACAATGACTCTATTTGTGTAACGATAGTAACTCATGATGAAATATATACATTTGTCATCACTGTTGTCAATTGCACTTGCATTCCCTTATCAGGACCCACTGAGGAGAATGCTAATAATGGCTCCTGTACAGGCAAAGAACCAAGGCCCAGGGAAATATAATAATTTTCTCATTAAAATCAGGTCATGTGGTAGGAAGTAGTCCAATGACATAATACCATTTAGTTTATGTATTATGTGTGTGTGTGTGTGTGTGTGTGTGTGTGTGGATGCACATGTACACACATACACACATCAAAGCTTTTTGTTAATTGCCTCATTTTTATCCTGCCTATTTGATTCTTAAAATCACACTGCTTTCTAAAAGAGTGTGTTGTTTGCTGGGGCACATTTAGGCCCTTTGAGCTATTTGTAAGCAGCTATGTACAATACTTGTCAAATAATGACTACTTCTTGGGTGACTTTAACTGAGCAACTGCATCAGCTCAAGGAAAATACATAGCTTTGAAATAGGTCAGTAATAATTTCAGAATATAGTTTAGACTTTTAAAAACTCAATATTATGTATTTTAATAGGATGATACTTGTCAATTTACCTGTTGATCCAATAAACACTTCTTCGTTTCTTTGGGGTTCAAGAAGAAAAAGTAGATAAACAATGACAATTTGTATAATGTCACTTGAAGAAAATATCTCCTATGAGTTTACATATGTACTTCTTTAAAGTTCTTCCAGTGTCAAATTCTGAATCAACACTAAGTGTACAGAGAGGCTATGAACTGTGATCATCAAATAAGACAAATGTTTCTATAGCCAAACCTGTTTTCAGGGCTGACAAGGCAGTCAGAGATGGTGATCTGAGTTCACCCTCTGGACCCATAAAAGTATGGAAGTAAATGGAAGGAGAAAACCAACTCCTTTCATCAAATCATCCTATGGTCTCCATACATGGACCACAGCATACAAACGCATGTACCTGCATGCATACACACAATAATTTACTACTACTACTACTACTACTACTACTACTACTAATAATAATAATAATAATAATAATAAGTGCTTTTTAAATTTACTTGCAGAATCAGCAAAATTATGCAATGGGTTCAGGAACTTGCTGTCAAGTCTGATGACCTGAATTTAAAATCCAGACCTCATACAGTAGAATGGGAGAGCTGATTCTCATAAGTTGCGATGTGACCTCCACGTGTATGCCATATGTAGACAGACAGACAGACAGACAGACACACACACACAGAGGCAGACACACAGGTAAATGGATGATAAAAGTAAAGAATTTAAAGTCAAGGCCAAGGAAAATTGCTATAATCACAAAAAAATATACAGAATGCATCTTAGTTATTTTTACCAGCCACACACCCCGTTCTTCTCTCGTGCCCCTTCCTCTCCACCTAAATCCTCCTTCCCAACAAGTTTCCTCTGGCCAGCACACCTTAGCTTATGTGTGCGTGACCCACTGAGGCTGAATAGAATTGCAGAAGCATGAGTTGTTTACTTGAGAACTGGAACTTCCAGTAACTGCTCCACTGAAGGAAATGACTCACTCTCCTCCAGCAATCACTATCCACCATAGTCCCTCAAGGAGGAGTAGGACTGTGCTCCTCCTGTTTCCATGATGAAATGTTGGCATGCCCAATCTGCGCAGGTCTTATGCAGGTAACCACAGCTGCCGTGAGTTCATGAGGCCAACCTCTGTGCCACGTCCAGAGGAACGCTTTTGCCGCATGCCCTTCTTCCTGCCTCGTTTCCATGATCCCCCCTCTAGCCTTCAATGGGTGATAGAGGTGTCCCATTTAGGGACAAGCACGCCACTATTCCCTATTCTTGGCACTTCAGTTGAGTCTTTGCATTGATTGTTGGCTGATACAACAAGGAGCTGCTCTGGAGAAGATCGACAGTAACACTCATCTATGGATATGCGCATGAGTATTTAGAAGGTAGTTTGGCAACATGACCATTTAGCAAAATGACAGTAGTAGCCCTCCCACTCCACTCCTACCAGGACCTGTGGCTTTTGACCAAGTTTGTCATACAAGGCATGAGTTCTCTCCAGTGAACTGGGCATCTAATCCGACATGAAAGAAGTTGGTTGTCTCCATAAGATGTAAACCACTATTGCAACAGTGGACACATCTTTGCCTGGCATGATGGTGGTATAGGAAGCAGTATTCACAGCTTGAATGAGATTGTTGATGGCTGTTCTCTTACAGCACGCTGCCTCACACCTTCCAGCACTATGGGAACTACCCAATTGGAGAAACTTGTAGCTTTATTCTGGATAGATTTCTCCATGTCTTATAACTTAAGTGTATGATGTCTTCAACAATAGGGCCTTACCACCAAGTCCTTGTTGGCAACCAAGAGCAATGGCAGTGGCCTCTGTTTGGGGGCCTCCCTGACTCACAGGGAGCTACCCTTCATTTGACTCTGTGGTTTCTCTTTATAACCTATGGCTTCTATATTTATAACAGGCAGGATGTCTCCATTCAGACTGTTTTAAATTATGCTTTTAATAAACTTATAAAATAATGGGTTTCTATATGACTTTTTCACAGTGTTTAAGGTTGGTTATCTATCCTCCACACTCTCCTCCCTCCTCCTCTCCCATGCCCCTCCAAAAAAATGTTTGCACCCCCAGAGATGTCCCTTTGCACATTCATGTCATCTACAAACCGCCCTCTCCAGTGATGGTCTGAGGAAGATGCTCAAAATGTCATTTTGTTTCAGTTCATAAAATGTAGGATATGTCTACACATCATATCATTTGTGATATGACTTAATTATTCTGAGTACAATACACTAATGTACAAATACCAACACGAGTGTGAGTTTTTAAACCCCTGAGGAACAGGGCTTCCCACATCACAGTGCCTTAGATGCTCATAAAATCCCAGAAAAAAGCTGTTGCCTATTTCCAGCCCTTTGTAGAGACTTAAGAAAGCCTAGTGAGGGGCTGGAGAGATGGCTCAGTGGTTAATAGCACTTGTTGCTCTTGCATGAGACATGAGTTCAGTTCCCAGTATACTTATAGTTTATATCTGTCTGCAACCCAAGTTATAACGTGTCTCCTGGCACCTCTGGGCGCCAGGCATGCACACAGTTCATATGCATACAGGCAAATACCCATATACATAAAATAAAAATAATACATATTTTTAAGAAAAATGAAAGAAAGAGAGCCCAGTGAGGATACATGACTGTCGATGGACAGAGCCAGGTTCTCCAGGCCAAGTCTTATATAGATTTCACTATGGCGTGGGGAAACATTACAAAATACCCAATATAGTGTTTATTCCAGTCTTGATAGAAGTTATTCATTGACAGGTTTCCAAAAAAAATCATAATACAATAATTCTTTCAGTGTGAGTGAGAGAAACATTTTAAATATATCTCTCAAAAGTATTCGTTTTTATACAAGACACTTGCCTTTAGCCCACATTTATAATAACTATATCCACAACGTGTGCTGTGTGCTAGAGTGTCAATGTACCCAGTGACTAATCTTTTAGGTAGGCCTCAGTCTGCTTTGCAGTGAAAGCAGTTCTTGAGTCAACAAAACTTTACTTTTGTTTGTAGTAGTTTTACTGAATAGCCTGAAGGAAAACAGAATTCCTTGGAAAGCGTTGCCATCTAGTGGTTCAACTAGGCAGAGGCCACGTCCCTGCAACATAAAATGCAACTATTCGGCCTTTTAAGAGAATGAAATACTAGATTCTAGTGAGATGTAAACTGTTGCCTTCTCAGATCTCCATAAAGTCACACCTTCGTACCTTCCCTGTCGTGATGAACTGTATCCCTTAAATCATGAGTCATGAAAAGTGAGGAAAAAAAAATAACAGGGAAGTACAAAATACCAAGCAGTGCTTTAAATGTGCAAGTAACTTGAAAACACTGTGCTAATGGGAAAAGCTAAATGCAAAAGTTACATGGGGCATGATTTCACTTATGAGTGATGTCTGGAATGGGTAAATGCATGGAGACATGCGGGTTTGGCAGGGGCTGAGAATGGAGACTCTCAGGAGCATGACTCTTTCGTCTGATGAAAATGTCCTAGAACTAGATCCTCTACAATGTTCTAGCTACTGTTCAATGTTACATTCTAGGTGTTAGAAAAACGTGAAGGTGTAAAAACCAGTTTCTGTGCTAAAAAGTTAAGCTCCAGTGGCAAAGATACTAACAGTAGAAGACAGGATGGGATCCTGACACAGGGATACAAAGAATAACTTCTCTGGACAACTGGAGCAAGGAACTGGCACTTCTCGGTAGTGGTCCAGGCAAAGCATTGCACAGAAAAACTTCTGGAGAATGGACCATAAGGGAACCAACATTCTGCAGAACCTCAACTCTTTTCAGAAGCCCCGTATGTCCGTCACTTCACTGCTTTCTGCGCATTGGTGAAGTTGGGGAAGCATTGCAGAAGGCTCTCCTCGCTGCCATCATGTCTAAGCCAGAGTCTTAGCAACTGGAAATCGCAAGGAGTTGGAAAGCTGCCTGTTGGGCAGCAGGTGTGGGGGAATAAAGGGGGTGGGAGAGAACCCGTGTCCCCCCGGAGCGGGCAGACAAGGGGAGAGGGACTGCTGCGTGTTCTCCACGTGGCCCCGGGTGGGTGTCTGGCTGCGGGAAGCCATGGAACACAGAACCCCAATCTGAGGAGGTGGCGAGGGAGCAGTCTGAGGTCTCTGGGAGTCAGATGACAGGTTCTCGATCTCAGATGTCACTGTATGTTGAGGAAGAGCAGAGAACAAAGTGGGGGGCCCAGGGGCAGCTTGGTGAGCCCCAGGACCAAAGGGAGAAGAGGGCAGGGGAAGAGGGGGACACTGAGTGTTTCCCATGCTCTTGCCCATGGCTGGAGGGCAGGAAGGCCTTCCAGTGAGAGGTTAGATGTGGCTCTTTAGAGGAGAGTCTGCTCTGTTGCCCCAACATGGCAAGTCTTGATGAGCAGAGATGGTCTATGGTTTTAGAGCTTTATTGTAGAAAGGCAGAGAGAAAGAGAGAAGGAAGAAAGAAAGAGAGGATGGCTATGGCCACATGGAGAGAGGGGTGAAGGGAGGGGGAGAAGGAGAGCTAGAGATGAGAATAAGAGGTGAGAGCTTAAGAGAGAGAAGGGGCCAAACAGCCCCTTTTATAGTGGGCTGGGCTAACTTGCAATTGCAGGGCAGCTGTGAGGGGTAACTGTGAGGGTGTAGTCTAGCCAGAATGCCAGGAGCTTGGGACATTATCTGTGTGACTTATAGTCACAGGATTATGGAGTTGGGGGCTCTGTGGTGTCAGGATGGGAACATGTCTGTCCGGGAGCATGGCTCACTATTCCAGCCCTTGTAGAGTTTCTACTGGGTCTCTGGAGCAAGTCTCGCTCAGCCAAAAAAACAGGCTGCCTTTCACGGTCCCACAGATGCCAAAGCTCTTCTTCAGACTGCTGAGCTTCAAGGAGATTGATGAGAATCTCATGAGCCATTTTAAGCAACGGTGAACCCTCACCAACTGTGTGGTAATCAGAGATTCCAAACACCAACTGATGCAGGGGCTTCTGGTTTGTCATGTACACCATTGTGGAGGAAGTGGATGCAGCTATGAATGTAACAGTCACACGAGGTCAATGGAAGAGTTGAGGAACCGAAGAGAGCTACACCAAGAGAAGATTCTCGAAGGCCAGATGTTGCCCTATGCCTGAAAAGATCTTAGTTAGAGGTATTAGAGAAGACAGCCAAGAGCATCACAGAATGGAGAAACCGAAGTGATTAAAATCGTGACTGACAAAGCAGACAAAAGAAAAACGTTACTTTTGTCCCCTTTGATGACCATAACTCCTTGGGTAAGATTGTCATTCAGAAACACCATACTGTGTTGGCCACAACTATGAAGCAAACAAAAGCCTCGTGGAAGCAAGAGAGGTCCAGTGTTTTGTCCAGCCAAAAAGACCCAGGTGTTTCCAGAAACGTTGGTGATGGTCCTGGAGACAGTTTGGGTGGTAATAGCCATCAGTGTTGAGGGAACCTCAGCATTCGTGATAGCTTTGGTGGCAGAAAGCCATGTGGTTGTGCATGTGACGGCAGTGAGGATGCCTAGAATGGATGTGGTAATGATGGTGGTTACAGAGGAGGTGACCTTGGTTACTTGAGAGGAAGCAGAGGCTATGGAAGTGGTGAGCAGGGTTATGGAAACCAGGACAGTGGCTATGACAAGAATGGCAGCCATGACAGCAATGGAGGAGGTGTAGGACTTTGGCTGAGGTGGTGGAGATGATGGAAGCTCCAATGATTTTGGGAAATACAATCAGTCTTCAATTTTTGGACCAATGAACAGGGTAGGGGTGGAGGGTTAGAGGCAGAAACTCCAGCCCTGACAGTGGGGATGGACGGTACTTTGTTAAACCACAAAACCAAGGCAGATGTTGTGGTTCCAGCAGCATCAGTAGCTATGGCAATAACATGAGTTCTAATCATTGCCAGGAACCAAAGCTCAGCAAGAGACAGGGAAGCCACTGGTACAGATGGTTTGTGAACTCAGCCAAGCACAGGTGGCAGGGCCTAGCTTACAAAGAAGACATGGTTTAGTCAACATTCATGTCATTAGGGGGAAACCCTGCAGGAATGTGTTTGTGACTAGTTATACAGCAAGTTATTTTTGCTCCTGTTCTGGTCAAAGGTATAAAGCTTTCTGACAAAGGATTTTAATGTAGAACTTTTTTCCACCCGTGATGTTAATTGCTTAACATATGATCTTATTGTGATGCCGAATACAGGCGTCTTTGAAAAAAGAAAGTTTAAAAGCTCCACAGAGTAGTAATCTACACCTATGCTGGTTTTTCAGCAGAGAGTACCAATAGTCTGATCCTACCTTGAAGACACATGGCAAATATCTAAAAGAAAGTTTCTTGGTCCTTGCTCCAACTGACATTGAGAAATAACTTGTGGAGTCCTTCCGTACAGTCATCCAAAGAGTATGGGCTGAAAAGAGGAAAGGGAAAGGAGAAGGCTGCAGTAGAGAAACCAGACAATAATTTTGTCAACCAAGGTATCAGAGTCAGTATGACTGTGGTGAATCAGGTAGGGAGTTTATGCCTTGATGCAGTGTGGCAAGAATGATGTTCTGTCTCTGGGATTTCCCTCCCCGAGACCCATAACCCTCATAACTCAGGAAGCAAGAGTCAATCCCAGTTGAGACACAGGCTACAAAACACTTAGCAAATATTTCCCTAGATTTTTCTCAGTCTTTGGAAACAGGGGACCTCTGAATCTGTCACAGTCAAGCTTCACCTAAGAAGCAATGACTAACCACAACATGGCAGGATCCGGAAATATAAAGAGAAGACTGTGTAAAAAGGTCTAAATCTGAATAAAGTATGGACCTTATGCAGAATGTATTGAGAATGGCTTGATAATTGTGACAAGCATGCTAGGCTAACAGAGGATAGTCATGGAGGAAACCTGTGTCAGGCATGCAGGATCGTCACCATCTTCACCCTTTATCTAAATTGAAGACTATTATAAAAATAAATATATTTAATGCATACTAACATAAAGCATAGTTATTTCACCTCATACCTAAGTCTAAGAACGTAAAACATATGCATCCTTTCTCATCAACCAACCTCAGTATAGTGGCATCATCTTTAAACACCGTGTGACAGTCGCTGACACACTTCCATGATACTCCTGGAAGACAGGGTGACCTGGAAGTCCAAGTACTTCCTAAAGGTCACACAACTTCGGAGTGATTAGCCAAAATGCTTCTGTGAGGTAGATTATGTAGTGTCCCAACAGATGCCACAGACCTGCATACCCCACAGTACAATAGTTATAGTGCTGCTAAGCAGGAACACTAGGGTGTCCAGGGTCATCTATCACATCTCAAATATGGTGTTTGGTCTGCAGGTTGATTGCCCGACTGCTCCCTACCTGGGTGGAACATTCTATCACAGCAGATGCCAGTGTGTACCGGCTTTGACTGTAGAAACTCGGTACGCCTTCCCACTTGCCGGAAAGGTCAAAGCCTTCTCTATTGATCCATCCCTGTATCAGTCATCTCTGAGTCTGCTGCCAACACAGCTGCTCCCGTGCCCTCAGCCAAAAACTAGAGTCAAGGACTCGTCCGAGGATTCAGATGAGGATATGGGATTCGTTCTCTGATTAATCTTCCACAATCAACC
This sequence comes from Mus pahari, assembly GCF_900095145.1. NCBI lineage: Eukaryota > Metazoa > Chordata > Mammalia > Rodentia > Muridae > Mus > Mus pahari. Next base: position 146,227,316 of record NC_034590.1, read on the forward strand.
ACTCAGCCAGCTTTATTTGGGAAACAGGGAAAGAAAGGTCTTCTCTTTCAAAGAATAGATGGTGGGTGCTGGAGAGATGTCTCAGTGGCTAAGGACACAAGATCCTCTGGGGACCCAATGCCCACTTCTGGACTCCTAAAGCACTTACGTTCAGGTGCACAAACATACGCACAAGCACATGCATAGACACATAATTTTTTAAATAATAATAAATCTTAAAAACAAATGAAATGAAAATATTTGTCTATGCACAATTAATTTTACTTCTTACCATTTTTTTTTCGGTATTAGAAATTGAACCCAAGGCTTGCACATGCCAAGCAAACATTATCACTTAGCCAGGGCTTGCACATGCTAAGTCAAACACTACCACTTAGGTAGATCACCATGACTCATTTTATCTTTTGTCTTAAGACAGGGTCTTGAAGTGGAAGTTTCCTATTCTTTGGAGACTCAGTTGTGTCATATGTTTTTCTGGATATTGTCTCTTGAGAGGATGCTTTGCTGAAGCAGACACACAGGAGGATGTTTTGCTGAGAACAGAAACATGGTGTTTTTCTGGAAACTGCTTGGAAAAAAGGTATGGAATGTTTTGCTACAGTGGAGATATATATGTGTGTGTGTGTGTGTGTGTGTGTGTGTGTGTGTGTGTGTGTGTGT
>NC_034590.1:146228050-146241313 GCF_900095145.1 Mus pahari
GTGTGTGTGTGTGTGTGTGTGTGTGTGTGTGTGTGTGTGTGCTAACAGACAGTGAACAACACTATGGCATTGGTCCACCCTGCCTTCTTCACTGATGATTTGTTGTGACTTTGTAGAGAGAAATGCCTCAAAGAACTTCTTGTGATATTCCAGTGGCTTTCTTTTGCAGACGGAAGCTGATTGGCAGAGCCTCGCTGTTTCTTCTGGATTGAACTGCTGTTGCTGATTCATGACAACAAAGATTAGAGTCGCTGCAAAGAACTACTTGGAAACAGTTTGACATTCGCCTTTGCCCTATTAACTTTTCCTGTCCACTACCTCTGGTACGTGGAGGGATAGAAGGGAGGTTAAAATGTTTAACAACTCTTATAAAAGGAGATTTTGAAAAATTTAAGCCTACAGGGTCTTATCACAGTGCCCAAACTGACCTTGATCTCACTGTGTAGCATAGGCCTGTCTTGAACTTGCAATCTTCCTGTCCTAACTTCAAGAACAATAGAATTCCAGGCCTGCAACAAGGGCAGCTTAATTCTCAACATTTGCAGCCAGCCTCCTTTCATCTTCTAAGCCTTCTTCTTCCTCTCATAGGCTTCTCTTTCGTGTCTTGATTACAATTCCACATTTTACTTACATTTCTAATGAATGTGGGTATTTGCAAACAATTTATGTTGTTAAAATTTTCTATTGCCATAAATACTTGTAAACACGAGTACATGTGGGGGAAAAAGATAAAAATGCGTTGAATTAACCCTAGGGTTTAACTCAGGAAGGAATAAGAGTTGGGGAAAGAGAGACTGGAATAAGCAGAAAGCGGAATCCCCATCTGGCGTGTTACTGTTCTTACAAGGCAATTGTGCTGCTTTCTTAGCTAAAATCAAGTGAAAATGAGGAAATAGTATTTTAGTCACATCATCTTTCTACTCAGAAAAAGAAAACATAACTGACATTCCTCACCTCCTCCATACCCTGCAGCCAGTAGCTCCCATTGAACCTTTATCAGTGCCAAAATCTTAGGCATGCTAGTCCTCAGTGTTCCTTCCTGCCTATTGATTAAGTGTTTTCATGCTGGAACACACATTAGAATCACTTAGTGAGATTGTAAGCACTGAACATTTACAGTAAATTCATTGGAACCTCTTGGAGATGGGGGCAAAAAAAAAAAGAAAAAAAACAACAAAAAAACAAACAACAAAAAAAAACAACAAAAAAACAAACAACAACAAAAATAACAACAATAACATACCAAAGCACTGTGTTTTCTTTGCTCATTAACAACTATATCATACACCAAAAGTTTAGGTAGACTTGTCACATGACAAGAGGCATCTGAATAGCCTTGACTTCCTTAGGAAAGTGAGTATTCTGGGCTGTGAAAAAGCTACTGGGTGTCAATTAGAAAATGATGATAGGACCAAGGCAGGGATTCTAATGGTGGGACTGGGTTGCACTGCATTGAGATGTTGGCCAAGGGGGTCCCATGGAAATCCCCAAAGAACCTATGCTGATACTAAGACAAAGGTTCTCTTCCTCAAAACTGACAGGGGTGGGTGACAGTGCCAAAGGGCAACATCAGCTTAACTCATTGAACATGGAGAAGTTGATCTAATGCCTAGATGGAGCTTTTACCCCATGTTCTAGTGTCTTTGCTGTAGGAAAGTACTCTGCAAGCTATCAAAAAAAAAGTGGATACCAACCCAGCCAGAAAGTCTTTAATCCATCCTAGGATTAATATGCTAGGGCAATGATGGTAGGGAACTTGTTGGATTAACCAACCCGTGTCTTATTTAACTGAAGGCCTACTCCACAAAAGGGTCTGACACTGCTTGGGTAACAAAGAACCAAAGACTAGAGAGCCCAGAGACTAGATATTATAAAACCAAAAACCTCAGGAAATCCTGAGGAAGGGAAGGCGGAAAGATTGAGAGAGCCATAGAGGATGGAACACCAGGAGAATGCAGAGCTCTGAACCAACTAAGCAAGGTATATTTGAGCTCACGCAGACTGAAGAAGCAAGCACAGGGTCTGCATGGTCTACACCAGGTCCTCTGTGTATATATTCTAGGTATCAGCTTAGTGGTTTTATGGGACTCCCAACTGTGAGAACAAGTGGGTCTCTGACTCTGGTGCCTGCTCCTCAGCCTCTACTCCTCTTGTTAGGTTGCTGTGTCCAACGTTGATATGAAAGTTCTTCTCGTCTCATTATATTTTATTTTGTCATGTTTGGTTGCTATCTCTTAGAAGTCCATTCTTTCTAATGAAATATATAAAGGGAGTGAATCCAGAAGGGAGGGCAGGTGGGGAGGAACAGAGGGGAGTTGGAGAAGGAGAAACTGTAATGAGAATATATTGTATGAGAAAAGAATCTATTTTCAATTTTAAAAAATGAAAAGAGAATTATGATTGGAAATTTTCATGTTTATATGTTTTTAACTTTATGAGTTTCCATGTCTGGTGAGGGTGGCCACAACCCACACGTGGAGGTTAGAAGGGAAATTTGGGGAGTTAGTTTTGGCGTTGCACCATATGTGAGATTGGATCTCTCTTGTGTCTGCCTCAGTGCTGTGTGCAGAGTCAAGCTGTGAGCTTCAAGCCATTCTCTTGTCCTTAGCTCTCATCCCTCTGTAGGAGCACTGGGATTGTGGGTGCACTGAAATCAGGCATTTCCCCCCTGTAATGTGAGTTCAATGGATCTGAATCCACATTGTCAGGCTTTCTTAGAACTTTCATTTAATGAGCCATATTCCTGGGCCAGAAAAAAAAATGTGATTATTTTTATGATACAGATCTGGGAGCAGAAATGGCATCACATCCATATAATCCCAACACTCAGGAGGTGAAGGCTGGAGGGTCTATAGTTCCAGGATAGCCTGACCTACGTAGTTAGATACTGTCTCAAAAACAAAGCAAAATAATAATAATAGCAAAAAAAAAAAAAAAAGGAAAGGGACGAAGGAAGGAAAGGATGTAGGAAGGAAGGAAGGGATGAAGGAAGGCAGGAAGAAAGAGAGAGAAAGAGAAATCAAATGTCTATATGAAATAACTGTTAGGTCCTTTGTATTGCAGTGAGTAATCGGTGGGTTCTCATTATCATTTATGACAATTTATAAGTACATGAACAAATAAATTAGCCTAAGAAACTTACACAAATGAAACATCCATTTCTTTTAAGGTTTACTGAAGTCTGTCTGGAAGGCTGGTGTACATCTGTAACCCCAGCACTCCAGAAGCTGAAGCAGGAAGATCATGTGTTTGATGCCAGCCTAGAACTCTATAGCAGTGAGATATAGTCAAGCATGTGCCTACCATGTAGTTGGATCTGGGACTTGGGTATTTATATTCATATAAATAAATATATATGAATGGGAATACAACCACAATTACCTAGCATGCATGGAGCTTGGGCTTCAACTGTCAATACCACATAAACAAGGTTGTGGCTGGCACATTCCTATAATCCCAGAACCTTGAAGGTGGAGAATCATAAGGCCAAGGTCATACTTGGTACATAGCAAATTTGAGACCAGCCTGGGATGCATAAGCCTGTATCTTAAATAAATAAATAAATAAATAAATAAATAAATAAATTCACACAATACATAAACATGTATATACATATTTATTTATACATGTATAAATTTTGTATGTATATTTACTTATATATAAATGCATAATAAATTATATGTATATGTAAATATATACATACATATAATTTACTATGTATTTATTATGCATGTGTACATATATGTATACATGTACATGTGTATATACATGTATATGTGTATATACACATATGTGTGTATGCATTTATGCACATATGCATATATTTATATGTGTATGTGTAATGTATATGTCTATAATATATCTGTATATGTATATCTGTGTGCATATGTATATGTATACATATATGTAGACATTTAATTTTTTTTAAAAAATTACATGCATATATGTGTCTATGTGGTAATATGTGTATTTGAGTGGTCAGAAGAAGCTATCAGATCCCCTGGAACTAAGTTCCAGATGATTACAAGTCACTCAACATGAGCACTGGGAACCAAACTCAGGTCCTCTGGAAGAGCAGTACACACTCTACCTCTGAGACATTTTTGAGAGTTCCATAAATTTGTATTAGTTGTAGTATCTTGTGCAATTATGAATTGTTAAATCTACCACATACTTAAACCATCCACATGGATATACAAAAATCTCCCAGGGATGTTGATGTCTGAACCAGTCACATCACTAGAAGCAAGGTTTGTTATTCTTTAAAGTCACAGTGGCTGTTGTAAAGGCTTTCCCCAAATAGGACTCACTGAGCAGAGGTAACTCTTAGGAAATATGGGGAAATGCAGTTTTATCACAAAGTCCTTACCATTCTCAATAGTTTTCACTTTCTTTGAAATACCTATATTGGAAGTGGAGTAGAAAGGAGACATTTCTTTCACAAATTAAGGCTGGTATTCAGATAAACAGAAGGCTGGAGCATGAAGACAATCCTTTTCAGCCTGTCTGTGTCAACCACTTCATATCCCTTAGATGTGTGCTAGCTAGACCACACACATTTAAGGGATATGAAGTGGTTGATACAGACAGGCTGAAAAGGATACAGCTGGAATAATGGCAAAAGGAAAGTGTTCTCTTTTCAACAAGGAAACAAAATAGGAAAACAATTCTATTTTACTCTGCTTCAAAAAGTCTCCTGCACCAGGAGTGCCCATGCAACCTCAACAATCCATAAGCTTAGGAGCATTGTTTTAAGTTTGAAGCCAAACAAAAAAGGTTTTCTACTCTTAAAATAAAATAAAACTTTACACTTGAGTTACATATTGGATTTGGAAATAATATGGCTTAAAAACATGCAATAACCAAATTTAATTTTGTCATCTGGTTCAAATATTTCTTGAAGAATATGTAATTACGGCACTCATACTTTAACCAGATGTTGGGATAGATTGATATTGTATGAGTGCCAGAAGTAGTCTTTAAATTGTTATAAAAAGTTGTTGCTTAGAAGCTTGAAGAACTTCAGTGTAATTTCCCTTATTTGACCCTTTTCTTAGGAGCATGCAGTTTTAGATTGCTGACTCAGCAGTAAGGACTCCAAACATGCACACAGCTGGTCTGGAGAGAATAAGCTGCCAAGTAGCCTTGGGCTGAAGGTCTAAGGTCAGAATCCACACCTCCCAGCTCTTCTAGCACATTGGTTGTGTGTATCATTCACTCTTTTAATTCTGAAGATGGTGTTGGCACATATTCCTACATTAAGATCATTTATTTTCCTTATCAGAAAAGAGTAGGAAAAGGAGAGAGAAATTTGGGGGTGGGAGAAATGTATGTGGCCATTTCATCCCTACCATTGCCTACTAAAGACTTGCATCTTCTGCTACTCCTAAGATCCAACAATTAGTCTCACCTCCAGCTTTATAGCAGGAAATCCACTGCATTCTCCCTTTCCTGTCTGATCACCACCCCCAATGGATCACAAAGATCTTTTCTCCCAACCTTCCACCTCCCAATTCTTCCAGTATCCTAGCCTCTGATACTATCAAGTATTTCCTGTGGACACACTAGCTGAGTATTCCTAAAACAGGAAACACACCACTACACACTCTCCAAAGATCCAGAAAGGAAACAGAAACCAAGGAACAATATATCCACCCAACAAAAAAAGATCCAGAAGTAAATACACTCAAGAAGGACAGATGACAAGAAATAATCAAACAGGGGGCTAAAAACAATGAAATAGAAACAAAGAGAACAATACAAAGAATCAATGAAACAAAGAGTTGGTTCTTTGAGAAAATCAACAAGATAGGCAAATCCTTAGCCAAACTACAAGGCAGAGAGAAAATATCCAAATGGAAAAATCAGAAAGGAAAAGAGGAACATAACAACAGACAGTTGGAAAATCTAAAAGAAATGGATAGTTTTCTTGATAGGTATAATTTATTAAAATTAAGTCATTACCAGATAATTTAAGTGGACCTATAACCCCTAGAAGCAGTCCCTAAACGTCTCTCAATCAAAAGAATCCCAGGGCTGTACGGTTCTAGAGCAAAATTCTACCAGATTTTCAAAGAGGTGTTAACACCAATGCTCTTCAAATTATTCCACAAAAGAGAAACAGAAGGAACATTCCCTAATTCATTTTATGATGGCATAGTTACTCTAATACCCAAACCACATAAAGACTCAAAAAAAAAAAAAAAAAAGAGGGAGAGACAGAAAAGTACAAACCAATTTCCCTTATGAACATAGGTGGAAAAATAGTCAATAAAATACCTGCAAACTGAATACAAGAATACATCAAAAAGATCATCCACCATAATCAAATAGGTTTCATTCCAGAAATGCAGGGATTGCTTCAATATATAAAAATCAATAAATGTGATCCATGATATAAATAAACTAAAACAAAACAAAACCAAATAACCCCCCCCGAACCTCATGAATGCCTCGTTGGATGAAGAAAATACTTTGACAAAATTCAACGCCACTTCATGATAAAATTCCCGGAGACATTAATGGTAAAGGAGACATACCTAAACATAGTAAAGGCAATACACAGCAAGGATCAATTTAAATGGCAAGAAACTCAAAGCAAACTAAACTCAGGAATAAGGCAAGTACTTGAAGTCTTAGCTAAAGCAGTAAGATAACTGAAGGAGATCAGCAGAATATAAAACTAATTTTATGATATTATACATAAGTGACCCTAAAAATTCCCCCCAGAGAACTCACACAGTTGATAAGTGCTTTCAGCAAAGTAACTGAATGCAAGATTAACTACAATGACTGTCGAAAACCCCCAAACTCCAACAGGCAGAGATGGGGTGGGGGAGGAAATGACACAAGCGCCAAGGAAGGTTCCAAACAGATTTCTTCTTTATCTCTCTGAGCAGCTTTTTCCTCTCCCTCTCACAAACAGCTTTCTCTAACCCTCTCCAGGCTCCAACTAACTCCAACTGCTTTCTTCAACTGCTTTCTCCAATTGCCTTCTCCAACTGAACTGTTTACAGTTTTTTCCCACAGCATTCTCCTTTCCCCCCCCTCCCCGGTCACATCCTGTTTTCAGTCCTCTCACCTAATCCTCCCCCCTCTCCTGGATCCTGTCAGAGTTCTGCCAGGGTACAAGGTGATAGTCCAGTGACTCAGCAGGCAGGCAGTACAGGATCATACAAGTGCGTAGGCTCAGGTTAAACAGGGATCACGGTGGTCTCACTCACTCGCTTCCCACAAATGACAGATTGAGAAAGAAATAGGGGAAACAACATCTTTCACAATAGCCTCAACTGATATAAAATATCTTGGGGTAACTTTAACCAAGCAAGTGAAAGGCTTGTATGATAAAAACAAAAAACAAAATCAAAACAAAAAACAACAACTTTGTCTTTTTAAAAAAAGTAATTGAAAAAGGTAGCAGAAGATAGAAAGATCTTCCATGTTCATAGGTCTGTAGGATTAATATAGTAAGAATAACCATCTTACCAAAAACAAGGTACAGGTTCAGAGCAATTCCAATCAAATTCCAACACAATTCTTTACAAACCTTAAAAGAAAAATTCCCAACTTCACTTGGAAAAACAAAAAACCCTGAAGAGTTAAAACAATCTTGAACAACAAAAGAACTACTGGAGTTCTCGCCATTCCTGCTTTCAAGTTGTATCACAGAGCTGCAGTCATAAAAATCACATGGTATTGGCATAGAACAGATTCAGTAATCAATAGAATAGAATCAGAGACATGGACATAAATCCACACACATATGGACACCTGATTTTTTATAAAGAAGCCAGAAGTCACACTGGGGAAAAAAAGACAGCATCTTTAACAAATGGTGCTGGTCAAGCTAAATCTCTGCATGTAGAAGAATGCAAATTGACCCATACTTACCTCCCTGCACAAAACCCAAGTCCACGTGGATCATAGACCTCAATATAAAACCTGAACCTGATAGAAGAGAAAATGGGGAATAGCCTTGAACTCATTGGCAAAGAATATTTTCTGAAGAGAACACCATGAACATAGACAAGATCAGCAATTAATAAATGGGACCTCATGAAACTAAAAAGCTTCTGTAAGACAAGGGAACTCCATCAATCATAAGATGCAGCCTATGGATTAGGAAAAGATTTTTATCAACTCCACATCCAATAGAGGACTAATATCCAAAATAAAGGAACTCAAAAATTAGATATCAAAAACAAAATAATCTAATTAAAAATGGGGTGCAGATCTAAACAAAAAAAAATTCTCAATAATGAAATCTTAAATGGCTTAGAAATACTCAAAGAAATGTTTGACATCCTTAACTATCAGAGAAATGCAAATCAAAACTACTTTAAGATTTCATCTGATACCTGTCAGAATAGCTAAGTCCATTAACACAAGTGACAGTTCACGCTGGCAAAGATGTGGAAAAGGGAGAACAATCCTCCATGGCTGGTTGAAGTGCAAACTTGTACAACCACTTTGGAAATCAATATGGCAGTTCCTCAGAAGTTTGGGAATTGATCTACCTCAAGATCCAGCTATACCACTCTTGGGCGTATGCCCAAAGTATCCTACCACAAGAACACTTGCTCAACCATGTTCATTGTGGTTTTATTCATAATCGGCAGAAACTGGAAACAACCTAGATGGTCCTCACTAGAAGGATGAATAAAGATTTCTAGTGGCAGGACTACATTGCATTCAATTGTGTTGTTGGCCAAGAAGGTCCCATGGAAATTCCTAAACAACTCGGGTTGTCGTGAAGACAAAGCTTTGCCCTCCACAGAACAACAGTGTGACCCCATTTGCTAACAACACCCACACAAATCATTGAACATGGGTAAGTTGAGCTGATATCTGCATGGAGACCTCACCCCTATGTTCTAGTTTCTCTGGTGTTGGAAGGTACTCTGTGGGCTACTGAAAGTGAAACATGGACATCACCCCAACCACAAAACCTTTGACCTACAATCTGTCCTGCCTGCAAAATATGCTAGCACAATGGTGGCACAGAATGTGTAAGAGTTGCCAACCAATGTTTGATTTGACTTAAGGCTCACTCCATGAGAGAGAACCCATACCTGACACTGCTTAGTCAACCAAGAACCAGAGGGGAAAGAACTCTAATGATATTCTGCTGTACTCATAGATTAATCAGTTCCTTATCCAGTCACCATCAGAGAAGCTGTGGATAGAAACAGATGCAGAGACCCACACCTAGACATTACTTGAAAGAGAGTCTAAGTGGTAGGTCTCCATCAAATTCCTCCTCCCAGAGCTCAAAGAATCCAGAGGAAGAGGAGTCAGAAAGATTGTTAAGAGCCAGAGAGGAAAGAGGACACCAGGTGAACATGACTCTCTGAATAAACTAAGCAAAGCACATGTGAGTTCACAGAGAGTGAAGCAGCAAGCACAGGGCCTTCATCGAGCAGCACCAGGTCCTCTTCACATACACTACAGTCATCAGCTTAGTATGTTTATGTCACTCCTGACTATGAGAATAAGTAGGTGGATCTCTACTCCTGATCCTACTCTTGGGACCCTTGTCTTCCTGTTAGATTGCAGTCAATGGGATAGTTTTTGCTTCATCTTATTGTATTTTTATTTTGTTGTATTTGGTAGTTTTCTCTTTAAAGTTGTCTCTCCAATGAGAGACAGAAAGGGAGTGGATCTGGAAGGGTGGGGAGGTGGGAAAGAACTAGGGGGAGGAGTAGAGGGAGGGGAAACTATAATTGTGACATATTGTATACTAGAAGAATCCATTTTCAATGAAATAAAAAATAATAATAATAAAGACCCTCAAGCCTCCCTTCCTGCCTCCCTTCCCTCCCTCCTTTCTTTCTCCCTTCATTTTCTCGTTCTTCCTTCATTTTCTCTTTCTTCCTTCATTTTCTTGTTCCTCCTTCCTTCATTTTCTCATTCTCTTTTTTGGAATATGTGAAGCATAATCTTACTCTAGTCCTGCAGCCTAGAACTTTATGTAGATGAGGCTAGGTTTACATTTTTAGGGTTTTTTTTTTCACTTCTTTATGCCCTTGTTATATGTAGGGGTTGGGGGCAGCTTTCATTCTGGATAAAGGAAATTACCCTAGGGAAAATACATAGCAATTAGCTAATAAAAGCTAAGGACAATATGTTTGGTTGATTTTGTTTTGCTTGTTGTTTTGTTTATTTATTTATGCATTTATTTATTTATGTTTGTTTGTTTGTTTGTTTGTGTGAGGTGTGTATGGGTGTTTTGCCTGCATATATGTCTGTGTACCATGTGTGTGCCTTGTGCCTGAGGAGGTCAGAAAAGGGTATCCATTTTTCAGAAACTAGAGCTACAAATGGTTGTAGACTGCCATGTAGGTACTGGGGATCAGACCAGTGAGGTCCTCTGGAAGAGAGCCAGTGCTCTTAACTGTTGAGCCATCTCTCTAAACCCCTGATATGTCTATTTTTAAAGTCTTACCCTAGTGTGGTTGAGGTCTTCTCAAGATAACATGGTTTCAGGATGTACTTGCTGTATTTTGATGGAGCTTTCTAAAGATCATCTGGATATGTAAATGAATATGTGACATTCAGTCACCTGGGGATTTTGACATATCAGAGGATGGAAATTTAAGGCACATCTACCCTCTCTACTATGCATGGGGAATACTACTTAGGTTTTGAAATATGTCATGATTTCTTAAGTTAATTCTATGATTCAGTTTTGGGGAGAACATAAAGATGTCTTGAGATAACCAGGAGGATTTGGGAGTTGTCAGCTTTGGAAACCAAACACAGAGTCTGGCTCCTAACTGACAATTATAAATACTTATCGACATTAGCAGCCCTTTCATGAAATGCAGGTGAATAGACAAGGGGTCTATCTTAACTCCTGTCAGAGACCTTTAGAAACATGTTCTTCAGCTGTTAGAAAGCTGAGGGTTTGTCATAGATTTTTGTTTTCTGTTGTTGGAGAGAATATGGGACCCGCTAGGTGAAAAGGACTGTATGATTCAAGATGTGCCCCCCTGTTTTATCATAACCTCAAATAACCATAAGTAAACACTCCCTCTGCGGTTCAGCATAACAGTCTATTTGCAAGAAAAGAAATCTTAAAATCACTTTGCAAATTGTCCTTCACATTTTTAATGGGCCATAAGGGCACGTCCATAATGCAAAGTGTTTACTTCTCCCATCTCTGGAGATGGCAGCTGCAGGAAGGCAGGCTGATCTGGTGCAACCGTCTTCTGTCACTCCTGTAAGTGAAGGAAAATGGCTCACCTGAGATGAACTCTAGATCATCTTGAGCAGAGTAAGTACTAAGAGTAAGTACTAAGAGTAACTAAGCAACCCTTCTCCCCTGCAAACCAAACACAGAACATCGCGCTCCTAGCACCACAGGAGACATTAGAAAAATGCAGAGAAATCCAAAACCAAAAAATCACATCAAAAGTTATATTCACAAAATCATTTTCAGTAAGATGTAGAGGAAACAGTTCATCTCTCTTATATTAAGAGGCACTAGTCTCCATTCAGTAGATGTGGTTGTTTGGCAACAACACACTGGAATCAGCTGAACACAGAAACTGAGTTGGACTAGGATACTTAGCTAGTAGCTAGCCATCAGTAGAATCTGCTTGCCTACACCTAGATATAACTTGTCAGGGAAACAAGGAGTATTTTGTAGATATGGTTAAAGATTTGCGGGGTGGGTTCTAGGGTACTCAGAGATTATTGCAAGCGGAGTGTAAATCCTACTGCTGAGCTATTCCCAGCTATTCCCATAGCACCCTAGATATGGCTTTTAATTTTAAAGAAGAGTTTCAAGACAGTGTTTAAGAATCATCTATGGAAGCTTTTTTAAAATGCTATCTGGAGTCCCACTCCTAAGGATTCAGACTCAGTAAGTAACATTTTGTAGAAATGTGTAGGTTTTGCTAAGACATGCAAGTCTAAACCACACTTTACTCATGGCTACCAGCTTTAATCCCTTCAATAAAAATTACTTGACATAGATGCAGTGCTTGCTTTAGCTGTGGCGTTGGGCAAAGATGTTGGGAACACAAAATTCAATTTTAAAATGAAAAGTAGGGCTGGTGAGAGGGCTTGGTGGATAGAGTAATGGCTGCCAAGCATGGAAATAAGAGTTTGTTCTCTGGGATGGATGTGGTAGACGGAGCTATCCTCGTAGTTCCATATGTGTGTTGTGATACAGGTGCATGAACATCTGCTCACACACAAATAAAAAGGTGCTTAAAACTTAGCAATAACTATCTTCAGTTTACATCATTCTTAGGAACCATGAATAAAAACAATTTCATTTTAAACTATTTTTGAAAGATTGTAATGAATTCAGGAGATAAATTTCTCAGAATACAAATTGCATTCCAGACAAAGTGATAGATCATTTTAAAAATTAATTAGGGTACCAGAGAGATGTCTTAGTAGTGATGAGTATGTACTATTCTTCCAAAGGACCAGAATTTGGTTTCTAGCACCTGTCAGGTTGCTCAAAATTGCCTGTAATTCCAAATCCTAGGGATCTGACACCTGCGGCCTTCATGAGCACCCATACTCACAAGCATACACACACACACACACACACACACACACACACACACACACACACACACACACCACTTTAAAATATGTATAGTATAAAGTAAAATTTAATTATATTTTACTTTATATTGATAAATATAATGAGACGCATATGATTAAAACACATTGCATAGACCTGGACCAGCAGGTCATTCTTTAGTGACAGAATCCTGATCAGAAGATCAGAAGATGATCAGAGACCAGAAGATGAGAAAATAGATAAATTTGGGATCAGGAGGCTCTGAATAAGCTATGTTTTATGCCAAGCAAGCTTACCAAGAAGTACAGTATTTTATATGTTATTTCTAGCAGCAAAATATGATGAAGTCAGCAGGAACTACCATACAATGAAACTAAGTCAATATGATATATATTATGCATGTATAGATAGATGATAGATAGATAGATAGATAGATAGATAGATAGATAGATAGATAGATAGATAGATAGATAGATAGATAGATAGAGTTAAGCACTGTGATCTGCCTCTGTAATCCTAGAACTTGGGGAGGTGGAAGCAGAAGGATCAGAAGTTCACTCTCTTTGTCAGATACATAGCAAGTCTATGGCCCACCTGGGCTGTGGGATACTGTCGTCTTCTTCATTTCTTCTTCTTCTTCTTCTTCTTCTTCTTCTTCTTCTTCTTCTTCTTCTTCTTCTTCTTCTTCTTCTTCTTCTTCTTCTTCTTCTTCTTCTTCT
>NC_034590.1:146241403-146244660 GCF_900095145.1 Mus pahari
TCCTCCTCCTCCTCCTCCTCCTCCTCCTTCTCCTCTCCTCCTCCCACCTTCTCCTCTCCTTTCTTCTAAGTTAATTAATCCTTTAAAGGAACTTTACTTTCTGAAACCAAAAATCACACCACACCCTGTCTCAACCTCCTGAGTATTAGGATGCACTCTGAAGATCTGAACCTGGGTTCTCCTTCTTTGATGGTAAGCACTTCACTTATTGAGCCATCTTCCCAGACCCACCTTCAACTCTTCAAAAAGAATTCTGGTGTAGGTCTTTAAAGTGATGCAAGTATTTCTTCCTGGACAAAACAGAGCGTGCATTAACTTAATCCAACAGCAACTTAGTAACTTCACTTTGTTGATGTTGTTGTTTTTCTTATATACACCTTGTTAGGTTCTCATCGATCACCACTGTTTAGAGAGTGTCAGAAGACTGATGAGGGAAAGAATAGGGGTGATATTAATGTCAGCTACAGTGCAAGAGGAGGAAGGAACTTCATCCAGGACCCTGGAACTGATCCTCAGGGCAAAATGTTAGCCTGGGTATGCCGACATTTCGATCAGGGAAAAACGTGAAGTGCGTCTGTCATACCTTGTGGAGGTCACACCTCGATCCTGAAGGTCATTGTCTCTATGAGGCTTATCCATTGCTCTTGGGATGTGCTGCCCCTGTGATATTCCCAAACACGGTAAGCTCAACTACACAATCCCTGGTCAGTCTCAGAGGACTGTGCTCTCTCTCCTGATAAACAATAAAAAGAAGTTATGGCAGTGACATTTACATGGTGAGATATTGCCTCTATATGCAAACATCCCTCCTGGAGAATGGAAGATCTCTAGAAATTTTAATTTTTTTAAAAAAATTTTTTAAAGATTCTGTTTACTTATTTTGGATAGTAGGAGCTTGTGTGCCGCAACACCCGTGAGGGGGTCAGAGGAAAACTTATAGAACTCATTTCTCCGATTCCATCATGTGGCTCCCAGGGATTGATCATCTGTGTGGCAGCAAGCACTTTACCCACTGAGCCATGTCACCTTCCCAAAACCTAACTAATTCCAGAAGGCTGTTTGAGCTCTCTTGATTACTTATTGGCATATATGAATTATGCACAACAATGGGTTTCATTATGACATTTTCATGGATGTATACAACAGATTTTTATTATATTTACACCTGACTACCCTCTATTGTCACCTTCCTATTCTTCTTGCTCCATTTTCTCTTCCAAAGCTCTCTCTTCTCCTTTCATGCCATTCAGGAGGAGGCAGACATGGAGGGGGAGATTTTTACAGACACATGGATAACATCAATGGCCACACCACTGAAGAAAATCTCTCCCTTTTCATCAGTAATCATGAAGAGCCAGATGCTTAAGGTGGGGAGCAGGAGGAACAGCTAAATAACCCCTCCTCTCTGGCAACAATTAAGTGCATACCCATTATCAGAGAGCGGTACAACTTTGTGAGCCCCTCCCCATCCATGACCGACTCCTGAAGAGTCCGATTCTGTGAAGATTTTATTCGTCACAGTTGCTATGAGTTCAAAGTTAGATGGCCACAGCCTGCCATCTCTTAAAGACAGCCTTCCACATGATACCTCTCTTTCCTAGGTCTTCTCAATTTTTTTTCTACTCCCTCTTCTGCAATATTCCCAGTTCCCTTAGCCTTGGAAGAGGGTGATCATGTCTGTCCTAAGCATTCAACAGTCACTTATTCTCAGGTCTTGGAGCAGTTGTGAATCTCTGCTGTGGCTAGCTCCCACTGGAAAAAGAAGCTCCTGTAACCAAAGCTGACATCAGCATTCGTCCATGGGCATAAATATAAATATTTAAGGCAGTTTGACAAGCACATACTTTCCTAGAGTGGAAAAGACACTGAAGGTCATATCTTGTTTTTTTTTTTTTTTTGGTTTTTCGAGACAGGGTTTCTCTGTATTGCCCTGGTTGTCCTGGAACTCACTCTGTAGACCAGGCTGGCCTCGAACTCAGAAATCTGCCTGCCTCTTCCTCCCGAGTGCTGGGACTAAAGGCGTGCGCCACCATGCCTGGCTTGAAGGTCATATCTTATCCAAGCTGGACCACTCCATCCAGTGCTAGGTCAGAACCTAGAAGAGTTGAATGCAGAAATCTTCTTCCTTTGCTGACACTCAGCAGGGCTGTTCAACTTTTATTTTATTTTACTTTTTATGGGGATGGCTGAGGCATTCAGAGCTAAGCACTTACCAGGCTTCTGGTGTGAAGACAGCTCTTGTTAGATTACTCATATTAGATCATATCATGTAATCTAATGTTTTTCTTGTTGATGTACATTCATTTTCTCTTTTTCTTTTATTGGATATTTTCTTTGTTTACATTTCAAATGTTTTCACCTTCCCAGGTCTCCCCTCCAGAAACCCCCTATCCCATTCCCACTTCCCCTGCCTCCATGAGGGTGCTCCTCCACCCACCCACCCACCCACCCACTTCCCACCCTGTCATTCCCCTACACTGGGGCAGCAAACCCCCAAAGGACCAAGGGCTGCTTCTCCCACTGAAGTCCAACAAGGCCATTCTCTGCCACATACACAGCCGGAGATATGGGTCCCTCTCCATGTGTACTCTTTGGTTAGTGGTTCAGTCCCCAGGAACTCCTGGGGTGGGGGGGTGTCCCCCATCCCATGGGGCTACAGACCTCCTTAGCACCTTCAGTACCTTCTCCAACTCCTCCATTGGGGACCCTGTGTCCAGTCCAATGGTTGACTGCGAGCATCCGCCTCAACTTTTATTTACAAATTTGAACATTAGAAAACTAGGGATGAGCATAGTTTCTCTACTCTTACTTGAAAGCTCTGCTTTGGCAGAGGCCATTAGCATGGTTTTGCAAGTTACCCCTTGGTGATAAAAATCGGCTTCTCCTAAGTTGAAGTGTGAAACATTTATCATTTCCAAGATATATAGCAAGACTGGGTCAATCAACAAATGCTAACAGTTATATACACGTAGCAGTTATTTGATGATTTACACTATGGAGGAATTGGTAAACTACGTCTTTGAGTTTGCATGGCAACATATTTAGGATTTCTGTGGCATCCCCAAACTGTACAAAGTCTGGAACTTTTAACAAGACAGATATTGGTTAAGGAGATGACTCAGCTCATAAAATGTTGGTCACATAGTCATGAAAACCTGAGTTCAAGTCCCCATCACACGCATGAAAAGCTGGATGGGGCACTATGCCACTGTAATTCCAGAGCTGGAGGGTGTGTGTGTGTGTGTGTGTGTGTGTGT
>NC_034590.1:146244760-146251532 GCF_900095145.1 Mus pahari
TGTGTGTGTGTGTGTGTGTGTGCTGGAAGGTGTGTGTGTGTGTGTGTGTGTGTGTGTGTGCAGAAATAGGAAGATCCTTGAGACATTCTGGCTAGCCTTCCTAAGCTAATTAGGTAAGTTCCAGCCCATTAGGAGACCCTGCCTCAAAAGATAAGGTAAAGAGCGATTGAGGAAGCTGCCTGATGTCTGTCTCACTCCTTACTGGACACCCTGCTCCTGGACATGCACATCTGTGTACACATGAGCACACATACAAATCTAGGGGACTGGCTGTATAACTCGATGGTACATCTGCTCTTAATATACTCTGTGCCCCATCCAAGCCCTGGAGACATGCATACCCCTCCCAGTTTCAAATTTTAATGCCATGTTCCCTTTTTAAAAGATTAATTTCTATATTTATGTAACATCATATTATTATGATGTCTCCACTGATGATCACTAAAATACCACAGATAAAATTATCCTTAAAACCATCTGACCTCAAGCTTGAGGATGGATGTGGATCCTCACAGCTGGACTTGGCCAAGACAATCCTCATGTTTATTTCATGAGCACAAAGGATTGTTTTGAGCCAGTGTAGTCAAATATGAAGTTCAAAACACAGGCTAAAGTACACAAAGGACCACGCAATTACTTACACATTCTGGGCAGAGGAAACAGAACTTAGCTGATGTAGACAACCAGCTATTTGCTCTGCTGTTTACAAAAGCTGTGTGTGTGTGTGTGTGTGTGTGTGTGTGTGTGTGTGTGTGTGTGTGTGTGTGCGCGCACATGTGCTCATGCAGGCATGGGGAGCAGGGAGCTGCAGATAGATAATTGCCTCACTTCTCCATTTCCTTCTGCCTGTCTAAACATTTCGAACTGAGCTGCTTGGTGTCAGCACTCAAGCTGACAGTCAGGAGAATGACTGCTCATTTTAGAATTTAGAATCTAATATAAATAGTAATGGAACCCCAAAGGAAGATGTCTAAGAATGCTGAACTTAAAATTCACGAGGGTGTTGACTTATCTAATTTCAGCCCATGAACTTAGAGAATTTAATACAAAACCACTCCCAGCTTATAGTCATGATAATGTGGTGTTTAAGTAACTATTCAGCTATTATATTTTAAAACATGCCCTTCATCAGTTGTGGTGGTGTTACACCTTTAATCCCAGCCCAAGGGAGGCAGAGACAGGCACAACTCTGTAAACTCAAAACCAGTGAAGAACCAGCATGCCTCCAACTTAGGCTTAAAAGGCATCTTACAGTAAAGACAAACTAGGTTTATTCCTATTTATGCATAAACTTCTGGTTTTGAAGAATTGGGCTATGCCTGTAACAATAATTACAAATGGTTCTGTACTTCATGTTTCACAAATGGCAAGCATGTCTTTGTTTCAAAAAGTTGTAATCATAGGTGGTCATACAACCTTTTAAACAAAAGTAGGGTTGAAAGATGGTTATAAACAACCTTTGAAACAAAGACATGATTTGCCATTCCCAGAACAGGAAGTACAGAACCACCTATATAGATAGGTGTGTGTGTGTGTGTGTGTGTGTGTGTGTGTACATGTGTGTGTACATGCTTTGAGTAAAACATATACATCTGACTCTTCTCCTGCTTGCTCTTTCTTGCCAGCACATCTGGTGGAACCTACTTCTTCATAATTACAGCTTATACAGATGAAATGCCTAGCCTCATGGGACTGAGCAACTACCAGATTCTTGGACTTCCCATTCACAGCTGCCCATTGTTGGGTTAGCTGGACTACAGACTCCTCCTTCTGATCTGGGCCAGTGCCCTGAGCAGACCTTAGTTGTGAACTCCACAGCAAGTCCCACAACACGCAGAGGAAGATCCACTCCCAGGTGCTCTAATACTCCTAGGATCATATGATCAGAGGTGAGGAGGACACATCTGCCCCAACACTGGAAGTAACTGGGACCCAGGCACCCAGGAATTCCACCGGACCCGTGGTACAGGTTCCTTCCAGTCTGAGCAGATCTTGGGCGTGAACTCCGCAGCCAGCCCCACAATTCCCAGAAAAAGCTCTACTCCCAGGCACTCTATCAAGCCTAGGATCCCAGGATCCCAGGAGCTTGGTCACACCAGGATCTCAGGGTCCTGGGGCAGATTGACTTCCAGGAGCTCTGACACACCCAAGATCTCAAGATCACCAGATCCTAGAATTACAGGATCACAGAGACAGCTGAACTCTGAAGAGTTCTGACACAATCAGGATCACAGTTAGGACAGACTACAGTCAGATATACCAAGGGCAGGTAGCACTAGATATAATCAGATGGCAGGAGGCAAACATAAGAACATAAGCAACAGAAACCAAGGTTACTTGGCATCATCAGAACCCAATTCTCCTACCATAACAAGTCCTGGATACACCATCACACTGGAATAGCAAGATTCAGATCTAAAATCTGAATGATGGTGATAGAGGACTTTAAGAAGGACATAAATAACTCCCTTAAAGAAATAAAGGAGAGCACAGGTAAACAGCTAGAAGCCCTTAAAGAGGAAACACAAAAACCTCTTAAAGAATTATAGAAAAACACAATTAAACAGGTGAAGGAAATGAACAAAACCATCCAAGATCTAAATATGGAAATATAAACAATAAAGAAATCACAAAGGGAGACAAGTCTAGAGTTAGAAAACCTAGGAAAGAAATCAGGAGTCAACAACAGAATACAAGAGATAGAAAAGAGAACCTCAGGCATAGAAGATACCATAGAAAACATTGACACAACAGTCAAAGAAAATGCAAAAAGCAAAAAGCTCCTAATCCAAAATATCCAGGAAATCTAGAACACAAAACACCAAATGCACTAAACAAAGAAAGAATATTAAAAGCAGTAAGGCAAAAAGGTCAAGTAACATACAAAGACTTCTCACCGGAGACTATGAAAGCTAGAAGATCCTGGGCAGATGTCACACAGACACTAAGAGAACACAAATGCCAGCCCAGGATACTACACCCAGCAAAACTCTCAATTACCATAGATGGAGAAGTCAAGATATTCCATGACAAAACCAAATGTACAGAATATCTTTCCATAAATCCAGCCCTACAAAGGATAATAGAAGAAAAACTCCAACACAAGGAGGGAAACTACACCCTAAAGAAAAAAAAGCAATAAAGCAATCTTTCAACAACCCCCCCAAAAAAGATAGCACACAAACATAATTCCACCTCTAACAACAAAGATAACAGGAAGCAACAATCACTTTTCCTTAATAGCTCTTAACATCAATGGGTTCAATTCCCCCCAAAAAACACAGACTAACAGACTGGATACATAAACAGGACCCAGCAATTTGCTGCATACAGGAAATGCACCTCAGTGACAAAGACAGACACTACCTCAAACTAAAAGATTGGAAAACAATTTTCCAAGCAAATGGTCCCAAGAAACAAGCTGGCGTAGCCACTCTAATAGCAAATAAAATCAACTCTCAACCAAAAGTTGTCAAAAAAAAAAAAAAGATAAGGAAGGACACTTCATACTGGTCAAAGGAAAAATCTACCAAGATGAACTCTCAATTCTGAACATCAATGCTCCAAATGCAAGGGCACCCACATTCATAAGAGAAACATTACTAAAGCTCAAAAAACAAACATCGCACCCCACACAATAATAGTGGGAGACTGCAACACCCCACCATGCCTTTTGCACAGATATTACAACTTTCAGTTTAGTATTTTTGTGGGACTCCTGAGTGTGTGAACGGGTGGGTCTCTGATTCTTGTGTCTTCCCTTGGGGCTCTTTTACTTCTCTTGATTTGCCCTGTCCAACTTTGATGTGAAGTTTGTTGTTTTATCTTATTCTATTTTGTTATGGTTTGTTGCTATCTTTTAGAAGCCTGTTCTCTTCTAGTGAGACACAGAAAGGGAGTGGATCAGGATGGGAGAGGAAGTGGGGAGGAACTGGGAGGAATAGAGGGAAGTGAAACTGTAACAGGGTATAGTATATGAGAAAAGAATTTATTTTAATAAAAGTGGGGGTGGGGATCACTGATTGATAATTCCAAGATCTGTTATAGCCAAGCCTGATTGCAGTGTTTGTATTCTCAGACTTCTGCTTCCTTCTTGTTTCTGGGAAGGTCTTGCAATCTTTTTAAAGCTACCCAGGAAGAACTGAGTAATAGAAACAGAGATAAAGATCCTGAAGTGTGAAGTGTTATGCCAATTTGGCTAGGACTTGACCTGTGTTTATCTCCACCCTATGGAGTCTCCATGGCTTAGTCATTACAGTTAAAGAATGTTTTGAGTCTCCTGGAAACTAGTTAACCATGAACAGTAAAGGGAGAGTATTCTCTCTTTTAATCCATTCGACCAGGTTAGTAGAGCCTCCAAGTACGGTTGTGTAACAAGCCCCAGATCTTAGCACACCAGACAACATGTTCATGCTACTATTCTGATCTTAAAACCCAGAACATAGGCTCCAGCAACTGCCAACACAGGAACAAAGACCTAATCCATTAAAGATCTAGTCCGTGTTCCAGGGAATGTTCTAACCTAGCTTTCTGGCTTCTGCGGTTCTGCCCCTTGCTAACTGAAGAGTGACAACCAGGATGTGAGTTTTGTGCATGAAGAACAAAAGGCCCATAAGGCTCAGGGCTGCATGATTTTTGAGCAAGTTTCCCATGCAGCCACTGGCCAGCAATACTTTCCTTTTGGCTTTAAGAATGTCTGAGTGGTAGTGTTTGGTGGGCTTACATCACCCCAGTTGCTGACCATGAAGGTCAGCATTTTTAAGTACTGCCTTCCAGAGAATCCTCTGGAGATGTAGTCAATTTTTTACTGATTGTGGATGCAGGTACCTGCTTGGATTACTTGATCTAACTGACCTGATGCTTTAATACCCTGTGATCTTAAATTCCTAACCTTATAAGATCCACCATTAAAACAAAACGAAACGAAACAAAACAAAACAAAACAAAACACCTGGAGTAATATTCCTATTGATCCTTTTTTTTTTTTCTTCTCAAATTTGCAACCTTTAAGCAAGTATGGTAAGCACTCAAGGGGCAAGCCTTTCAAAGATGATTTCCAGCCCTCTTTCACACACATTGACCGTGGAATGCTCAGCATAGCCAGTTCTGGGCCCAACAACATCCATCAGCCTCAGTTCTTCATCATGTTCCATTTCTGTGCTTACCTGGATAAGAAGCACAACACCTTTGGTTGAGTTGTTAAGACTTTTGACATGCTAGTAGGTATGGAGAATGTAGAAAGTGATCCCCCTTTTCCCCCAAATAAATGTGCATCTGTGCAACCAGTGTAGATCCCTGAGGTGACTGATACCCAAATACCCCAGGAGCAGAAGACACAGCATCAGGAGCTTTCAGGGGCCAAGGTCAAAGTGGGTCAGCCCAACCTAGGTGCTAGTAAGGTCCCTCAGATGTACTGCCAGGGGGTAGGCAAACAACACTTCCACTCAGAAGCAAAAGAGCCATCAACTAGCATAACTGTCCACATGGCCAAGAGAAAGACTAGCCAAGTTTGAGGGACTTTAGCACTTGGTCCCAATTCCTCCTGTTCCTAGGGTGTTTTCTGTTTTCAGCAGGAGCAACTGTTGATGTACTTCCTTTCTGGCTTGGCAGCTACATGGCAGGTAGGTGAAAAGCCTCAAGAAGGGTCCGTCTTTAATGGCCACTACGCTGTAGAAGGGCAACCTAGAAAACTTCCAACCTTCCCCTTTCCATCTCCTATCTCTACTAAAAATCCTAGGAAAGGCAGGGGTGCTTAGGTTTTTTAGTCAAGAGCTTAGAAATGAAGCCTCCTGGCAGAGTACTCAGAACTCTACTCAGTACTAGTACTTCTAGAAGAGTACTGAGGCCTAGTATCACAGAGGCTGAGTGAGTCTCTGAGTGGTGACAGCGGCCCAGGACAGCTGTACCTCAGCTCTCTTGTCTGGCTAAATCAGCAGGGCCCACACAAACCAGCAAATTGCTGGACATTAGCTGTGCACATAGAAGAATACCAGAGACCTGACCTGTGGCTGAGCACCAAACTTCAGCTTTACCTATGACATCTTTGACAAGAAACTGATCTCTTTGCCCCAGGCTCTGATCTTGGCTTAGTGCTTTTCTTTCCTCTTTAAAAAGTAAACCCATTTAAAAGTCCTTTCCTCCCCCAAGTATTCTGTTTGGGAAGGAATTCTATACAGTTTGTTACCAATGGTGGAAAACAAATGCTTAGCTATTTTTCATCTAGTAAGCTGTGTTAGTCACATCTTTGAGCAATTGTGCACTAGATTATTTTTTTAAAGCGTTTTAGAGATAGTAATAAACAAGGATCTAGAATATGGGAGACATTTTGGATGGTGAAGACAGTGACACAAGTGAGTAGAATGGGGATGAGAATGCGTTCAGAAAGTGAGTTTATTACGTGAACAAAATTAAAGTGGGATTCTTTCCTTACACCATGAAAGACAAAGACAAATCTTAAATCAATCAAAGCTCCAAACAAAATGTAGGTAAGTTAGGCCAGTGGGCACCCAAGGATGGGCTCAGTGAGTCTAAACCCAGCATGATGGAAGTCATGTTCTTAGAGTCCTGTGCCCCCCCCCCCCCAAATAAAAACAAATTATGCCTCAGCAACAAGTCTTTGTGTCTCTCTCTTCTTTTCCTCTCCCACCAAAATGACATGAGAGTAGGGCCTGGAGATTCAAACATGAAGATTAACATTTGAAAGAAACCAGACTGCAGAGACTTGAAACCCTACCTCTATTGGGCATGATGGATAATCTTTTTTTTTTTTTTT
>NC_034590.1:146252812-146261775 GCF_900095145.1 Mus pahari
AAAAAAAAAAAAAAAAAAACCAACAACAACAACAACCCACAAAGTGCTAAAGTTATACACAGGAAACTCTGAAGTGATTCTGATGGTAAAAGTATCAACAACGAACATTCAAGTGAACAATTCAAACCAAACTGTCCCATGAAAGGATTAGTTTAAAAAGGAAACCAAGGAAAGCATGCCATCCCCCAAAAAACCAAACCTTCCCCACAAAGAACAGACTGTGACTCCATCATATCTGCACATCAGAAACATCTGACCACACTGGTCCCTCTCCTCACCCATCATTTCAGTTCCTTCCCCTTTTCGGGGCATTGAATGCTCTGAAATCTTCCTGTGTCTTCACTTATACACATAATATCTACCTCCCTACCAGAAGGAAAGCCCAAGAAAGCAGGAGTCTGCAGTCTTGTTCCTGGCTGAGGGCACCCTGAGTATTGCACAGTGCACCCCCCGAGTCATGAGCTTCCGGTAAAAATTAAAGCATGGGGGAGTGAATGAGCACCTAGTTATCCCAGTGAACACAGGGCATCTCTCTCAGAAACTGTAGTCATCTGCTGGTCACTGGGAGAAGTTTTCTTTCCATACAACAATTCTTGCAAGTGATTAAGAGTTTAGGGTGAACCCCTGGTGCCAGAACCTTCTTGTTTATTCACTGACCTGGTTCATGGTAGGGTTGTAGACCTCTCAGTAGCTACAGTGAGAACGTGGCCCATCGTGCAGGTATTGCTTGAGACTTTACATAATAGGAACAGTGAGCCAGATAATGGGATGGTGGTGTGTGTCTGTGCAGTAACTGGCTTATAGATTTCCCTCCAGAGGACAATTTGCTCCGTTACCTCGAAAGCAGGCTACTTCTAGCTTCCCTTGCTTGAAATGCTTCAAAAGCCTCACACTGACTACAGAGAAGTCTAAAATCTTTAGCATGAGATAAAAGCCCTTTCATAAGCAGATGGCTGCCTCTCTCCTAGCACCCAGTTTCTTGTCTGTAAACCAGGCAGGCAGGCTATTTCTTCCCTCATTTAGCTTCCTTTAGCTGAGAATCCCTCCTCTCCTGATCCACGCTTGGTTAAAATTCCACAAAACCTCTCTCAGCACCATTACTGAAAAGAAACCTCCAGCCCCATTTCTCCCGCCAGTGTAGCCTCCTCTGTTTTCTTGTAAGTCCTACTCCGAGTAAGACGTGGTCCAGGGATGCTCCTAAAATTGAGTTTCCCAACCCCTTTGCCATGTTTTACCCTTTATGATAAAGCCTCTTACAGATCCCCTAAACACCCACTCCTATTTGCCAGAAGTGGGAAAAATACGCCCCCTCCCCAATTGTTCAATATGGTTCCATTTTCAATTAAGTCTCTGTTCAGGCCATTTCCAATGAGAGGTTGCCTTTGATCAACCTGATCGAAGAGTTTCTTCCCTTCTCTTTTTCCTCCATATAACTATTATCCTCAATAAAAGGAACATCGCCTTAACCTACTTTTTCTTTGCGGCAGTGATGTAACATGACATTATATATTTATTATGCATTATATAAGGATCTATTTTTTCCTTCTAGAATGTAACGTTTGTGAGCATGGGGCCTCCCTTCGTTTATTGCGGCATTTGGGAAGAATGATGAATGAATATCTCTGTCTCATTACACACTTTGCCTTGCAATCTTGCTGTCTACTCTGCTGGACAGCGGGGTTGTATCCTGGTCATCTTGGCTTCCAATCCCTCCCCAATTCTTTTAAGTAACCTGGAGTAATTGTAATAATCTTCATATGATTGATCTTAACAGAAACTCTTAAGACTACACATCCTTTATAAAATTCAGAACCATTTTATCATTTACCACTCCCAAAGGACTGCCCTGAAATCACATACATTAACAGTTCTGCTACAGAGTATTTGAGAAGTCTCATTGTTATCATAATAATGCTCAAGCAGCTCAGACCACCAAGTCCATCATGACAGCAAACTCTGAGAGTGTGGGACTTTAGAATTGTGGTCATGTTCTGTCATGGGGTTCTGTACCATGTCTCTCTCTCTTCACAACTGAGAAAGCTTGGGATGACTTATTTAAGTCATTGATTTAAAGTATCTTTAAAAAGAACAACAACAACAAACACAGATGACACATTTTAATGTATATTAAAACATGAATGTAAAACTATTTATTGTATTTTACAGGTGAGCAAACTTGAGGTTAAAGAGAATGTTGGCAACTTGTTTTCAGTTAGTCATTGTCTAAGCTGTAACTGAACCAGAACTATCTCACAATAACAAACACACTCCGCAGTGTCTGACTGTCCTGATTCACATAGCGCAAAATTTTCGTTTGTTTGTTTGTTTGTTTTTAATTCTTGTCATATTCCTTTGTGGTGGTGAATCTAAGGAAAGTCATTTAAAAGTGTGAAAAATCTTCAGGACACAAGTCCCTCATTATAAAAACAAGTTAGCTCTATATAGCCAACACACTTGGTTGGTAATTTAATGGAAAATTTATTTCTTCATCTACACCAGTGGTTCTCAACCTTCCTAATGCTGCGACCCTTTAATATAGCTCCTCATGTTAGGATGACCCCTCCCCCTCATCATAAAATTTTTTTGTTGCTATTTGATAACTGTAATTTTGCTACTATTATAAATCATAATGTAACTATCTGATATGTAGGATATGCTACCCCAGTGATTCGTCTGACTCCCAAAGGTGTCATTTACTCCCAAAAGGTTCACAATTCATAGATTGAGAACTGTTGATCTATATCAATGGTGTGTGTGTGTGTGTGTGTGTGTGTGTGTGTGTGTATTAGAAAAAAAGAGGGCAAGAAAAAGGGAAGAAGAGACTGAGGAACAGAGATGGGTGCAGGGAGAAAGAAATAAACGGGGTGGGATGGGAGTGGTGTGGGGTGCGTATGAAGACTAGCCTGGAACTCCATATAGCCCAGGCTAGCCTTGACCTCACACTGATCCTTTTATCCTAGCCTCCTTTGTGCTGGGATTACAAATGTGCACCGTCACACCCAGCTCCAGGCTTCTGGATGTTGGTAGGGAGAGACCAAGTGATTTCAGATAATTAATAAACATATAGGCACAGTTGCTTGCCCTGGTTTCCTTTGCAGGTCCACGACCTTCAGGTCTCAGGTCTGCTGTCCCCTGAAAGACTAAAGAAGGGAGGAGAGACGATGTGAAGGCACTAGGGTGGATAATACAGCGACAATGTCTTTCGAGAACACTGTAGTTGGGTAAATCTTTTAAAGCTAAGCAGAGTTTGACAGAGTGCATTTGCAACAAGAAAAAATTGAAACTGGTTCAGAATCACCAAAAATCACAGTGCTATTTTGGTATTTAGCAGTCAATAATAAAAGTGCAATAAAGGAGAATTTTTAGAAATCCTTCTGCTGGCCTACAGAAGGCCACAGCTGAAGGCTCAGTTTGGACCCCCCCCCCACACACACACACACTTGTGGGAAAGCCTCGTGTTATGAGCTGTGCAGCAAAAGGGAAAACAGCAGCAGTGACCACAACATCAACATACAGTTACTTTACATGTAAAACAGATAAATATACAGACGAGGTGTAAGAAATGAAAATAACATGTACACTAAGAACATCCCAACACAAACCGGCTTTATTTAAACCAGACAAGTGAATTCTTCCATTAGCATCAGCTTCTTCAAGACTCAAGGATATGGAAATGAAGAGCGGGGCTCCACAAGGTAGAGAGGTGAAGACTGACCAAGGAGTGGCCTTTCAAAAAGCCCTTGGAAGGAAACCCTTGATCGAAAAGATCACTAGATCTCCTGTTACATGCAGCGTGTGTACAACATCCACATTTGAAAGTGACCCATCTATCTTAATGAAAACCCCTCAGGATGAAATGTCCATATATGCGAGCGTATCATAAATTATATTAAAGTTTTAGAAATGAAATAAAGTACCGATCTCAATTTAAATACGAAAACAGAAATTAGGAAAAAAAGAGAGAGAGAGAGAAAGAAACAGTCTTCAATGTTATTACTTAGGATGTTTCGTTACATCCTTCCTAGGTACAAACATATATAAAACAGACCATTATTTCTAACTGATGTCTCCACCCAGTGCTTTTGCCCTGAGTCCGGGGTGATCAATCAGATCAGCTATGGGAGCCCCTCCAAATTTACACAGGGGTTTGCTGCCCTTCATACGGAATATGCAAATGAGGACAAGTCATTGCAGACTATTACAGCGTAGTGTAAAGTAAATCCGATGGAACATGGCAGTGATGAGGGAAGTAAGAAGACAAAGATAAAACTGCACATAATGTTCAATGTTCGACATTTTCATCAACTCCTTCCTTTAAAGTCTTCTCACCTGGTCACATGTTTAGAACTACAGATATGTGTTTAACTTTGTGTTGAGTTGGTCAGCACCTTGATTGACAGGAGCAATTACAATGAGGAAAGCATACAGACAGAGAAGAGAGAAATCACAAGGAACAAAGACAGGAGGGAGGGGGATCCTTTTTTCTTTTTTCTATTTTTTTTTTTGTCCTAAGACATTGCAACAGAAAGGATGAGAGAGAGAGAGAGAGAGAGAGAGAGAGAGAGAGAGAGAGAGAGAGAGAGAGAGAAACAAAGTGTTCACAGTGCAACATACCAGATTCGTAGTTTCATTTGAAACCAACAGCAAATCATGAAACGTCATGAAAAAATATAAGTAAAGGCAAAATCTCCTAGAGTAATTACTAAATGAAGTTAAAATTACCACACTGATCAGTAAACCCCAGAAGAAAAATGGACAGCGCTTTCATTTCAGGCCCCTCTTGAACATAATACAACTTTTCAAAGTTAATGCATGAAATTGGTTAGGTTTGGCCACGCTGCACAATTTCTTGTTCTTTTTTTTTTAAAAAATACAGTATACAGAAAAAATTCTTAATTTCCCCATTTTGTATCATAAGCTTGAAACCTAAGAGCAAAAGGTCTAGGATTTTAAGTTATTTACAAATACAGCAGGTTCATCCACCATAGTGGCTTGATTTCTGCCCCACGGAGATGTCACCTTCTCTGGCAAGGCCCGTCAGTCCTCTGTCCTCACGAGGGGCTGTTCCTTTACTGTGTATCAGTCATTTTGAACAGTTCCAACAGGGCCCCAACAGCTCCAAAATAACCCTGCAAAACACAGAGAACTCCTGTAGGGCTGTTTCTGAACCCTAACCAAAGAACTATTGCGTTCATTAGTTCTAGGAAGGCTGCCCTGAACTTTACGGATCTATAACATTGGAAACAGAAATCATGACAGGAGATGGGTTAGAGGCAAGGCCTGTGTTTAGCACGAGCAAGTCTACACAGTCGATCTCCCTAAAAACAAAACAAGCAAACACTGATTTCTTGGATTAAAAAAAGAAAGAAAGAAAAAGAAAAAAACCCTCATGAC
Organism: Mus pahari; assembly: GCF_900095145.1. Classification (NCBI taxonomy): domain Eukaryota; kingdom Metazoa; phylum Chordata; class Mammalia; order Rodentia; family Muridae; genus Mus; species Mus pahari. The sequence continues at coordinate 146,258,207 of NC_034590.1, forward strand.
CGAGTAATCAAATAACTGTCATTAGTCTGAATGTATATTTATCTATATTAATACAGTAAAGTGCTTAGAACTGTATCTGGCACTGCCTTCTTATAAAATACAAGCTCATATTTCTGATAATGAAAGTTTCTAAAAAAAACTCAGCTATTTTAGGAAACAGTGTCTTGGTCATTGGCTTGCTATATGTAACAAAATACCACACTCTGAGTGGCTTATAAAATAAATAAACACTATGACTTCATCTCATAGCCTTTTGGATGTGAGGCAGTCCAAAGTCAAGGTGTTTGTCAAAGCCAGGCTCCTGGCAGACTCGGTCATCACTAAGAAAAATTCCATTGTATAAATGACATTTTGGCAGGTGGGGTGGATAGGACAATAAATACTAAGTTTAAAAGGGAATTTTCTACTTGATCAATTTTAAAATACAGATCTGACTCATATGGCAGACAACCCAAAATACATGTAGGACAGTTACATCCCCGTGAGCTTGACCTACCTCATGTTCCAAAAACAGTGCTTTCAACTGTCCTTTAGACCAAAAGTCCATGGCATATGCTAGCAACTTCATTGAGACCATATTGATTCTGAGAAAGTTCCCAACAAACACCACTCTGTCAATATTCTGAAGAAAAAAAAAAAAAGTTACAGGAAAACAATTAAGCCGTGGCTTTAAAAGAGAGCATTTAGTAAGGACCCAGTATTCTATATATGGTTGTATAGGACCACGCTGAGTCAATATTTGCAAATGGAACTATTTCAGCATCTCTAAAACCAATGTTCAACCAACAGAGCATTCGACAGAACAGAAGGTGTAAATTTTGGTTAACTTGACACAAGCTTGAATCGGTTGGAAAGAGGGGATCTCAGCTGAGAAAATGCCACCATCAGACTGGCCTGAGGCACGTCTGTGGGGCGTTTCATTATTGATACAGGATGGCCCAGCCCACTTCAGGTGGGCAGAGCACCTCAGTAAGCAAACCCCCTCTGCGGACTCTGCTTCGGGTCCCGCCTCCAGATTCTTACTCTGTTTGGGTTCCTCCCTCGGCTTCCCTCCATGATGGAGTTCTATTAGGAAGTATAGGTCAAGTGAACTCTTTCCACCCCAAAACTGCCACCCCATGATCTTTATCACAACAACAGAAAGCAAACCAGGACACGGGCAAAGCGGAAATGATAATGAACAAGTTGCTGTGTTTTTGCTTACAATGATCATGCTAGGTTGCATTTCGTGTGATACATATTCAGTTTACAACACACACACACACACACACACACACACACACACACACACACACAGCCCCCAAACTCCAAGGATAAAATACTATTAGAACAAACTTGTAAATGAAATGAATGTCAGTGATGTGGTTTGCACAGTACTGAGTTTGGGATATAATAAAGAAAAAAATATTCAATCTCCGTCCTCAAGAGCAAGGAAGAATATCCCGCTTGAGCAACAGAAGGGCTAGAGTAAGGTAACAAAAGTACACACCACTGATGTAAAATTTCATTCGGAAGCCACACTTATGAACACTTCCTCTCACCCTGTGCACGCCAGGCTCCCAAGCTTCCAGTTCCCGCAGCTTCTTCCCATTCTTCCCCTGGGGATGTCTGAAGCTAAAGACTGAGCTCAGCCCACCTGTCATGCAGATGCTGAACCATGCCCAGTTGCCATGGTCACTCAGACCAAAGGCAACAGAGCCTCTGACGCTTATTTTCTGCTGTCTACCAGGAGTAATCAAGGTCTAGGGCACCTTCTTTTGAATGCCTCAGATGTTAACAATGGGTGTTCGTGAAGACATTAGTCACTGAAAATATTCTGTAGGTAAAGGACTCAGAGGTACTTTCAGTAAATTTCCATTAGAAATAAAGTCTGTAGCTGCGAACTGACCAGACTACAGAACATACACGTTTTTGTTTTTTTGGTTTTGTTTTTGTTTTTTTAAAAAAAAGCACATCAAATCAGAATTTAACTAAACTTAGGGGGCTCAAATTAGAATTCTCAAAGCTCCATCTTATATTATCCTACCAGGAAGATGGAGAAGAAGTCAGCATTAAATTTTGACAAGCATTATATTGCAAATAAAGGCCAGGTGGGTCAAAATTACAAATGTTTAACAAAGAAGGAAAATGAGAGGTGATGAAGGAGAATATAAGCAAACTCTTATTAAAAGTGGCGTGCAGTGGGGCAGTGCTCAGCAGCTGAGGGCATGCTGCTCTCACAAGGCACCACACATGGTTCCCAGCACACACATGGGGCTGTGCATAACTGCCTGCAACTCCACGCATTCAGTGCTTCTGACCTCTGCAATCACCTGCACACACGGTCACATCTCCACACAGTCATCACATATATGTGTGTGTGTGTATGTATGTATGTATGTATGTATGCAGAAGTAATAAAGGAAAACTAGTGCGGGACAAAGTGGGAGATGATTTTCAGAATCCGTACTTGGATTTGTTTACTTGAAAAGCATCTTCATTATACATCAAGTGAGATGATGTGTTAACGAGTAAAAGAGTTCCCGGAAGTCAGCAAGAGAGCAGGACCACCAGTCCGGAAACACAGCTGGTGAACAGTGTAGTCACAGGCTAGCCACAGGTGACCCAAAGGGGAAAACAAGAGTGCTCAGTGGGAAAGGTGCTTGCGGTTAAGCCTGAGGACCTGAGGTTAATGTCTCGAACTGGCATAGATTGCATAAGGAGAATACTGACTCTCACTAATTATCCACATAGACCACAGTATGTTTGCACCAAGAGAGGAGAGAGAGAGAGAGAGAGAGAGAGAGAGAGAGAGAGAGAGAGAGAATTTTAAAAGCTCTGAAAGGGGAAAACACTAATATAATTATTAAGTATATGAAAATACATAACCTTACTTAAGGTACAGATCTTTTCTATTAGATTAGAAAATATAAAAAAGGTTAACAGATATCTTGGAAATATATTTATTATGCTTAGTGGGAATCTAAATTAGAGCTGCCTTTATGGAAGAATTTTTATAATATAATTCAAAATTATAATCAACACACCTATTGATTCAGAAATTTATCTTTTTAATTTATTTAATTACTTTGTTTGAGACAAGGTCTCACTATGTAGACCTGGAGGTCACCGTATAGATCAGGCTGGCCTCAAACTCACAGATATCTATCTGTTTCTGCCTTTTGAATTCTGGTATTAAGTGTGGGCCCCCATGCCCAGATATTTATACAAAATTATATGTTATATAAATGTGTGCATATACATTGCAGAATTTTTTTAAGATTTATTTACTTTATGTATATGAGTACACTGTAGCTATCTTCAGACACATCAGAAGAGGGCATTGGATCCCATTACAGATGGTAGTTTGCCGCCATGTGGTTGTTGGGAACTGAACTTGGGACACTGGAAGAGAACTCAGTGCTCTTAACTGCTGAGCCATCTCTCCAGTCCCCTTACAGTAGGACTTTTAAGAAAGCAAAAGGCTGCCTGGTGGTGGTGGTGCACGCCTTTAATCCCAGCACTTGGGAGGCAGAGGCAGGCGGATTTCTGAGTTCGAGGCCAGCCTGATCTACAGAGTGAGTTCCAGG
>NC_034590.1:146262420-146273023 GCF_900095145.1 Mus pahari
ATAGACAGAAGCAGCTGACCCCTGTTGTTGAATTAGGGAAGGCTGAAAGAAGCTGAGGAGAAGGGTGATTCTGTAGGAGGACCAGCAGTGTTAATTAATCTGAATCCCCGAGAGCTTTCAAACACTGGACCACCAAACAGGCAGAATACACCAGCTGATATGAGGCCCCCAACACACACACAGTAGAGGACTTCCAGGTCTGTGTTCACTCAGAGATGATGCACCTAACCCTCAAGACACTGGAGGCCCCAGGGAGTTTAGAGGTCAGGTGGGGTGGGGACATCCACATGCAGACGGGTGGGGTGGGGAGGAGGTGTGGGATGTGGAGCAGTTGGAGGGTGGATGGGTTGGGGAATAGAATATGGAGTGTAAAAAATGAACTACAAATAAAATTAAATTTAAAAAACAAACACAAAAAGGATGCAAAAGGCAAAAGAAAAGAAAAGAAAAGAAAAGAAAAGAAAAGAAAAGAAAAGAAAAGAAAAGAAAAGAAACTACCCTAAGTATCATTAGAAAAGTGATCAAAACACCAGCAGCATCTAGAGCGCTAGACAGCTATTATAAATGTTGAAGTACAAATATCGCAATCTTAAGACACACTGTGTAACAGTCAGAGGCAATATTTTCAGTGGTGCCTATCTGACGCATGTGTAGACTGATAATGATGGTGGATGTAAAATGTCTGATTTTTTTTTTTTTAAGCTAAAAAGAAGAGTAGAGAAAGGAGAAAAAAGAAAGGTAGACAGGCATGTGTGTGGTCTTGGAAATTGATCAGAATGAACTGCCAGACGCAGGGGAGTCTTTTAGTCTCTCTCCTTTATGAATGCCTAGAAACTTCCATAAGAAAACCCGAGACAAACAAGGCAGGATGCAAAATAGTATGCAGTGGATAGATTGTACAGTTTTCAATTATTTCTTAGCTGCTCTTCCAGAGGATCTGGGTTTGATTCCCAGTACCCACAGCTGGTTCACAGCTGTGAGCCCAGGGCATCCAACTCCTTTTCTTCTAGTCTCTGTGGGTGCTACACACACATAGAACACAGACTGTGGAAGTTACACACATGAAGCACACATGTAGCACACAGACTACATGCAGTTGAGACACCCATACACATATGAAAAATTAAAAGAGAGAGAGAGAGAGAGAGAGAGAGAGAGAAAGAGAAAGAGAAAGAGAGAGAGAGAATGTTCTACAGAGCTTGCTGTCTTCAAAAGCACATTATTTCTCCTGTACCATATAAAACAGAATAAAAACCCAAAATCTGAAAACAAGTGGACCTTCTCTAGTGGGGTTCATGCTGAGATGAGTGTAGAAGTGGGCTTACTTCTCTGACTTCCTTTCTGCTCTCTCTGAATTATCTATTCAAAACTAAATAAAAGGAGCAACACAGGCGTCTGGGAGAGAAATGACATCAACAGCCTTAGGGAGCCGTGAACCTTGACTGTAACAATATCGACTGTCCAAACAAAAACTGCCCACAGGTGCCACAGTGGAAGTTTCTTATGGGAGCAACCTAATGCATTCAGACTGGATTTGAGGTGCACTTCACAGGAGGAAAGTCACATCTGATACTGTATACCTGGTCAAAACCTATGCCTAGGGAGGTCATAGGCCCTAGTTGGGAAGCTATTTTTGCTAGGTGGATATAATGTGTCTATCAGATTATCTTCTAAACAGCTATTTGTGCCCATGGACTAGTGTTGACGTCAGCTTTAGTCAGAAGAACTTCTTTTTGTGGATGCTTGTAACTGGTCACTGTGCTGAGAATAAATGACTGTTGAATGTTCTACCATAAATAAGGCACTCCCTCTAAGACTCAAGGAATATACTGGGAGAAGGGATGGGAAAATGTAAAAGCCAGAGGAAAGGGGTATGGGGCACTGCTGAAATCCAGGCACCACGAGGCTGTTGCACTATTTCATTCACGGCAGTTGTGACACCTTGCACAAGATCGGGCCTAGCATCCTGTCATGGAGTTGGGAAGGACTCATCGGTCCTACCTCTCCCTGAGGATTTATACAGTCAATGACTGATGGAGAACGGACCAACATTGTCTTTACTGCTGTGGCCACTGGTTAAGAGCCCATGCTCTTGGAAATAAACCTTCACCAGTGCTTCTGTTAAAATACCCTGATGAGAATCATTGGTGAGAGAGAGGGGGAGGTGGGGGGAGTCAAAAGGGAGGCTAGGGGCACATGGAGAGGGGGTAACAGAGAGGGTAAGGGAGGCAGATATGATCAAACTACACTGTGTATATGTATGGAAAGGTCATAATAAAATGAACGCATGACAAATAGTTGATGTTTTCTAATGAAGAAGGAAACAAAGCAGAAAGTTGGGGATGGGGATGGACGGATGGCTCAGTGGTTAAGAGCAAGTGACACACTTTCAGAAGACCTGAGTTCGATTCCCAGCACCCACATCAGGGAGCACACACCCACCTATAACTCCAGTCACAAGAAATCCACCTCCTCTGGCTCCTGGGGCCAACCGACTCCCATGTATACCACAGATGGGCACATATGTACATAATTTTAAAAAATAAAATGTAAAATTTAGAAAAAAACTTGATAGGGAGAACATTTTATATCATAACAATAAAAAAAAACCCCAAACATACAAACAAAAAAAAACCCAAAACAAAAACAAAGCAAAACCACTCAGATTCTGCAACTATCGGGCTCCGCCCTATGAAACAGCTAAAGCAAAAGATTCTCAAATCAGCAACTGCCTAGCACCACTCGAGCTGGCGACCTTGGTTCCCACTCTCCCAGAGAAATCTGATGCTGCCAGTGCTGGTGCTGTCCTGAGAGCCTGCATTAATTCAGCAGCCTTTTAAAGGAGCCTTGGTCCCAGGGTTAGTCAGTGAGGAGCCAGCCACTCCGACCATGGAACTGCACAGGAAACTCCCAGAGTAGTCGCTCAAGCCAGCAAAGAACATGCATACATTTTCCAGTGTGAAAGAGGATGATGGGTGGCCTCACCCAAAGGGATTATGATACCTGTGTTTAAAAGACCTGGCTCACTCCAGCCAACCACTGGGCAGGAGGTGACTCTGGAAAGGAGGGGAAAGGTCACCATTGCTCTGTGGGACAAAGGGTTGTCACTCTGCAACTGACCTTTGAGAGCCAGCCTAGCCACATGTTAGTCTTCCAGCTTGTTTGGCTACTTGGAAAAACACCATGCAAAGGTTAATGCTAGAAAAATAAACCCGGATTTCCAATGCCTCTCATGACCAAAGTGGACTTTGAGAAGACATGTCTCAGGCGCCTGATCACCTATTTAAACCCATGTGGTCTAGGGGCTGCCAGTAAATGCTGACTGCTCTCCAGGTGACAGGAATCTACTCTCCTCAGGGTTGTGAGAGGAGGAGGGAGGCTGTCTCTTTTTGTAACCACAAAGCTCAAATCCAGAACTAGCATGAAAACACACACGCGAACACACAGAAGTGCTTTGTACCCTAACACTGCTTGGCAGTGACTCCACAGATCCCCCCTGGAGCTGCAGTTAAGGACAGCCATGAGCAACCAGACACGGATGCTGGGAAACCAAACTCAAGTCCTCTGCAGGAGAAACACATGCTCTTAACTAGAGCCATCTCTTTAGTCTCTCAGAAAGGCTTTCAAGTACCTGTAAATTTTCATTTTCTTTTTATCTAGATAGTGACTCTGTGTGTGTGTATGTGTGTGTAATATTTATGATACTTATGATTTGAACTATCTTTAGCATGCATATCATATTTCTATTAAAAACTGGATACTGACCTACTGTGCTTCATATACATTTCTCCTATTACCTGTTTCATTCGCCAAGCTCTTTTGCTTGTCTTCCTAACATGTCTCAAGGAGAGGGCTGGCTGTTGTACTTCTCAACCTTTGTTCCTTAGAAAGGAGTTGCACTTTTTCCCCCCCAAAAGAACTTAGCAATCTTTCAAGACTTGTTAATAAAGCTATGTCTGTCCTCAGTGCTACATTCTCCTTACGCCTGGGGGCTCTGGCTGGCCTTGGCTGTCGAAAGCTCTCTGTGCTTTGATAGCCCTGTACAATGCTGCTTGAACTCCATGCCACAAGGCAACACTGTAAAGAAGCTGAAAGCAGAGAGAATACCAAGTATCGCGGGTGGAAGCATTTTCTTGTTCGGTTATTTGTGCATACACCCAGGGCTTTCCTCACATCTCCGTGGTCCACGGCACTAATGGCGGTTAGAAAGAAGGTGGACTGGAATTTTAACCTGCTTCCATGGGGGTATTCATTTAAAAGTAAATCCTACTATCTCCCCACTTCACTCGCTGTACCCTTCTCGTGTTCGAGAAGGTGTAACCACCTAATAAAGGGCAAGTTTCCTGAGAATGATAACAGTTCTTTTTTTTTTTTTTTTTTTTTAAAGAGTTATTTATTATACATAAGTACACTGTAGCTCTTTTCAGACACACCAGAAGAGGGCATCAGATCTCATTACGGGTGGTTGTGAGCCACCATGTGGTTGCTGGGATTTGAACTCAGGACTTTCTGAAGAGCAGTCAGTGCTCTTACCCGCTGAGCCATCTTGCCAGCCCGATAACAGTTCTTATATTGCCAAAGATGATGCAGGGGGATGGCCCCTGGCCATCTCAGGGTTCAAGCCTTACCTCATTCAGTGCACACATCCGAGCAATGGAGCCAATGTTGTTGGTGATGGTGACCAATGTGGCCCGGGCGAGGTCTTCTTTGCTGATGGACTCTCTCTTTTCTTTGCTCATCATGTTGCCAAAGCTATGTGGGGAATATCATTGAGAGTGTCAAAGTCATCCCCAGGCAGGACCCAAGCTTCCACCAAGGTACTCTGGGAAGCACTATGAATAATCCTCCTGAGACTCAAATGAGCGGACTTCGCTATCACGGCTTATAAGCAGACAGTATTACACTATGAATTGCTGGCTGCCCTTCTTCTTAGCAAGGGACAAAATAGTATGACTATTAACGGGAGAGAAACTTGTAATGCTTCTAGACTAGAACAGACTAGGAGAAACCATGGCACTTTTCCAGAACCTTCTTTCAAAGTTGCCTTATCTTAAGCACAAGTATCAAGTGGTAAACGTTTCAGCGCTTCACTAAGGACAGGAATCAAGTCTGAGGTCTGACATGATAGATATTTGCACCAGGCTGGTAGGCTGACATTTATTTGAGAAAGCTAGATGAATGATCAGGGCGGAGAGCCTGCTTTGTGTGGATTCTCTACACCTCCTAGCCACTTAGTCTCTACCTTGATGCTACGGCAGATCCTTGAAGGCCAAATCGCTCATAGTCTCCTCCGTAAATGTCCTTCACCAGCTTATCCACATTGGTGCTGTCGCCTTTAGCTGCCATGTCCAGAGCTTCTTCAAAGGTCTCACAACCAGTCAGCAAGCAACATAGGCCTAGGAATGTCCCACCTCCAAGACTGAAGGAACAATAAGGTTGATTTTTAAAATTTTCGCTTTGTGATATGCACATCCAAGTCCCCAGCTACATCAAGACTATTCATGTGGATTCAGAAAAATTGCAAAAAGACAGAGGGGCGCCTTGTTGAAGAGCAGAGGGGCACCTGAGTCAGGGGCCAGCGTTACAACAGAACTTGAGGGTGGACTGGATCAGAAAAGAGGGCAGCAGCTAAGATTAATCATCAAGGACAACATGCCCCTAAATTTGAGAATACAATTGAAAAAGACTCTCACTGATTTCTGTTGTGAGACCTTCAGCCAGCTACTAGCCTAAGTGTTGCCTGCTAGCCTAAATTCAGTCTGCTCACCTTTGAAAGGGGTCAAATCACGGTTTCTTCTCTTTGGGTAGTCTAATAGCAGCACGTAACCAGAGAAATGGATGATGTTGAACATCACATTCAGCTGAATGCAAATTCAAAGGGACAGAAATGGAGTGCTCATACTTCCTGACTAGAGAGCCAAGGCCCTGGAATGACAAAGCTGACTCATGGCTCTGACCCAGCAGCCAGCCCAGGAGGCCACCTTTCCTGACCCTACTTCTATAGAGTGTATTCACCTCAATCTACCTTGGGAATTTTGAGAGAAAACTACTACCTCCCTAATAAAATAACATTTTCTTCTAGTCATCAGGAAAGGGTATTGCTTATTTCTAATTACCACCCAATAGTAAAAGCAGAGAAAAAAAAAAAAGTCACAAAACGGTTTCAAGGCTTGACGGATGTTTTAAAAGCTCTCCATTACTTCGAAGGCTTTGGTTCCAAAATAGTCCCTGTTGTCAAATTTAGAATTAATTATAGTAGCTGAGAATAAAATTAATTCCATATCGATATCAAAGCTATCTGGTGTCATGAAAACCCAATTCAGGGAACTAAACTACAAGTAGGGAAGTCATGGCAGGAAAGAGAGCCTCAATTCTTAACTGCTAGCAAAGCATTCTCTCTGGCTTGCCATGCGTGACAAACAGGGAAGAGTCAGCTAGCTGCTCACAGCAACTGGTTCTGAAGCTTCAAAGAGCCACTCGTCCAGGGGGACGAGGAGGAGGGAGATGAGCATTTGGCTACCATCTTTTAATTCTAAGGGGGAGTATTACGATTAGAAGAAAATGTATGACAAATTATACTGATTATCAATAACTGTTATCAAGAAGATACCAGATTATAGACAGGCACATAGTTTTTAAAGCTGCATTTAAAATAAAGCTGTGTCATACTCTCAGACTGTGATTCTTAGAGAGAGAAAAAAAATCCTTCAACTCAAGAGTTCTTTTTCAAGGGCCATTTATGTTGTTGTGTGCACGTCATGGGTGTGGCATTATGAGATCCATGGAAACAAAGAGGCACACACAAAGACTGTGTACCTTCATGTGCACACCAAACCCCACAACGGGTTTACTGCGATCAGGTGCTCTGTGTGTGTGCCACCTGCATTTTCTTGTTTGCTCCCTAAATACTTTTTTTTTTTTTTTAAGTCTGTTGGAATTTTCAGCTTTGACACTTTTTGTCCCTGATAATCTTTGTTTGAACAATCGGGCATCCACCTGGACAAAGGCATTCAACCACCATGTAGGCATCTCAAGAACACTGGCTGACTTAGAAAGAAGGTAACGCATTGACGGATGTGTTGGTATAACTGAGCGTGGGAAGGAGGAAGAGAAAATGGTTCCAGATAAAAAGCTGGCTGGGAAAGCAGGCGTGCATCTGTACAGCTGGGGCTGCAGATGGATGAAAGAAACGTACCGTCCCAGGAGAGCCAGGCTCTCCTAGCACTTGTCCTTACCCTCAACCTTCTTATTTAGTGAAGGCGCTTCCTTGCTCACAAGTTTCTTTTGGCAGACATGCAGAAAAAAATCCTGATATCCTATCCTATCTATATCAGAGGCAAAATATATAGATAAGAAAGGGCACTGGATACTATCACTGTCTGTCAGTGAGAAGAGATCTTGTTACTACTCAATTTAGAAATTGAATTGGCAGTGCCTGTTGAGCAGTGCCCATCAATGGGCATTCGAGTGTACTCCCTTAAAGTAGATTCCTGAATGACCAGGAGAGATGCACTATTCCTTCCACGAAAGTTACAGAGTTATTTTCTCCTTTTTAATAGACTATATGCTGTAATGTACTAATTTTCCACTGATTTTCATACTTAGAATTGGACTTGTGTTGGGGGGGGGATGACTGTGCCTAATCTCGGAAGCAGTGAAAGTATACAAAATCAACCATTTAAAACATGTAAAAAGAAAAATGGATACCATGAGATAACATGGCTTTTTACAAACACTTACTGGGGAGGTGGCTCCATTGGTAAAATACTTGACAAGCAAGCATGAGGACTTTTGTCCCAATCCCTAGCAACTATGTAAAGATTTGGGCATGATCAACCATGCACGAATGCACACATGTGCCTGCACGCACTTGAGCACGCGCATACACACACACCCACGCCCACACCCCTCCACACCCATACAGGCTATGACTGCTGTACTGTGGAAAACTCAAGGTCAGTTCTGGCTGCATAGTGAGACACTGCCTCAAAAAACAAAATCAAAAATGAAATCCACCAAAATAACAAGAAGCTAACAAGAAAAAAAAAATCATACAAGAAAAGGCAGAATTAACAAACACTAGGGTTACATCTCTCAGTTTATGAGAAGAAAAAAATTTTAAAAGTTCATACCATTTGCTCACATCAGTGGTCCCCAAGGGTCTAGGGAAAGAGCTCGGTGGTGGAGAGCTTACTTAACATCAGTGGTTCCAATGTCTGGGAATATATCTCAGTTGTAGAGAGCTTGCATATTAACACCAGCGGTCCCTAAAGTGTTTCTTAGATACTAATTTTTACCACCATCCCTAACTGTGTACATCTGCTGTTTTCTAACACATCACAAGAGAAACTTCTGGGCTAAAAGTGGTGGCACACACCTGTAATGTTAGCACTTGGGAGGCTGAGACAGGAGGCTCACGAAAGGCAGTCATCAATACCTGGAGTCTGCAGGTACTATGTATGTGTGAAGAAGCCACGCCCCACAATTAGCTCCTTAGCAGCTTCTCAAGGTGATACAGATCCCTGGAGCCTGCACATCTGAGGATGGATCTATGATATCATTCATTAGCTTCTGTGTATGCATCAACAAAAGGGTGACGATTTCTAACTGTGGAAAATGTGTAGCTTGTTAGTGCCTGGAGAGCAACTTTACCAACTCAATTACTCCTAGGAGAAGTCTGTGGTTACCGTAAAACTTCTGCCTGCCTCGGCCAGGAGAACGCTCTAGGGTAGATCCGTCTAGCTGAGTATCCCTAGCCTGACACTCCTGTTGGTCCTAGTGAGACCATGGCATCAGTGCTTGTTCCTGGTCAGGCAAGTAAGCCACTATATTCTTAATAAAAAGATGTATGTTGTGCCAGGAACTGTGGTGGGCATCTTTACTCCCAGCACCTCGGGGAAATTGGCAGGTGGATCTCTGCGAGTGTGAGGTCAGCCTGGCTTACATGATGAATTCCAAGGCCAGTCAGGGCTGCACAATGATAATGAATAATAAGTCATGAACGATGCTATTAAATTAAATAAATAAAACACAACTAAAAACCAAAAAGGTGTGTGAGTCTCGTAGACGTTTCTAAACACATCAGATACTACATTCTGAGCCCATACCGGCTTCAAACAGTGTGTGTGTATGCACCAGGGTTTCTCAACTGTAGCGACCCTGGTTTGGGGGAACTCTATGTATCTTCTGTTATGGCAGGAGCTGCCCTAGGCATCACAAAATTTTATCAGTATCCCTGACTTCAACCTACTATGTACCGCTGGGTCCCACCTCCAACTGTAAAAGCTAGAACTGTCTTAAGACGCTGGCTAACATCACCTTCCCCAGGGATATAGAGACACTGACAGCTTAACCCCAGTTGACCAAAAACAAAAAACTCTGAACAGGCGGAACTTTCCTGCGATAGGTGAAGCATGCTACAGCGTTCTCAGTGCTGGAAGCATGGAAGCGAAACAAACAAACAAACAAATCAAGCAACACCTTTCATGGCAGAAATGAGGACCTTGGGGTCCAAACAAGTAACAAGCCATGTTCATCTGTCAGCACTGTTGGCACCAACAATGAATGGTCTCAACACCATATGCTAAAGACACGCTGCATGGCGCTAGTCCTTTTTAGTTCCTCCAAAGACAGGTTTTTGTGGTCTAGCAAGTTGAAGGAATGGTTCATACCAAATCAGTCTAATTTCGTTCACAGTGGGCTCTCTTAATGACTTTTGACAACAGATCCGTCGGCCATGTTGAGCTGCCCATTGACAGGAAGCTGAGCCTGTTTGCCCTACATGGGTCTTTGAGTGCAAGAATAGATAAACAAATAAAAACAAATAAAAAGCCACTAAGTATTCTGACCACCAGGGGTCGCAGGGCTGTATTCCGATACCCTGCATCCCAACATCTCTATGAGCTGCTCTGACTCCTCGCTTACCTGAGAAGAGGAAATACCATTCCTTGTAAGCCTTCTGTTTGCTGGTTGGAATGATAAGCTGTTTCGAACCATCTTTCCTGACTTGACACCACAAAGGTTCCAAGAGAAAGTTTCTGTGAAGCGTCTCTGCCCATCCCATGGCTGGCTGGCAGTCTCTGCCATCCTACCGGCACTCAGTACACCTATCTGCTGGCAAACTAATGTGCGCCACCCTCCCTCACCCAACCTGAGCAGGGCACCTCCAGTAGACAAAGACCTTAAGCTATTAACCTTTACAGGAATTGACTTCTTCTCTAATGTATCATCCAGTAAACTGGTTATTGGCTCATGTCTATACACCCAGCACTCAGGGGGCAGAGGCAGTATTGTGAGTCTGAGGTTAGCACATGCTTATACACTAAGCTTCAGGAGAGCCTTAACTACAAGGGAAGATCCTGCATCCAAAACCAAACAAAAACAAGCATCCAATAAACTGCTCTTTGGTAGTACAGGAGCCCAATGTATTTCTTTTTAAATAATGTACCCAATGATAATAACCTTTTACTATATACTGCTCATCAAGAAATAGGCATGGTAGCCGGCCGTGGTGGTGCACGCCTTTAATCCCAGCACTCGGGAGGCAGAGGCAGGCGGATTTCTGAGTTCGAAGCCAGCCTGGTCTACAAAGTGAGTTCCAGGA
>NC_034590.1:146273063-146304025 GCF_900095145.1 Mus pahari
AAAAAAAAAAAAAGAAAAAAGAAATAGGCATGGTTTAAGCATGAAGAGACTCTCCTAGTGGAGAGCATGTTTACCTGGTCCCCGTCACTCTTTTGTAGTTATCCTTGGAGTACACTGCCAGGATGCTGACGCCAGAGCCCATGTTAACCAGCAACATAGGGTACGGGTTATCCAAACAGTATGGCTTTTTTTGACACAACTCGGGATTTGTGGGGTTTTCGAAATAGTAACATTCTGGCTTGCCGTTGAAGCCAACCGAGTCAACGTAAAGTAGGCCCTGAATCAAACAGTCCAGCTCATCCAGTTTATGCAGCTGCAGGTCCGCAATCTACGAGAGAACAAAACCCTGTTAGACGCTGTTGTCTAATACGGTGGTGTAAGGAGCCTGGAAAGTGTGTGCGCTCTTTAAGATTCACTTTCAAAGTGAAGAAACGCGCTCAGACTCCCTGCAGCATGAGAGAGCATGGACCAGCAGTCACAACCAGAAAAATAGCTGTGCTACACAGACAAGAGCTGCCTGGTTGTCTGGAAAGCACATTAGCATGTGAGACTGGTGGCCTGGATGTGGGCCCTTGTTTTAACTTTCAGAATCTGTGAACATGGTCTCATCACGAGTCATCCGGATGGAGCCTAAGTCTAATGGCAGGAGACACATCCAGGAAGGGTCTGAGAGCTAGAGGAAGAAGCCTTTGAAGAAGTAGGTAGATAGCTGAGCGTTGCACCCTGATCTCTGGGATACCAAGGGCAAGCAGACACAGGAAAAGGCAGCTAGCGTAATCTCCCCACGGCCTCTACAGAACTGTGTTGATGCCACGGCTTTAACTGAGGGCTATTGACCTCAAGAATTTTGATGGAGGAAATCTCTGTAGTCGTTAAGCTGACGAACGTGTTGTCACAACAGCCAAGAGTGGTCAGTGCGGTAGAATATTCAGAAGCAAACGAGAATCCTACATATGAACGTGGGGTCAAAAGGCGTGGGAGTGGGACAGAGTCCCCTCTGAGTCCACGAAGCCTCTTACCACACTTGGCTCTGGAGCATCTGCGCCTGGCGTTGAACTCCAGGTCTAAAACTTCCTTAACAGAGGTTTTCTGGGGTGAGGTATGTGGCTTCTTGGTGCTGCTGTGGAGATTCCATGATATTCTCTGCAGGGCACCCACCACACGCAACGGGCTTACTAGCTAAGTGGCCCGGGATTGTCCTTTCAGAGTTCTATGACGTAAAACATCCTCTTCTTGGGGACAAAAAGAGAGATTGCTCAAATATATGTGATTAAAAAAAAAAAAAAAAAAGCAGAAAGGGAGGCTATTTGGAGAGGAGGCAGGTCAGTCAGAGGCAAGCAGGAAGTGGGACACCATGGAGAGGGAGGTGAATATGAACAGATAAACCCTCCTCTATCACTCTAGATACAGAGAACAAAGTGCTGTTAACTGGTCTGAGCAGCTAGTAGCCACCCTTTATCCTTGAAAGTTTAATTCCTAATACTGCTGCCTCAGGTCCAAGTTAGTGATCATTTTCCCTGACAAGTAATAAACAAACAAACAAACAAAAAGGACTAGGGCTGTAGTCAGTGTAGAGTACAACATGCATGAAGCCCTTGGTTCAACCCCCAGTACTGAAAAAAAATCAATGAAGGGAGTGATGGTTTGATTCACACACACACACAGACACATAGACACACAGACAGACAGACAGACAGACAGACAGACAGACAGACACATACACACACACACACACACACACACACACATGTGCGCGCGTGGAAACAAAAAACCAGAACCCATGAGGCTGGATTAGTGGCATGTCTCCAATTCCAACACTAATGATGTTGACAGGGGGACATCATTAGTACAAGACCTGCCTTGCCTATTCAGCTGCTAAAATAATATAAAGCAAAACAAAAACAAAAATACCCCAAAACCAAAAGTTACCATCATCGACCAAAAAAAATGTACAAGTAGGTTCTGTTAGCCTTACTCAATGGTTGGAATAAGAAGTTAGGTAAATTTCTGTAAGTGACACACTAGCAACTAGCAGACATCTCCCACTGATTCTGTGTTCATCTTATTTGCCATTGCTGTTCATGGGGCTTGGGGAAAAAAAAATCAACGCAAATGCTAGATAGACTTATATACTCTACTTAAAAAAAAAAAAAAAAAAAAAAAGACAGCGGGCATGGGCACATACCTTTAATCCCAGCACTTGGGAGGCAGAGGCAGGTGGATTTCTGAGTTTGAGGCCAGCCTGGTCTACAAAGTGATTTCAAGGGCAGTCAGGGCTATACAGAGAAACCCTGTCTCAAAAAACAAAACAAAACAAAAAGGCATTTTTGTTATTGTCATTGTTACAAAAGGTAATAAAGAGGTACATCTTGGGAGATGGTTTGGGCCACAAAGGATTCAAGTTTGGGTTCTCCAGCACTCAAGTTAAAAAGGGGAGGCATTATGGCTTCAGGCGTGCAATCCTAGCTGTTGGGAGGTAAATTCACAAGGATCCCTCGAGCTCCCTGGTAGGCTAGCCTCGCCGAGTCTGTATGCTCCAGACTCAGTAAGAGACCCAGCCTCAAGAACAATAAGGTGACCAACACTAGTGTGGCCATTATGTGTTACAGACTGTGGGCCCACTTGCCCACACATCCCACACACAGACGTAACCATAAGGTGATATGTGCATGTAAGGTGACAGCTCCAAGGAAACTTGACTTGCTGTCACTCATCTGAATTTTCCATTTAACAATACTGACAGAATTCTGTAAGTGCGCTACACAATCCAAATAGGAAACTGGCCAGGTGACAGAAGTAATATTAATACACGGAAATAAGCATTCAAAGTGGCCCAAAGCAAATGCATCCCATTAATGTTTCCAAATGTTTCAATTTTATCAAGTGAAATGTTTCAATGATATATATATGTATGTATATATATATATACATATAAATACATATAAATATATATATTTACATTTTAAGAGGCATCAATGACAACGCTATGGGTAGAGAAGTGTTCAGAGGCCTGAAAAACTACAGGGGACTCCCACAGCAGGGTACATTTTATGTCTTCTGATCTCCTTGGTTCCCCAGCCTGAAAGCTGCATCTCTGGTCACAGCCTGGCACCTCAGAAGCACCTTGGTTCTGTACTAAAGGCTGCTCTTAGTCACTGCTTAATAAACACTTAGAAAATGAACAGGGAAAAGTTGTCACCTCAAGGGTCAGCCCCAAGCTTAAAATGGTGATCACCTCAGCCAGTCTTAGAGATATAAGTTAATCTGCTTAAATGTTAATCACAGGTTCATCAACAATATTGACAGCCACATCTAGAGTCAACTTCATAAATATGGACAGAGACAATAATGTGTCCAGCTAGATGCCCTGAAACTACCCTGGGAGGAAGAAAATTCCCTGTCAGATATGAGAAGGAAACACATCCAGCTTTGGTCTGAAACACTGTTTCCACGTTCCCTCCAGAACGATTTTTCCCAATAGGGCATAAGCAGAAAGCACAAACATTTTCAGAAGGATAGATATACTTTTGGAGCCTAAGGTCATGAAAGTCCAAAAAAAAAAAAAAAAAAAAAAAGGTAAACAGAGGTCACAGGTCACTTTTGTAGAGACCCTTCAGATAAAGGAGGGATTCCCAGGTTCAACTAGTGAGCCATACTGATAACAGAGATTTCCAAATAGGCAATCTGAAGTTGAGGATACTTGACAGTTTGTCTGTACACCTGGATTTACTTGGAGAAAAGCTTAAAGCCGGTCTTTAAGATCCCAGCTACAGAGAAATGCTCGCCTCGGGCTGGAGTCTCCAGTCATGACAAAGATGCCATGGGGGGATAGTGCCATGGACCAGCTAAAGGTAACAGAAGGCCCAGGACTGTATCAACAAGACAATTCACTCAGGTCTGTAATTCACCTTCCGCACGGTGCTGCGGCAGGTGTGTCAATGGATCCAGCACTGCCTCAGGAGCCTGCGCCTCAAGACCCAGTGGCTTTTCAAGCTGATCTGGTTTAGATGTTGGGGATTTTTTGGTTGGTTAGTCGGTTGGTTGGTTGGTTGGTTGGTTGGTTGATTGGTTAGTTGGTTGGTTGGTTGGTTAGTTGGTTGGTTAGTTGGTTGGTTAGTTGGTTGGCTGGTTGGGTTTTGTTTGTAAGTTGCTTGGTCTGTTGGTTTTCCTCTAGATCCCATGCACCAGGAGCACGGTTCCCAGGGTGGTGCTGAGCTGGTGGAACTTGTCCCAACTGGCTCTCAATAAGCACATCCAGCCCTGAAAACTGGAAGCTGACTGAGTTTGTTGAGTCTCTCTTGACAAGAGAGTCCACTCCAACAACAGGGTATCATGCTGTTGGACTTTTAAAGTCTGTTATGGTAGCCCATGTCTGTACTCCAGTCCTAGGAAGGCTGAGACAAGAGATCAGCCTGAACTTAAAAGACAGATCCTATTAAAAAAAAAAATTCAAGGTCCCAAACTGCAAATAAAACATTTTTTTTCCTTAAAGGGAGAGGGGGGAGGGGAAAGAGAGAGAAAGAGGGACAGAGAGAAGAAGAGGAAGGGAGAGGGGGAGGGAGAAAAGAGCAGAGAGAGAGAGAGAGAGAGAGAGAGAGAGAGAGAGAGAGAGAGAGAGAGAGAGAGAATGTGTCTAGAGTAGGTGACTTGAATTCCTGAGCCTCCTGCCTCAGAAGTGCTGGACTTAAAGGCATGCACCATTATGCCGAACTACACTCTTCTTTATAAAGTTAGACCACCTGAGGCATTTTATTCTAGTGACCAAAAGTTGACTAATAAAACAATCATGTATACAGCTTAATTAGAAGGCTGCATTCTGAGAAATGTATTGTGGCACAGAATTTCATCACTATGCAAACAGCACAGAGCATAGTTACACAAACGAAGTCAGTATAACATTCCTAGACAATAATCTTTGGGATCTCTGCTATGTATGTTCTTGTGAATAAACACTGTTACGCAGCACATGGCTGTATATGTCCTCACCCTGATGTTGAATGGACCTTGAATGATGGCAAACTTCATTACCAGAGCCAGCAATCGTGGTTAGCTTCCAGGAGTTCAAACACAGCACAGTAAGTAATGTGTAGTGCAACAGTAGGCTCTGGGAGCAATAGTGTTTACTGATTCCCATGGTGTAATTCCTTCTGACTAAGGTCAATTGCAAAACCCCAACCCAGCTTCACTTAATGCAGACACAGAAAGAGATGTGTTCCCGGAGCTTTTAAAGCCAGTAAAAGTGGGCTCTGGGTTCCCCATTACTTGCAACTCTCAGCACTTTGGGGGTCTGAGTTACTGTGCAAATTCATGGTGGGAGAGAACCACTCCAGCAAGCTGCCCTCTGACTCCCCAGGTACACCACGTAAATAAAGTAAGTTTATTTTGTATTGTTAATGTGGAATGAATTTTGGCTTGCGATTGGGGCAGAATTTCCAGCAACGTGACTAGTAAAACAACTTGTGTCTTGGCTAAGGATACAGTTCAGTGGTAAAACATTTGCTTAGCATATGTGGGCCCTGCTTAAAAAACAAAACAAAACAAAACAAAAAAAAAAACAAGAACACGACTCAAATATAATCTCAAGTTGAAATACTTGGGAGGCTGAGTGGTTGTGATGCCAGCTCTTGGGAGGCAGAACCAGGGGGATCTCTGTGAGTTTGAGGCCACCCTGGTCTACAAAGCGAGTTCCAGGACAGTCATGCTGTTACATGGGGAAATCTTGTCTTGAAAAACAAAACAAAACAAAACAAACAAACAAATAAAAAAACCAAAAAACTTTTGGGAACATTTCCATGCAATGATTAATTTTTAGAGGGCAAAGCAAAGGTTCCTTATGTGCTAAATACAGGTAGGCAGGCTCTATTTGCAAGAGCATTTCCTTGCATGTTTTAGGATCATTTGTCAAAGAGGTGGCTTAGACGTCAAGAGCACCGGCTGCAGAGTTCACACGTCAGCACCCATGTAATAAACTGGTTATGGCCCTGCTGTTACCCCAGCACTGAGTGAGCAGACACAGGAGGATCACTGGGGCTTGTGGCTCCAGGTTCAGGAAAAGACCCTGCCTCAAAGGAAAAAGAAGAAGGGACAGAGAGCACTAGAGCACCTCCTCTGGCCTCCGAGTGCACCCACCCACCCACCCACGGGAGTATACACCACCATGAAGAACCACTCCATGGGATCTGAAGCCCTCTTTAAACCTTCAAAAGAACTCACATGCTCATTACCCCCCACCCTCAAACAGACACACACACACACACAAAATACACATAACTTAAAATAAATATTTAAAAATATAATTAATTTCTTACCAGTAAATATTTTATTTGAATGCCTATGCTACACATCTATAAACATGGGATTGAGTAACAATTTCTGGGAAGAGTCCATTGACCTGTCCCCAGACCACCTTATATCACTTAACCACAGCAGAGAAATGAGTTGCCAAATATTTTATATATGTATGTGTGTTTATTTACTATAAATATTACAAATATTTGTAATATTAAATATTAATATATTTAATTTAACATATAGTAAATATATGTATATATATAAATATATATATTAAAATGAGCAAAATACAAATTCGTGTTTTTGTTCATTTTCTTTCCTCTTCCTCTCATTTGTGTTTTTCATTTTGCTTTGCTTTGAGACAGGATTTTACTGTGTGGTCTAGAACTACTTATGTTTTTGAAGCTGACTTTGAATTTAAGGAACTCTTCCTGCCTCCGCCTCTCCAGAGCTGGGATTGAAGCTGGGCTCCACCACAACAGACAGAAAATATGTAATACATTTTACCTCCAGCGTGTTTTTCAAAAGGACACTGGCTCCAAGAGCCAAATCATGATAGAAACGGTTATTTTATCAAACCAAAAGCGATATGCACATTAACTCTGAGTGACAGGATGTGGTTGGCAGGATTCTTTTTGTTTTCACAAGACAGACCTAACGGAGAGGTGAGAGAGACACGTTTCAAGCAAGCTTAGTGAATGAGAATGAGAATTCTAATCTCAAAGATAGTTTTTTTTTTTCTCTTCTGTATCCAATAAAAGAGACCAATTATGAGGTGGACCATCAAACTGGAAGAGAGTGGAGAATGTCATTATTTACAATATCTTACACCTATAATGCCACAAATCCATTCCCAGGTTAATAATGAGAACCAAACTATCAAATATGTGCAAATGATCTGCTTAGATGAGAAGTCACGTGTTCAAAAGATCCAATCTTACCCTTTTCTCAGGATTTTTCCACCCAACCTTCCACGTTGTTCCTTTACAAGATTTTTTTTTCTTTTTGTTTTTCCCTTTATGTATGAGGGGGGTATATGCATGTTGCACGTGTGTGTGCCTGTGAATGTGTGTAGACTAGACAGGGAAGGGCCTAGGGTACTGTCTATCACTCTCCACCACTTCCTGGCTAGGCTGAGAGTCAGCAGGCTTCAGCAAGCCTTCTGTTGGTGGCACTCCCTCCCACCCCGGGTTGGGGTTACAGGCGCATGTGCAGCCACACCTGGTTTCCTTACAGAGGTGCTTAGGTGCTGAGTTTAGTGCATCGTGGTTGCGCAGTGAGCACTCTGGACTGCTAAATTCCCAGAAAGTCTTACCATTGAAACCCGTATGATGAAATCATCTTTTTTCCTGATTGCATTAGCCAAAGATCACCATCATATCTTATTTATTCAAAGCATAGATCTTACTTAAAAAAAAACAATCAAAAGAATATTTTCTAGTATCTACTAATGTTAGCCTTGGACTGGACAAAACTCACACGTGTCCTGAACAGAAAACAATGTGGGCTTCTTTTCCTCTATATTTTCTGTTGTTGAGAATATGTTGCATTATTAATACTCTTGTTAAGAAAAGTATGAAACATGGCAGGGAATGAAATATGATAATTGTCAGATAAAATATCCTGCTACAAAATTAAGCATAATCTACACTGTTTCGTGGTGTTACGAATAACCAGATCATGTAGAGAGTCGTGTTTAAACAGTGGAAGTGTTTGTTGGTTTATCAATGCCAGTTAGCACCTAACATTAATTTTATTTATCTGTTTGTCTATTGAGTGTGTGTGTGTGTCTTAGTCAGGGTTTCTATTCCTGCACAAACATCATGACCAAGAAGCAAGTTGGGGAGGAAAGGGTTTATTCAGCTTACATTTCCATACGGCTGTTGATCACCAAAGGATGCAGGACTGGAACTCAAGCAGGTCAGAAAGCAGGAACTGATGCAGAGGCCATGGAGGGATGTTTTTTACTGGCTTGCCTCCCCTGGCTTGCTCAGCTTGCTCTCTTATAGAACCCAAGACTACCAGCCCAGGGATGGTCCCACCCACAAGGGGCCTCTCCCCCTTGATCACTAATTGAGAAAATGCCCCACAGCTGGATTTCATGGAGGCATTTCCCTAACTAAAGTTCCTTTCTCTGTGATAACTCCAGCTGTGTCAATTTGACACAAAATTAGCCAGTACAGTGTGTGTGTGTGTGTGTGTGTGTGTGTGTGTGTGTGTGTGTGTGTGTGTGTATAATAGTGTGTGTAGAGATCTAACTACAAGTCACAAGAGTTGGCTCTCTCCTTCCACCATGAGGGTACTGGAGCCTGAACTCAGGCTGTCAGGCTCATTGGCAATCATCTTCACCTACCCACTGAGCCATCTCATCAGTCCACGGCTTACATTAGCTTGGGTATCTGTGTTCTAGCTTACTACATCACTCATTTTGAAAACTGATATGAACCAATCATAAATTTAAGTCAGGACTAGTGATGCATGCGTGTAATCCCAGCACCTGAGAGACAGAGGCAGGAGGATCAGGAGTTAGGCAACACTGTAAGATCCTGTCTCAAACAAGAATTTTGGTTAGGACCATAATCTTAATATGTTCAATAGAAAATACTTTTTTTTAAAAAAAGGCGGGGGAGCTGGAGAGATGGCTGAGTGGTTGAAACCACTGGCTGTTCTTCCAGACGATCTGAGTTGATTCCCAGCATTCCCAGCACCCTCACAGTGGATCACAACTGTAACTCAAATCTCAGGCCATCTGACCCTCACTTCTGGCCTCTATAGACACTGGTACTCAGACCTATATGCAGGAAAACACCCATACTTGTAAAACAAAACTTTTTAATTAAAACTGAAGAAAGAGACTCTACAAGAAAGAAATGATAAAATTGAAATATAGCCTGCTCGACTGAAGATACTGCATAGAAGAGTCTAATTTAATGACTGTCTCATCAGTTATAGGCCTTTCGGGTTATTCTAAATCAGAGTAGCAATGAACACTTCCTAAAAGTTTAGGTGCATTTACTATACTATCTAGGATATAGTTGTCACAACTAACAACTGCCAAAAAGCTTTCTGTAGCCATAATAATGGGGTTCTCAAACTCTAAAAGCAGTGATTCTACACAACAGCATGACTTTACACACATATGCTTCATGGTTGGTCAAACCGTTTAATGTGGAGAGGCATACATATGATGTTTGGTTCATTCCTGCCCCACCCCATGTGGGTGTTGGGGGAGGGTGGAGGTGTTTGTATGTATGTATATCAGGGAGTCAGAAGAGGATGTTGGATTTCCTAGCTATGGAGTGACAGGTGGTTGTGTATAGGCGGTTGTGTACTGCCCAGTGCAGGTGCTTGGATCCAAACTCTGGTTCTCATGATTGAGTTGTAAGCATGCTTAATAGATGAGCCAACCCCGGATCACCTAGAGCAATGGTTTTCTCCTTCAAATACAGTTCTTCCTCATGTTGTAGTGACCCTCAGCCATAAAATTATCTCTTTGATACTTCATACCTGTAATGTTGCTACTGTTGTGAATTATAATGTAGACATCTAATATCTGACTCACTGAAAGGGGTCACGAAAGGGTTGAGAACCACGGCTCTAGAGTGTATCTTGACCCTTCCTAAATCTTCAACTTTCTAATCTACAACACCCAAGAGTTTGGAGTCTGGATAGCTATAGCCCTTAATAGTTACTAATGCATTGACTAAAGGATTTATTTGACTGAAGTATTTATTACTTCTCCGGGTTTCTATTTCAGTGTTACCTCATCATACAGAGACCCTCCCAACACTTCCTATCCCTCTTACTTTGTCCCTATTTCTCCTTCATGATACAGACACACAGAGGCATAGACAGACACACAGATACACACATACTCACACATACACATACTCACACACATACATACACACACAGACACATAGACAAACACACATATATACACACACAGAGATGCATACACATAAAGACACATAGACACACAGACTCACACAGCAACACACACATACACACATACACAGACACACACATTATATACACAATACAGACACACAGACATACACACTCACACAATGCATATTCACTTGTTTATTTGATCATTGACCACAACGGTGGTCAAGGTATTTTTGTTTTGTACATAATACTACTTGGCATATAGAAAGGGCATGATAAATTGTTGAATGGATGATTAGCTGCACACAGAAAGAAGGCAGGAGAGCCTACCCATTCCCACAAACATTAGATACAAGCACATCATTTATTCCAACAGGACGCAGAATGAAATCTTTCTCAATTTTCTCTTCACATTGGCCAACACCTATCATAGAAATATATTGATGGAAACAGCTTGGCCAAAGAGCTTAGCAAATACTCCAGTCTTGCCTCCTGCTCTGGTCTATTCATTAGGCTCCTCCGAGCACTGCCTGAAGGACTATACGACCTTTCTCCATGCAGAACCTTAAGAAATACACATGCTCGTGGCCAACACAAATTGAGTAACTCTTTCTCCTAGGCCATGAGTAAACCCTGCAGAGGATTGGAGGTGTAACAGAGGTTGCATAAAGCCTCCAGGTCACCTTGGTTCACTTCAGGATCTCCAGTGCACAAACAGGATAGCGTGTACTTGTGGGCTTGAGGAAATTACCACATTCCCATACAAAGTCAGCTCTCTTCTGAATTAAAATGGAGTCCAAGCCCAGATCTTACCCAGCAGGCATCACTATACAAATGGATCTAAAGGACCTGAGAGCCACAGAGCAGCAATGTTATGATCACTTCCAGTTCTTTGGTCCTGTGTGTCTTCCCTGTCTCCCCACACTGCTGCCCCTGTTCTGCAGATGATGAAATTGAGGCCCACAGCAGAAACTCATCTCAGCAAAAGCCACCGAGCAGGTAAAATGCAGAAACAGGGCTGGAATTCTGGTTAATTCCCCTCACCCCCACTATGGACTCAAGACTAATTCTCACGTCTACGCTCCTTAACCGGTCCACATGTATAAACTGATTGGTTGCTGAGTCCTTCTGTGGGGGAAGGGACCCCATGCATCAATTTAGTAAATGGTTGTATCAAATTCTATAGCTGTGCAGGGGAAGGGCGACACAAAAGAAAACGCCTAAAGCCAGGAGCTAATCAGTCTCACTCAGAATACTGCTGGAGGACCGCTACCAGCTCCTCTGGGAGCACCCACTGAAGGAGGTTCCATTTGTACAGTGCCTGGGCATGGTTTTATTACCAGCAGCACACCCACTCCACAAAATTCCTCACTGAAATGAGTGAAGTGAATGGTGTTCCTTTTGGTGACATAGTTTGCTTCTTACTGCTTTATTAATCACGAATAATGTGTTTACTCATTATGCAAAGAGTGACAGACTTCCTACCAAGATTCATTTAAATTTGTCTGGGACAAAACACAGTACAGTGCTACAGGCTTTGAAAAATGCATCCTACAACACATCTCACAAGTTTTCAACTGTGAAAAGAGCATGCAATCCTGAAATCTTCCAACCTTTCCTTCACCTGTGTCCACACACTTATCCAACTGCCTATACTTTCCGACCTACACCTGCACTTCAGTTTTATGTTCACTTTACCCCACGAGATGAAGCTAGACAATAGAGAGATCACTATCTAAACTGAGGAGATGGAGAGATTAGAAGACAGACGTTAAGGGATTGCAAAATAGAGAGAAGCTGGGCTGAACGTTATTTCTCCATATTTGACACTAAGCGCTCTACACTTTAAAATGCTACTCAATAATGAAGGAATTCCCCTATAAATAACAGTGAAGTTGGTTTTGGTTTTGTCTGTTTTGAGACAGAGTGTTAGCCTTGATACTTTCACCTCTGACTCCCAAGCACTGGGATCATAGGCATGGGCCATCACAACCAACCAAATATTTTATTTTTGCTAAGAGGAACTTCTGAATGGCATTCATAGAACTAAGTTACATATGAGAACAAATGGATAGGATATAGTTAGATGTGTAGAAAGCCTCCCTGTGGAACGCAGTCTATGTATCCATAGAACCAGACTCATGCTTATACATTAAGTGTCTAGGGAAAACCCAATACTAAGTGAGTTACGTGTCTCTGAAGGTGATATATATCATCTTGTCTCTACATATGACATAGGAGTAACTGTCCAATCCCAGCACCATATAAACACTCACATGGCAGCATATGACTGTCACCCCAGGTCTTGGAGAGAGAACCATTAGTTTTGGTTATCTTTCGCTACATACTGGGTTCAGGGCCAGCCTGTGCTACAGAGGGATGATGATAATGGACATTTAACCTTTCTTGAAACAACCCTATGAAAAGGTCATATATTATCATACAGAAGAGGAAGCCATGGCACAGACAGGCCCAGGTCCCAAGGTTAATGGTCCAGGTCTTAGCATGAGATGCCCACACTGTGATCACATGAGAGAGCTGGCTGTTCTAAGATGGGCAAGCCCAACCTACCATTCTGAAGTCCTCCTCAAACTTGAAAGCCCCACCTCCCGTGGCACAGAGGGTGGTGTGGAGGCTGGAGAAGTTCTTCTCGCTGCCCATCTGGATGAACAAGTGCATGGCACAGGTGGGGAAGCGGATGAAGTGCAGGTTCCCTTTGCGCCCACACATGGTCAAGTTTTTCAGTTCCAGATGGACGTCCCGGATCCCAGTTTTGCCATAGGCAGTGTTAGAAGTTAAATACTTCCGGATGCTCTTCAGGTTCTCCACTTCTTCCTGTTCTTCTTCTGCCGTGATATCTTTCGGTTCAAAGTAAACCAACTTAACCAGGGTTCCACCAATATCCATGCCAAACCACGGGAATGCTGGGGAACAGAAGAGAAAAGGATGAGGTCACAGAATGTGACATAAGAAAAGCAGGCTCAGTGTTTGAATACTCAACGAGGAAATGCATTCCGCACTAAATTTCCTTTCCGTCAAGTACAGAGATCTAAAGCAAGGTGCAGAGAGACGGAGGTTCCTACTGTACAGCTGTTCACAGACACTCAGAACGAAGTGAACCAGCACAGGATTCTGCAGAATCCAGCCTCAGTCATGCTTTTGAGACTCAAGTACCTCACCAGTGCTATTCCGGGGTTTAGAGACATGTGTGGCATACATCATGCTCTACGTGGTACTCTATAGAAACCTTACCCAAAGGGTGGTACACACCTCAGCACACAGGAGCTGAGGCAGGACTCTGAGTTGAAGGCCAGTCTGGGCCACAAGTGAGACTGTCTCAAAGAAAAGCAGGGGAGGGGAGGGAAAGAAAAAGGAGGAGAGGAGAGAGAAGAGACAAGACAGACTGGTTTGGGAACAAAAAGGCATCTATGAAAAGTTTTCTTTTGTTTCAGCACTACAGACGATTATATAAACCCTTGTCAAATTGTGTGTATTGAGATCTCGAAATGGTCTTTTTTTTTCTGGTGGCAGATCCACCTGGTTTTCTACTCTGGAGGTGGAGGGAAAGGTATAGAAGGAAAATATGCACACAACGTCTTTCCTAAACCTTATTACTGTCTCATTTATGACTTAAATCACCCAGGCAACAGCTGGCAAGCAGTTATTTCCCAATTACTCTACAAACATGGGTGTTGGGATGCATCTCGGTTGGTAAAGTGCTTGTGTAGTATACACAGAGCCCTGGGTTTGATCCTAGTGTTGCAGAGTGACACAAGTCTGTAATCTCAGGGCTTGGAGAGAGGCTCGGAAGCTCAAGGTTATCCTGGGTCACATAGTAAGCAAAAGGCCATTCTGAGAGAGAAACCACACAGGGAAGAAAGACAGGGAGGGAGGGGGGAAGGAGAACAACAAATTCCACTAACGAGAGCAAATTCACAAAGATGCTATCATCTTTACAAAAGTTCACAAAGAAAATGTCTCCAGCCCAGCGTACTTACAAGGGCTGGGCAGCTTGCTTGTCCTAGCAGGTCGTAAGAAAAATACGGAAACGGTTTGCCCTTCATTAGAAGATTTAGCTTCAAGACGACACTTGCTGGCCCAGTGTCTAAAATCCACTCCTGCATGGTTCATAGTATAGGAGCAGCAGGATGTGATAGAAGCCCAGATTAGGACTCTCAGCCACGGCTCCCTGGAGCAGCAGTTAGGAGCAGGCCTCTCTTCTGCCTCTGTGGGTCTTAGCTTCCCTGTCTCTGCAGGGAATGAGCATGTTAGAATAGTCTCCAGCCCTCTCCTGCCTTGAATGTCATGAATCCTTTAAGAAACATTAAGCACAAGCCATAGATTTCCCAACTCTAAATGCTGCCAGGAGACCTCCTTGGTGAAATAATCTGGTGCGCTTACAGGTGCCAGAGCAAGCCCCGGTGCTGCAGTTGAAGCCTGACTCATCAAAGGACAGAAGACACTTGCCAAGGGAACAGGACGGGGAGGGGGTCTTCTGCAGTATTTTGAGGATAACAGTTTTGGAGAACATGTGTTATGATGACAAGTAGCCAGGTGTGCTGGCAAATGTCACGGAGCGCCAAAGAGGCGGAGGCAGGGGATCTCTGTGAGTTCAAAACTAGCCTTGTCTACATAGTGAGTTCCAGGACACAAAGAGAAAGAAAAAGAAAGAAAGAAAGAAAGGAGGGAAAGAAGGAAGGAGGGAAGGAAGGAAGACCCTGAGCCAGATATGGGGTTCACATCTACAAATGTCTGCAATCCTAGGACCTGGGCAGAAAGATTTGCCTGTTTTGAGTTTCAAAAGAGCCTGCGCTACAGAAAGAGAGCCTGCCTCAACAAAACAAAATATTTTACGTATTCAAGGAGTACATATAAGCCTGCTTGTTATAGTATCTGTAAGAATGGTCTAATTGTGGATTATCTCTGCGAGGAGTTAATTAGACCTGTTATTCTTCTTCTGTTCCTAGCAACACTATGCTTGGTGGCTCACAACTATCTGTAACTCCAGCTTTGGAGGAATTCAATGCCTCTGTGGGCTTCCTCAGGCACAGGAGCACACATGTACACACAGATACACATACACATAATTTACAGTTAATAAAAGTAAATCTTAGCCGGGCATTGGTGGCTCACGCCTTTAATCCCAGCACTTGGGAGGCAAAGGCGGGAGGATTTCTGAGTTCGAGGCCAGCCTGGTCTACAAGAATGAGTTCCAGGACAGCCAGGGCTATACAGAGAAACCCTGTCTCAAAACAAAAACAAAAGCAAGAAAAGTAAGTCTTAATAGAATGATCAAATTAACACAACTAATTAAAACAAAATATAAACTGAGGTAAGTCATTTAACAAAGAAACTAAGAGTACAACTTCCAAACTGGGGTCACTAAACAGCTGTAAACATGATCTCACTGGGATTCCTTTCCTCAATTTTCCATTAACGAGAAAAGCAAAAGATGGGGCAGTGTATACACAGACGTAGTTACAGATGTTTATCTCATTTCTATTTTGCTTTTTGCTTTGAGGCAGGGTCTTATGTAGCCCAGACTGGCCTCAAACTCAGGCTGTATCTGAGGATCACCTTGAACTTTTTGACCCCCCAGCTTCCACTTCCTGAATCCTGGGATTACAGGAATGTGCCCCACGTCCAGTTTCTGTGGTACTGGAGATAGAACTCAGGTCCTCATGCAATCGGGGCAAGCGCTCTACCAACAGAGCTACGTCTTTTCTACTTGTTTAAAAAAAAAAAATAGGGAAAGAAAAGAAGAAGGATGAGAGAAACTAACTCCTATCTTTATGGATGCAAGCTTAGAGAACCTTACACAAGACTCTAGATCCCCTGAAGTGCCAGAGATGTCGGGATGAGTGGCGGGTCCAGGCAGAGGCTAGACAGAAGGAATGAGAAGACTATATCCTGGCAACTTCATGTGCATGCAGCAGTTAAAGAATTCAGCAACAGTGGGAAATACTGTGTGGCCAGAACAAACTACATAAACCCCAGAGAGCATGACTTCTACACTGGCAATCCAGAACCAACCCAGCCAACAGATGCCAGGTTCCAGGAGGAAGAGTCCCCTCATAGTTGGTTAAATTGTGATGAGCACCAGCAACTGAAAATGCCTGACTCTTCAAAGCACAGCACAGATTCCTGAACACTCTGCAAATTAAATAGGAATCTTGCCATTTCAAAGCGTCTGTTGGCAAGATGTCAAAACAACAGGAAAGAAAAACAGGATAGAGTTATGAAAATTCACAGCACAATGTTTTATGAGCAGTTTGGGCTAAGATAAAAGAGAATAAAAGTTGAAGGATTGTATTAATTTAAACAGCAATGGAAATTCGGTCCTGGGGATGGGAGAAAAGGAGCCAGGAAAGGAAGACAGAAGGTTCAGCTCAGGAGCACAGCACGGGCCTGGAATGAACTATTCCTAGGATAGTGGGAAGTGGGGGATAGAAGAGGAGGGAGAGGAGGAAATGATTTTATTTACCTACTTCACATCTTTTTTTTTTTTTTTTTTAAAGATGGTTGAGAGACAAGGTCTTATCCTAAAGCCCAGGCTAATCTGAAATTTACTATGTAGCCCAGACTGATCTGAAATTTCTGAGCCTCCTGCCTCAGATTCCTTACAGCTGAGTCTGGCCACGCTGTGCCTGACTTCCATTTCCGACCATCATAAATGAACACAGCAATGTTCTTCTGCTCGCACTGCATGGCTTTTCCAGGCATGCATAGAAATTGTACTCCTTGTCCTGATATCAAGATCTGCTTAAACCCAAGCTTCCCTTACAGCTATCCTGGCGACGGAGATAGGAGAGAAAGGGAAGGAAGAAGGAAGGACATCCGTGTAGCCGCCAATGCCCCCACCCCACCACCACAGATGGATGTCCAGATATGTGGACAGACTCAACTGAACTACTGTGCCTACCAGAAGCTGTGCCCATTCTAGACACAGAATGCTAGCACATACCCATTCTTCTTCCTCCCCAAACCAGATATCATAACCAAAACACAAAAAAAGGGCCGGTCTAACTCAGAGGTAAGAAGCTTGTGTAATTCGTGCAAGGCCCTGGGCTAAACCCCCAGCGGGGAGGAGGTTGAAAATAAATACACTGGAGTAATCAACAATGGGAGACCATGTTCAAATTTCATAATGACACTTCCATAAACAAGTGTTAAGTAAAAATTACAAGAGGCCACTGTTTGGACCTGGCACCTCCCCTACTCCCTAAAATTCCAGGCTGGCAACTTGCTTGGAGTCACTCACACACAGCTAAAACTAAGCTTTGGTTTGACCTTCGGAAAAATCTGAATTAGAAAAAGAGTTGGAACTCCACCCCACCCCAAACAAGCCAGCTTCTACAAGCATGATATTGAGGCTCCTCTGGCCTAATCCTTTTTTTTTCTTTCTTTCTTTTTNTTTTTTTTGAGACAGAGTTTCTCTGTGTAGCCCTGACTGTCCTGGAACTTACCCTGTAGACCAGAGTAAATCCGGCCTCAAACCCAGAAATCCGCCTGCCTCTGCCTCCCCAAGTGTTGGGATTAAAGGCATGTGCCACCACTGCCCAGCTCTCTGGCCTAATGCTTACACAAGCAAATAACCTAGCTATGAGTTATTTATACCTACTATAAGTCTAGCCTTGGACGCTGAGGCAGGAGGATTGTTACAAGCTGTGGTCTAGCCTCGCCTATTTATTGAGAGCTAGGCCAGCTAGGGAATATAAGTGAGAGCCTTTTCCTGAGGAAACAAAACAAAATCAACACGGGAAGAAATGACTTGACGTGAAGGAATGACTTGATGACATGAAGCTGTCAACTAGATTTCTATTCTGTTTTCCTTTTTCTGCCACAAAGGAAATGGCTTTGAAAGAATAGATTTATTTACATTCTATTATATCTGCTTTCAAGGCCCTTTCTGCCTGTACCAAACACCTTTGGTTGGCCCCCTGGAAAATTGCTAGACTTTAAAATTCAAACCAAAGTCAACTGAGCTCAGCAGCCTTGGGATCCTGGAGAAGGCTCAGTGGGTGAAAGTGCCTGCTACTGAATCTGAACTAGTTTCCTGGAACCCACCCACACAGTAAGAGAGAACCGGGGCTGGAGAGATGGCTCAGCAGTTAAGAGCACTGACCGCTCTTCCGAAGGTCCAGAGTTCAAATCCCAGCAACCACATGGTGGCTCACAACCATCTGTAATGAGATTTGATGCCCTCTTCTGGGGTGTCTGAAGACAGCTAGAGTGTACTTACATACAATAATTAAATAAATCTTAAAAAGAGAGAGAGAGAGAGAGAGAGAGAGAACCACAGGTTCACTCTGACATGCGCACAGGCACCCTGACATGAGATAAATAAATGTATGTCTTTAAAAAAAAATCAATAATCTCAACTGTTGTGATTCTGCCCTTTGACAGCATAAGTAAATAAACCTTTGTTCTTCAAGCGTAATAATACTGGGAGGTGAGCGAAGAGGCCCCAGAGAGTGAGAGGTAGACCTGGGAGATTGGCACACACCTGGTAGAACAATTATCTGTGACGATTTGAAAAGTAGGAAGAAGGAGCTGGCCAACCTAGAGTTTGAAAGTCAAATGTTAGCAGCATGAAATGGCTCTCTCCAGGTACCACTGACTATATTTTTAAAGTGAAAATAATTGCCTGGTTTAAAAACAAGAAGCAAAGAGGATGTGGTCACTAGCCAATCGCACGCAGCGGGATGCGAAGTGTGTGGGGGGGGGGGAGCGGAGACACACCAGGAAGTGAGAGTGGAAGTCTCTGCGGTGGTGTTCAGTCATCCCAACACTCAGTGGACGTCTGCGAGGTGGCGGGCCCTGAGGAGTACCAAAACTCAGCTCATGGAGGTGGAGGATCAGAAACTCATGGCCACCCTCAAAACCACAAAAACAAAACACTTCAAAAAAATCAAGAAGAAATATGAGCAGGACAGAGAAGGAGAGCCCAGGGGTCACTGCAAAGCAATGTCTCCTCTCCAAGCTAACCACTTTAGGGGTGGGTGGGCACAGTCTTGAGCATGCTCAGTTTCGGGGCATACTTCAAGAAGGAAGAAGGGTGAACGCACTTCAGGCCACGTTTACTTCTAGGTCTGGGTCTAACTGTCCTAAGGGTTAAAATGCCTCTGGGCATGCTCAGCCTGTGCCGCAGTTTTAGTTGAAGAGGGATAGGGCGGTTTGAAGGTATACTGTCAATACTACAGTCGGTTTGTCTTGCCTAATGGCCGAGAGTCAGATACACAGAGCAGGGAGAAACCATCTGATGAAAACCAATTCTGAAAAGGCCTCTTGGTGACAATGTCTGCGAGCACTTAATGCTTCCCACCTCTTTCCCCGCATTAGAGCTGCTGTCTCTCAGTTAGCTACGACGTCCACACCAAGATGAGTTAAGGTGGGGGTGCTCAGACCTCCTAATTCGGTGACCCTTTCAGACAGTTCCTCATGTTGTGGTGACCTCCAACCATAAAATTATTTTCATTGATATCTCATAACTGTAATTTTGCTACTGTTATGAGTCATAATATCTAATATGAATCTGATATGCAAAATATATGATATGCAACCTCTGTAAAAAGGTCATTTGAACCCCCCACACCCCGCAAAGGGGTAGATACCCTCAGGTGATATTCTTTTCCTTTGGGATTTTTTTTGTTTTGTTTGTTTGTTTGTTTGTTTGTTTTGGGTTTGAGTGCAGCCCTTGGATAAGAACTGGGACTAGGGTGGGAGTGGGAGAAACTTATAATGTCAGCTCCCAGAAAAGCCAGACTGATCCAAAGAAGCAGTCATTGAGTCAATAGAAGCTTGGAGGAAGCAAAAGTCACATGCAAGCAGGCAGAGGGGGTTAGAAGAAAAGTCAGGGATTTGCTATAGGGATGTGGAAAGGGACTGGAATCCGAGATACGAAACTGATGAACCGTATGAAAAGGTGTACAGCCAAGGAGAGAATGAGCCTGACACCACAGAACCAGGAAAACGGATCAAGACTGCCAGGAACTTGGATTCTCTAAGTCAGAAAGCAACAGATAAAGGTGAAGGCAAGCTCTCCAGCATTTTGTCAAAGGACAAAATTTTCTACCATGGGAGGCAAGGGGAACAATTCCAGAGCCTCTACTCCCAGCCTGACTTTATTTTTGGTTCTAATTTCAGTTGGACATTTTATTCTACAAAACACAGTAAGCGGCCTGGTGGCCAAAGCAAAGAAAGTTGTTATTTATAGTCTGAAGAAACCTGAAATAAAACAGCAAAGAGTAGACTGGTGGTTTCAAGACCTGGACAGGGCCAGGGCGACAGAACAAAATGACGGGCTAATAGCTCAACACGAGGTTCTTTCAGGTTGTTCCTTGTGCGGAAAGGTAAAACCATCGCTACCACCGAGGGAATCCCCGATCTGTCGGTTCAACTTGTTCGTCTCATTATTATCTCATTTGGTGTTTCGTGTATACTTACTTGTGAGTGCAGGCATGTGTGTGCTGCTTCGGAGCATATGGAGGTCAGAGGGCAACTTTTAGGAGTTGGTTCTCTTCTTCCACTATGGGATCCGGGGATCAAACTTAGGTCCCCAGGCTTGTGCGGGAGGTGCTTTTTATAAAATCCAACCATTTTACTGGCCCTCAACCTGGCCTGCTTGGAAGACTGGGATATTATTTTCTGTAATCTAGATTTCGTGGTAGATAAGATAAATAGCTTAGTTTCGGGTCAGTGTTGATAACTGCAGTGTGGGTGTTAGCTTCTGATGCGGCTTCATTCAAAACAATAGCTGCCTGTAATTGTTATCGAACAGATATGGCTTCAAAGGGTAAACACAGTGCTCAGGAGGGATGAAAAGCTCTCCCTCGGGGCCCCAAAGGGACATTCTCCACTTGGGGGCAGATCGCCCAGGAAGATTTTGGAATCCTTTCTGTATTTTAGAGTGGCTCCAATCCACTCCTTTCTAAACAGCACAGCCGTGTTGGGTACACTGACTTCTCCAGTCTTCGTTTTGCTACATTAGTATACAGTGGGAGGAGTGTGTAGAACAAATAGCTTGTCTTTTGTTCAAAAGTTTCGAAATCAATAGGTATAACACACAAGTTTATTTAGAAATGACTTTATATCACCTAATTTAGAGCCCTGTTTAGGTGTCACCCGGATGCTGTGACTAGCCAGGACACTGTGGGACCGTCTTCCTTTGAAGAAGATTGGGACTTATTTCATATCTGCAAGATGAATATCTGGTCAGCAGAAGGGGCAAGATGCGGCAGTCGCTTGGGCTACTGATTGGATAACTCTGGACTTTTCCTTTTCGGCCCAACGAGGTTAGACAGCAACTCCTGCCATTTGATAACTGACCTGGGCAGTGTTCCTAATCAGGCTACTGAGTTATGAACGTGCGTGCGTTCTTTCCAGGCAAAAGGGCACTCAGATGGTTGGAAACTCTGTAGGGCCCTTTGCCAAAACAGCAAGACGTAGGTTGCTCTGTCATCTGAGTCTCAGAGTGAAGACAGGCCACAGTGGACTCCTTGTCACCCTTCCATTGACTTGCCTTTAAAAAAAAAAAGATGTGTATTTTTAACGGTGTGTGTGAATGTCAGTGTGCATCTGTGGAGGACTGGAGCATCAGACCCTTTGAGAGAAGTTACAGGCAGTTGGGAGTCACCTGATGTGGGTGCTGAGAAGTGAATTTGGGTCCTCTGCAAGACCAAAATACTCTTAACCAGAGCCACCTCTCCATCAAATGCCTTTTAAAAATCAAAATAAGTTTAACACATTCATTTATTTGCATGTGTGTGGAGGTCAGAAGACAGCTTGTGGTATCAATTCTCTCCTTCCACCGTGTGCGTCCTGGGTTTCCAATTAAGTCATCCCCCAGCTGGGGCCTGCGTTTTGTTTCTTTTAAGCCACTGAGATGGCTCTTTATTATCATAGGCCAGACCTGCTATATTAGTCAGTGATGAATTTTAGTCTAAAGCCATATGAGATAACCTGCTTACAAAGTGAAAAGGTTGGCTCACACTCATGGTTCCAGATTAAGAACCAAGTAGCCGCTTTGCTCCGGACCTATGGCAAAGCCTGTTCATCAGTGTGTGGGAGTGAAGAACAGGACCGACCACTCTATCAACCTGGGAACAAATGTCAGAGAGGCAGCGGTGACCAGGGAGGGTTTCACAATAGGACATGGACCTGATGCCACGAGGTCTTCCCCTTGTCCCCCCTGCTGCCGAAGTTCAATGTCCCCCATGATTCATGACGTGGACTCTCAGGGAGAGTATACACGAGAATGGAGGCTTTGTTAAGAGTTCGTTTCAGAGAAACTGGAGAGATGGCTCAGTGGGTAAGAATCCTGACTGCTCTTGCAGAGGACCTGGGTTTGATTCTCAGCGCCCACACCACAGAAACCACCACCTGTAGATCTTCCGGAAGATGTGATGCTGTCTTCTGACCTCCACTGGCACTGGACACAGTTAGGATGAACATACAGGCATGCAAGCAAAACATTCATATACGTAAAATAAATAAATATAAAGAATAAAGAATAAAAAAAGAATTAGCACATAAAAGTGAGAAGTCAAGGAAACTGAGAAACTAAGAGCATGAGACAAAGAACTGAGATTAAGGAAATGCTTTCCAAGAGGGGAAGAGACCATTGAATTTCCTTTATTGGGCATTGTGTGTGGACAATGACAGAAGCTGCATAAAGGCAGAGGTAATGGATCTCCGTTGAAAGTGGTTAATCTCTGAGCTATCATGGACCGAATCAATGAGGACTTCTGTATTCTATGTGTGTGTTAGCCATATGCTATGCACCCAGGAAAGGGTGGTGGTAGTTTGCTCCCAAATCCATCTTAGACTCTGGCTTAGCTATTGACTTGGACTATCTGCTATTAGTCACTTTCCCAGCATTACTGCCTTCTGACCCTGCAGGTGTCTTACTAATTGTTAATTATTTTCAACTCTCTGGCTTCTTAGTGGTTGACCTTGACTGACTGTTGAACATCAGTTACTAGCTGGTGTTATTACCTCTGACCTTGAAGGTGTCTCAAGTGCTGGCAACTGCACGGAGCTCTCTTTCATATCATAGCTACCAAGGAATAGATGGCTGCAGTGCTCTTGGTTATCTCTACCTATGGGATTTTTAGTGGTCTCTTTCCTGAAATGGGACAAGCTTGTTCGAAACCATCTTCACGTACTAGTGAAGTAGTGTAATATACTGAATTGCATTAGAACCAGCATATAAAAAAATCAAGGATAATTAATA
Source organism: Mus pahari (assembly GCF_900095145.1). Lineage (NCBI taxonomy): Eukaryota > Metazoa > Chordata > Mammalia > Rodentia > Muridae > Mus > Mus pahari. The sequence goes on from NC_034590.1 coordinate 146,296,480, forward strand.
ATTAATAGTTTCCCTGAGAAGAAAAATGTTGTAGACACTATGCAGATGACCCACCATAACTGGCCTTCTTCTCGGAGCCTGCTCTTCTCTCAGCTGGTCGACATGGCTATCTCATACTCAGCTACAAGCTCTCTTATCCATCTTCCTTGGTGTCCCACTCTACTGGGTTTGCCATTAGTTTTCCTTTCAATTGGAGCCTTGGCTCTCACTGTAACATGGGTGTCTTTGCAGGTGTTCAACCGGGCCCTTTCCTCCTCCTTACTACTACAGGCATCTGGCTCCTGATTCGTGAGCTCTAAAGCAAAGCCTTTTCTTCCCCTTTCCTTTCAACACCCCTTTGTTGCTTCTTTCTTTTCTCTGAAGTCAAGACTGTAGCCCAGGCTTTTTCTAAACTGGATATAGCCAGGGATGGCTGTAAACTCCTGATCTTCTTGCCTCTTTCCAGTGCTGAGATCTCAAGGGTGCACCACCATAACTGGTCTCAAAGTTGTTCCTTAAAGTCTCTTTGAATATTAGGACCATCTGCGATGGTCTGTTTCCTGTGCTAACTTTCAGGGTGCATGGTGACCCCAACAGAACATAAAGGGTCAAGGACAAGAGGAAGAATGCAGATTTCATTGGAACTACAAGAAGTTTCCTACTGGCTTCTGGGCTGATTTTAAAGATATAAAGGAGTTTAGCAAGAAAAAAAAAATCTATCTCCTCTTGACTTCACAGGCTAAAGAACTCAGGGAAAATCTGAGACTTTCTTTAGGTGGCCACAGAGAGTTAAATGTCACAGTGAGACAGCACTTCCTAACACTCAGTCAACAGCATAAATTTTTGATCAATGATGGTGGTCACCTAAGATTAGCATCAAAGTGACAGTACAGCCATTTTTCTTTGTGTAAATTTTACCACTGTCGCACAGTGGTGTAATTGCCCGATGACACTTAACACATCAGAATACACCTATGTTTAAGCAGCACTTCCTGATTGTTAATTAGACACCTGTATGAGCAATTATGGCTCCCTTGGGCAAGTGTCTGCCTCAATGACCTTAGAAAGTAACAATTCTTTCAAAGTTGTAGGAAGTTAGAATCATGCTATGGGCTGTTGAGATGGTTCAGCAGGTAGAGGCAATTGCTGAACACGAAAGAATGGTTAGAGTTCAATCCTGAACAGGACTTGTACAGTAGAGAAAAGAAAAAGAGCAAAGTGGATAATCAAATTGTATGCTGAGGTACAGTACAGTGATAAAGTTCATAGTTACCATGTATGAGGTCTTAGGTACAACTGCACTACCACTCAAACAAACACAATCTCTTTAATTCTATCTTGACTCTGAGAGCTAGCCTTCCCTTCATAATGTATAGATTTGGTTGATAGTACATTTTAATTGTTTGTTAGTATATAGAGAGAAAACTTTAAAAGGCAGAAGGGACCTCAAACTCAATATTCTGTCTAATAAATGAAGGCCAATGAAGCCAGGCATAGTGGTACATGCCTGGAATTTCAGCCATACTCAGACAGTGGAACCCAAACACGATGAGTTCCAGACCAGCGTGAAGTAACTAATGAGACCGTGTCTCAAAAAGTAAATAAAATACAAACAAACGGGATCAAGTAATTCTCCAAGATCAGCCATTAGAACAATAGATATCAGATCCCAGTTCGGTTTCACCCAGGTCAGCTATTAGAACAGTAGACATGAGAACCCAGTTCAGTGCCATGAGCCAATCTTCCATTCTACTAGGATAGTCTGCGTTGAGTTGTCTGATGCTTGCAACTAAGGGTCCTGTTGGTGAAAAGTTATACGGAAACGCTTCTTAATTGAGCAACTTGCTGATCTGTGTACGGAGGCAAACTGAAGGATCGCTGAGGTTCTTAGACTCCAGCATCCCAGATGCACACACATTAAGTCCTCTAAAGCTATATGTCAACAGCATAAAACCAAGAGTTCAAAAACTCTATCTTTAAAGACCTTAAAATTTAATAATGGGTTTCTGTAGCACTCTGAAGAGACCTATAATTATTGCACACAGATGTGTTAAACTTTTCATTCTCTATACAAAGAAACCAAAGCCAGTGTTTCTCTCAAGTTAATGCATGCTGGACTGCCTGAGTTTATATTGTAGTCATGCGGTAACTGCCAACACTGTCAAGGGTACAAGTACTCACACCACAAATGGGCACCTAAACTGCAATCTTTTCCATGGGGCCATTCAGAAATCTACACCCAAAAGTCCCAGATTCCTCAACCATTATTGACTCTTCATTCCAACCCTGCGAACATAATTATAAATGTGTCCAAAGAAATTAGCATAAAATTTTCAAACTTTGGCCAAGATGTGCCCCAGCTGTAGAACACTTGCCTCGTGTGTACAAGATAAAATAAATAAGAAAGGTTGGACAGAATTTAAGGACATTAAAAGAAGCTCTGGTTAGGGATAAGGAGGGTGATTAAATGGTACATTCTGTACAATTACAGTTTTGTCAACAGATAAAACTGGCCTTGAGCAATTACAAGAAATAATTCTTACTATTATCTATAGGTCACAGAATGGGGTGATCTTTTCTCCTCTGCTGAAGTTTTGACATTTTTCGATTTTTAGAATCAACACAGCTAAACTTAATAATCCGAGTTATTTTTAAATTCCTGATTAAAACCTCTGTAATAGTGTAAAAAACAAGAAATTGCTTTAACTTCGTTTCAAGCAGCTAATAGTCAATCGCTGGTTTCCCGAAGCAGGATACCTGAATCCCCCAATTCAACTTTTTTTTTCCCTCTGAGCCAAGACCTTACCTACCGCCATGTCAAAGCTGCTGTCACACCCACTAGATACTCGCCAACAAGCATGGCTGAGAGGCCAGGTGGGTGGGGCTTGCCTGTAATCTCAGGCCTCAGTGAGCAAGGACCATGGGACCAGGAGGTCAGAGCTTCCTGACCAGTGGTTCAGGAAGGAGGACCATGAACGTGGGGCCAGCCTGCAACACATACAAAGTCCCTGTCACAAAAAAAAAAAAAAAAAAAAAAAAAAAAAAAAATCAGAATGTGTGGCTATTAGTTAGCTCCCTTAAAATGAGGAGATCCAGGCAGAGAGGCACACATCAGTAATCTCAGCATTTGAGAGCTGAGTTAAAAAGACCACCATGAGTTTATGGCCAGCCTGGGCTACATGGCGAGGCTCTCTCTCAAAAAGCAAAGCAAGACAAAACAAAATAATACATCTAAAGAGACCATGAACACACACCTCATCCCTTTCCCACCTCTCTGAGACACAGTCTCACTATGTACCCCTGGCTGGCTGGGAACTGGCTATGCAGTTCAGGCTAGCCTCAAACTCACAGAAATCAACTTGCATCTGCCTGTTGAGTGCCAGGATTAAAGGCATGTGCCAACATACTACGCAAAACCATGAACTTTTAGGTTGAAGGAAGCAGATAGTTAACACACAAACATAATCACAAAATACATCTTCCTTTTACTTTTTCTTGAGGAAACAAAGGCAGATGGGGATGGGGCTCACAAAACCTGACCTCTTTACATTTTGCTGTATATTTAATTAACCTCAGCAACAGAAATGACTGCCACACCAGAATCTACTGTGCACTTGGAATTTAAACTGGGTCTCTTTGGCTTATTTACAGTCATATTTCTTCTGGTGTTCAGTGAAATCAGACTTGAAAGTAAGAATTTGTTATTAGTGTATGGATGGGGAGGTGATAATTTCATGTGATGGCACAGGTGTGGAGGTCAGGGGGCAACTTTGGGGGAGTCGTTCTCTCTTCTCACTGTGGAGTCTAGGGATCAGACACAAGTTGCCAGGCTCGTGTGACAGACACCTCTGCTGGCTGAGCCATTCAGCCAGCCCTAACTACGGTTACTTTTTAAAACTGCTGACCATGCCCAAATCGTAAAGCCAAAAGAAAAATAAAACCAAAAACCAAACATCTAAGGCATAGACTAAAAATACAGATTGCCAGACTAGGGGTGGGTCTCAGTGGAAGGGTACTTGCCCACAACACGTGAGGCAAGTTCAATCCCCCCCACCCCACCCCCACCATAAGACATAAAAACAAAAACAAAGAGTGCAGAATGCCAAGCAACAAGGGGCCCCTTCAGTCAACCTCAGAACTGCTACACTAGCTGAATCCAGATGAACGGTATAAATAGCTGGAGCACATCTTAAGTGAGAAGCTGGCACGTGACCAAGCTGCCCCTTCTGACAACTCTTGAGGATAGAGCCCTGCAGCTGACAGCTGAGGGCAGTGCCACCGCAGTGACCCAGCAGCCACCGAAGTTCCCAGGGACACATCTGACAGCATCTTAATAAGATTCTTCATGAGCAATTTACTTTATGAGTACTGCAGGTGATTTTCAATTCTTAAATCTAGATTCTGACGTTGGAGGCATTATTCCATGCTTGCTTAACCCCAGGGCTGCAGCTCAGAACGCCTCTGACTTTCCCTTGATGGCTCCCCTCTCTCAGTGAAGACCACTGCTGTTGAGATAAGCATGCATTCCTTCAGAACGAAGCTAGGTCTGGCAACAGTACTCAGTCAAATAGTTAGGGCATGCAGGTGCCCAGTTCTTTTATTTGTAGCTCATGTGGCTGACCTTAACACAGACAACCACATGAAATCAAAACAGGCTGAAATGTCAACATTAAAAAAAAAAAAAAGAAAAAAGAAAAAAGTCTGTTTTGAGTCTCAGGTTTAAAAAAGCAAAATGCTCTTGCAGGGGCAAAGGAGATGATGAACCAAGGCTGTCTTCTGCTAGAGCCAGTAAACAGACTCTCAGCTTAGATTTGGACCACCCAGAAACATGATGGAGCTGGAGGTGATCCAAAATACCAAACTCAAAAGTACCAGAAACATTTCTCAGTTGGCCATGGTGGTCTACACCTATAATTCTCACACTGCGAAGGATGCAAATGGAGCATCAATGTATGTTCTTTGAGGCTAGCCTTGGCTACCAAGACTCAAACAAAACAAGCACTCAGAAAGAGCAACTTTTACTCCTGAGGTCTCGGAGACTCTCCATGCCACCCTTATGATAGAAGTCACAGAAGAAAACAGTTCATTCCAGTGACCTTGTCTTCATCACAGAACCCATGATGTCTGTCAAGCTCCTCATTTTTCAATCCTGGTTCTAAGGAGAGGAAATAGGGGGAGACAGTTGTCTAGAGGGAGAACGCAGTTACAGGCAGCTGCAGGCACTGCTCTTAAATTTTGCACCAAGAAGCTGATGGTTCTGCCCCGAATAGAAAATGAATATAAACTTCCCTTTAAGAATACCGTGTTGTGGTAGCCGGGAGTGGAGGCACACTTCTTTAATCCCAGCACAGGGGAGTTTGAGGCCAGCCTGGTCTACAAAGTGAGTTCCAGGACAGCCAGGGCTATACAGAGAAACCCTGTCTCAAAAAAAAAAAAAAAAAAAAAAAAAGAATACCGTGTTGTGCAGCTCAATGAAACTCTCCCTAGAGGGAAGAAGTGGGTTCTGAAAACTAGGGATGTTCCTAAAACTTAGAAGATTCACAAGGCCCCACACCAACACTACAGATGCAGCGATGACTCACGGGCATAAAGGAGACTCTCTAGGTCTGACTACACGGTGTTCAGGGATACAGCTCTCATGAGACTTTGCTCTTTCCGACAGGTCTTTTAATGAAGTAGGTGTCTTTGAGTCCCCCACACACCTAGGAGACTCACCAGCTCACTATGCTGGAGCTGGGTCTCATCATTGGTGGGCCTGTGGTCAATGCTCTATCTGTAAAGGATAATAACGTTTGTTCATGTGTCCCCAAGAGAAGGCACATAATGCCTTACTTTCTTAATTAGAAATCGTTTCTGAATGAAACAAAAATCCCAATGATTTGGCCACACTGGGATGTAAAGGGACCTGTTCACCTGTGTGACTGTCTTCAATGTGACCAGCTCCACCACCCAGAGCTGGTCAGAGTCCACCCAGGCAGAGCTCCTTCTGCCTTCTAATACCTTGTGCTAGGGCTCAAGATGGTAATCTCATTACCTGCTTAGACAAATCCCAGTTTAAACCACCAAGGGGTTTAGCTTTCTGTCTGGACAAGCCACCAGAGCATGCTGGCTTACCCTAGGGATGCTCCGGATAATTTAATGTTACAGAGTCGCTAATTAAAGAGGCGCAAGAAAGAACAATGTTAAGTGGCATCACCAAGCAGCGCAAAGCCACCGAAATAAACCATTCATTTCAGCCTCAACTACGAAAGTCTAATGAATCTTTAAAGCTTTGCTGGGGTGGCAGGAAGAAAGACCAAGAGTACAGCAACTAACTGCTCTTGTGATAACACAAGCTGAAAGACAAGGTCACAAGCACCCACCCCACAGAGGTGGAGATCTGATAGGTTTTTATTCATTTACCCACTGAAGAGGGTTTTTGCTTGTTTGTTTTCCTGGACAGAGAAAGATATTGTGGCAATCAAAACTCATACATAGTAAATGCATATGGTCCTCTCCATGCTTACATTCTTTCGAATCCACAAGGACTAAGCATTAATTAAGAACAATAGTCTAGAAGGAAGAAATGAAACCCATAGTCTGAGACCCGAACGCTATTTAATTAAAACAGTTCTTCTGCACTTTGAAGGTCAGCCTCTTAAAGCTAGTGACCACCAAGCAGAGTCCAGCACTTTGAAGCCATGGCAGAAACATAATTTAACTAGACACAGGACTCGAATGTATAAAACTTATAAATCATAGGCTGTTAATATCTGAAGGGTTTAAGGAGTCTAGCCAGTAATAAGTATATAAGATGTTCAGCTCTTGGAAATGCGGGTAAACCCAAACAACAGCAACAGCATCAGCAACAGCAGCATCAGCAGCAATATAACAACAACAACAACAACATAGTATTGCAAACCCAATTGGGGGGGGGGGTGGCAATTAAAAGGGAGGGGTAGCACCAAGTGTTGGTGAGGACATGTGAAGACCTACAAGAATGTTCATGGAGCCATTATCATTATCCCCCAAGTGGAAACAAGCCAAACGCCTACCAACTGATGAACGTGAATAAGGAAGGTATGATACATTCATAGAATGAAGGGCAGCAAAGGGGGCTGGGAGGAAAGGTGCACGCCACTATGCCTGGCTCTTGCAAACACGTTCGAGCAGCCAAATGTTGGGAAGAAAATGACATGAGAGATGCTCACGCAGCTTACACTTGGAAGTACCTCCCTTGCCCTTAGGAGTCTCATAGTTTAGCTTTGGTTTTTCCTTTCACTATTAAGCATTGAATCCAGAGCCTTGCCCCTGCCAGGCAACTCTCTATTCCACTCTTTAAAGTCACTATTTGTTTGTCTTTGACACAGGGTCTATGTGGGTGAATCTCTGTGAGTTCTAGGACAGCCACAGTGATGTAAAGACTCATAACGAGGAGGAGGAGGAGGAGGAGGACGACGACGACGACGACGACGACGACGACGACGACGACAACAACGAAAGAGAAAAGGAGAAAAGCGTTTTCAGGGCTAGAAATGTGGTTCATTTGGTACAGTGCTTACCTAACATGCATGAGGTCCCAGTTTCA
>NC_034590.1:146304885-146310015 GCF_900095145.1 Mus pahari
CCCCCCCCCCAGATAAAGAAAAAAGACAATGAAAAAGAGATAATGTTTTCAAACTCTGGCTTGGAATTCTTTTGTTCCGTTTTACCTCTGAAGCCCACATAAGGCAGATAAAAGCAAGCCTCCTTGCATAAATTTACAAATCATACCACAACATTTAAAGATAATAATGATGGTCTGAATGAGAAATGTCTCCCATAGGCTTATGCATTTGAAACTCACCAGCCGCTGGAGAGTTGCCCACTTCCTGTCCCTGTCTGCTTTCTGAGTATGGATGAAAATGTAACCACACAGCCTGCCTGTCCTGATGGATTCTATTACTCTAGAACCGTAAGCCAAAATAAATTCTTTCTTCCCTAAGTTGCTTTTAGTGCTGGTATTTTATCACAACAATAAAAGTAAATAGTACAGTGATTAATAAGAATAATGATACTGTTTTGAATAAAGGCAAGAAATTTGTCTCATAGAACAGCTTCATTTTCATGAATTCCAGCACGTATTTATTTATTTGAGACAAGATCTCCCTCTTTAGACCAGATAGGCCACAAACTCACTGCCATCCGCCTGCCTCATTGTCTCACACTCCATGCAGAGGCATGAGGTCTCATGCCTGGCCAACCCATTTGTGTACTCTACTGCCTTACAGAATACAGACAGAAGCCCAATTTCCAGAACGAGTGTAAATCCTAAGTGTTTTTGAACAGCCATTTCCCCCCCGCCACTCCCCGCTTAGAAATTTGACTCAGAATTGATTCAGTGGCGTAGAGATGTTTATAGAATGTCTTCCATAAAAAGCTGAATACTAAAAATATTTAACAACTCTTCACTCTGCTCGTGATAAATATAAAAACCCAACAGAAGTCATCCGAGCCTTTTAGCGAGCGCTCACATGCTAAGAGAGCGTTATCCAAGGCCTGGCAGGCTATACGCTGACTTCTTAGGCAACCAGCCTAAGCCAGAGTAAGAGCAGTGGCCACACAGAGATGCCCAAGTCTTGACTAAGCTTTAGTTGAGACTGGTACACGCACGCGCAAGTGGTGTGCTAGAGCATGGGTTACTTCATGCACTGTTGACATTCATCTACAGGCCACCGGGACTCCAGGTCTGTTCATAACAACTTGGAAGATGCTTACCACAGGTCTTGGAAAACCCATCCAACAGCAGAACTGTTGGATAGCCAACTAATATGACCTGCATTGCCAGAATGTTAGCATTCATTAGCAGGGTGGGCTTTGTTGTTTATTAGGTTTTTTTTTGTTTGGTTTGGTTTGGTTTGGTTTGGTTTGGTTTGGTTTGGTTTGGTTTGGTTTGGTGTTTTGAGATAGAATCTATGTATCCCTGGCTGTCCTGAAACTCATCACACGGAGTGGAACAAGCTGAGCACTATCCCATCTGAGCAATAGCTCCAAACTCCCACCACCACCATGACCACCCACCACCACCACTAGCAACAACAACAAAATAAAGGGTTTTGAGTGAAATATTTGAACCCTTCAGGGTTATAAGCTGCTGTAACTCCGTACAACATGTTCATTGAATGAACTAATTTAAATAACTTATTATGTTAGACTTCCCTCTGTTGTAATTCAGTATAAAATTGCTATTGGTGATACTTCTAAATTATTAAAAGTGTATGAAGTGATATTCATTCTGTCAAGAAAGGGAGGGGTGTATAACATGCCTTTGAAGCATATTTTCATAAAGTTGACAAAACTGAGCTAACTCTGGCAGTTACACAGAGAAGAGACAGAAAGCCCAGAGCTCGTGTCGTTCCTGGGAATTCTTCACAAGAGCAGCACTAAGCACATTGAGTTGTCTGTCTGCTTTTGTGCTTGGTTTTGAAACACCAGCAGAGTATCTAAAGATCAGTGTGGCAAATCCACAACTGTCAGTCACCCAGGACTTCAGACTCCAGGCCTAAGTTCAACTCTGGAACTTAATGATTTCCTAGACTGGTCTACCGGTTTCTATTGGCCTTGCCCCAGGGACCTTGGAGAAAAGGAGGAAATACAATGTTTTACTACTGTCCCTGGTCCAGCACACTTCTCAAATTACAGTACTTGGGAGACTGAAGCAGGAGAAGTTCTGTGAGTTTGAGAGCTACATAGCAGGACCTTGTCTTAAAAATTGAATATACAAATACTAAATATTTTAAAAAGACGGTAGGGAAGATGGCTTAGTGCTCGAGCACTTGCTTTACAAGAATAAGGAACAAAATCTGGATCTGTAGGCCCACAGAAAAATCCAGGCATAGTGGAACATGCTCCTATTTCCAAAGACAGGTAGCAGACAAGCAGATCCCTGGAGCTCTCTGGCCAGTTAGCCCAGCCTACCTGGGGATTCTCGGCAAATGAGAGACCCGGTCTCAAACAAAAGGTGAAATATGTTTGAAGAAGAGGAATGACACAGCCGTTCTCTGACCTCTAAAGTACACATATGCATAGTTATACCCTCACACACAAGAACATACAGGCACACTCCTACACACATACCAAAATATATTGTTCTTTTTCTCTCTCTTTGAGGTTCCCACCCCACTCCACAGTCCTCCTACATCTGCCTGTGTGTGTCTGTGTGTGTGTGTGTGTGTGTGTGTGTGTGTGTGTCTATGTGTGTCTGTGTGTGTGTGTCTGTGTGTCTGTGTGTCTGTACTACACGGCTGCTTTCTGAGACAGGATCTTGCTATACGTGTAGCCTCAGCTGGCCCAGAACCTTGGCTACGGAGATCAGGTTGGCCATGAACTTGTGGCAATCCTCTTTCTTCTCTGCCTTGGGTGTGCTGAGATTAAGGACACGTGCAAGAACTCTGGTTTTTTTTCTTCATTCTTAATCTCTCTCTCAAGGCAGAAATGATGAAGAAAATACTAATCATTTCTAGTCTGGTGATTTGGGAGCTATCACAAAGCAGCTTTGGCACAATACTATTTAATTCCAAGAATGAGGTTGCTGATCTCAGACCAGGAACGAATGGTTTAAAATTAATCACATACAAATAACAACAAGTACTTGCAAACAAAGGGGCTCTCTGAAGACAGCAATAAGCAGCCAGGCTTTTATGACTTGGCCTGTAATAGTTGCACAAGTTTTGCTGTGATTAAATAACTTAAACTCATGTATCTAGTTACACATTGTATAATATATCACTAATTTTAAGATAATAACAAGTTACATTTTTAAAGAGGTTATCTTTCAGAAAAATAGACAAAAAAAAAACCCACAGTAACTGAAATGAAAGGCTAGCTGAAATTTGCTTTCATAAATTCAGGGTGCAAAGAAAAGAAGCTGAGCTTGTAAGGGAAAAAAAAAATTGCAAGTGAGTTGTAATCACAGAAGCTGAGTGTCGAGAACCTGCCATGCCAGTCCCTAAAGCTCTGCTCTCTGGTTCTGAGTAATGGTTACGTTTTTCCTACATGAGAAAGGTTTCTGAAACCTCTGCCCAAACGTCTCTCAAGACAAAGAAGTTATAACATGTGACCTCTGAGACAAACTCTGAATGGTTCTTGGCCTGGGCCATCCCTACTTTGCCTCCTGGATTCTATTTATAGAAACAAACAGGAACATCTCCTTTGCCCTTGGCTACAACACACTACAGCTTACCTGCCACGACAATAAACATGGACTAAAGATGGCGTGGCCACAGCATCCTGACACTTCGAGAGCAATTAGTCCGTCTAAGTAACCGGTGACACAGGCCTGACCCCAACACTTGGAAAACAGAGGCGAAAGAATCATGCATGACTCTTGAGGTCAACCGCTGCTATATCACAAGTCTGGGGCTTGCTTGTATATGACCTTGCTTCAACCAAACCAAAACTCACCTCAGAATGGTTGATGGGCCCAATGGATGACTCCTTTACAACTATTTAAAGGCAAACCCTTGCTGTTTCCTAAACCACAATGAACAAGGACCTCAAAACAATTCAAGTCATTCAAAAGCAACAACAGTGAATCATGAAATGAGTATAAATAAATCCAAAGTGCCCCCCCCACTGGGACACACAGGCACAAGCTCTAAGAGCATGAAGAAACACATTTTCTTTTCTTTCCTATGCCTCCCACCCCGAGCGCATACACATGAACTATCCACGCCTTCTTGGCCACCTTGACCTAGCAGCTGGCCAACCCAGCACCGAGACTAACTATGCTTGGAATAGGAATTTAACAAGAAGAAAGGGGCTATCATTTATATAGCTAATTATATATAGTTAAATGTATGTAATCTGTAATGATTCTGAAGAATTTCTATCCTCATGCTATAGTGGACTCTCAAGTATTTTTAGATTACTTTTCCCTCCAAATCAAGAGCCAAAGCCAAGGCTCTGCACATGCTAGGCATGGCTCTCCCTCAGAGCTACACCCTATACTCTTCTCTTGTCTGTTCTTTAGAATAAATTACTGTTAGTTAGGTAGGTAGGTAGGTAGGTAGGTAGGTGTTAGTTAGTTTGAGCAGAGTCTCAGAGTCTTGCTCTGCAGCCTGGCCGGTCTACAACTATGTTTACCAGGCCAGCCTCCATGTGCTTTATAACTGAGGGTGGGGACCCTGAATTCCTTCTGCCTTCACCTTCTGGATGCCTGCTGGGATTGAAGTCATATGCTTGCTACCGTTGACTCCAATAATTGTCTTTCTTAAGAAATCCAGCCAGGGCACAGAGGTAGTGCCCTAAAACCCTAATACATGAGAGGTGGGAGCAAGATGATCAAGACTTGGGGTCATTTTCAGTTACATAAAGAATTCCTGGACTGCCTGGGACACAAAAGGGCCTGTCACAAAGAATAAAAGATGAGGAGGAGGGGGAGAGGGAGGAGGAGGAAGAAGAAGAAAAGGAGGAGGAAAGAGGAAAAAAAAAGGAAAACCCTGCTGGGTGTGGTGGTCCATACTTATAACCAACCCAAAGAGCCTAAGGCAGGAGGATTACCTTGAGTTCAAGTCTGGCCTGGGTTACATAGCCAGTTTGAGGTCAGTCTTAAGGTTGAAAAAAAAAAAAGAAAGAAAGAAAGAAAAAGAAAAGAAAAAAGAAAAGGAAGGAAGGGAAGAAGAAAGGAAGGAAGGAAGGAAGGAAGGAAGGAAGGAAGGAAGGAAGAGCCCTGGTCCATCATCTGATTTTCATCTTCAAGAACTTCACAAAGCAGGAC
>NC_034590.1:146310025-146335362 GCF_900095145.1 Mus pahari
GTCAGTCTTAAGGTTGAAAAAAAAAAAAGAAAGAAGGAAGGGAAGAAGAAAGGAAGGGAGGAAGGAAGGAAGGAAGGAAGGAAGGAAGGAAGGAAGGAAGGAAGGAAGGAAGGAAGGAAGGAAGAGCCCTGGTCCATCATCTGATTTTCATCTTCAAGAACTTCACAAAGCAGGACCTTCTGACCTTTCCTCTAGTTCTTCGCATCAACTGCTCCAGCAACTCAGTTGGTATTCCTGATAACTTCTCTCTCGTTCTGTGATCTATGTCCCATTTACTGGTGTACTGCAAAGGCAGAGCTGGCTCCACAGTTGCCAGTTTTCATGGTGTAAATACAACCCCCATAGCCAAAGACAACAAATGCAAAGTTACATCAATGTGTGCACATGCAAGTCCTACCTCCAGCATGCCCTGGCTTGCACACAGCATCAGAACTCCCAATTTGCTTGGGATAATCCCAATTTATGCCACAGTTGTGGTCTAATTTATGACCGCACTACTACAAATACACCTCAAAGAATAAATCTCATGTGGACTTCTCTCATAGTAAAAACCTTCAGTGAGGGGCTTAGTGCATAGCTCAGTGGCAGCATGTTTGCCTAGGATACAAGCGGCCCTGTGTTTAATGCACAGAACTGTATGCAACCAGGGATGGTGCATGCCTATAATCCTAGAGTAATTACAGGGAGAGACTAAAGCTATCTCATGAAACACCATCTCAAAAATAAAATTTAAAAGAATAAAAAAAAAAATTTAAAAAAAAAAACACCTTTCTATACAGGGAAAGGACACTCCCTGAAAATAAAATGTGATTATCCCCTTGGCCGAATGTCTATTTATTTTTTATTTTGTAGTCCTGGCTGACGTGGTGCTAATGATTCTCTTGCCTCGGCTTCCTGCCAAGTGCTATAATATTACCATCATGTCACCACCTTGGTTTACAATGTCTTCATGGCTACAGGTACTTGGAAGCCAACATGATGATGCCCATCTACAGCTCCAGCCCCTTGAGAGACTGACACTGGAGGATCTAGAGCTCAAAGACAGCTGGACAACAAGACCCAGTTCCAAAAATATAAATACAGAATTTTATAGTATAGGCATTGCAGAAGCATGACAGCAAAGGCACAACTAATTCAGATCTTGTCATATGCGCATGAATTTGCTGACCTTGGGAACCGCTAAGCAACTACTGAGGTTCTACCCCAGCTTAGAGTCACACGAAACTGAACAATATCAATAGTACTTGGCCTGTAGGAATAAAATCGATCTGTTCCAGTGGGTCCCATTGGAATCATCAAATCTGAGTTCAAGGCCACCAAGGACAATGCCTTTTTAATCCCCTTTACATCATTCCCAAGAAGGCTTCTTTGGGTTTTGGGTCAAGACAGGCCAGTAACTCGATACAATCCACGCTGAATGACATGAGTGGAGTTTGGCAGATAAGAGCATAGGCCAGTATTATTTCTTTAGGGACTAAGGACCCAGAGGAATATATTAAGCTAATATAGCTATCTTAAAATATCTAATGGGCTGTCATATAGAGGACTGATTAGATAAGTTGTGAAGGAATACAGGGTAGAGGTCATGGGGAGAAGAAGAACATTTTGACATAGAACAGCTACATAACCACCAATAATAGCTAACAGATATTGAGTGCCTGCATTTTTTTTTTTTAAGGAAGCCTCAATATACTGCCGACTCTTGTATTGACTGAATCTCTTTATGCCAAGGCAGCTGACCTTGGTAGATTAAAGGAGTTGTTTATCCAGACCCCCAGAGAACTTCAAGTAACTGGCATTGTCCAAACTGGCTCCACCCCTGGGTTTATGCAGGCATGCTTTTCCTGGTTTCTAGAGTCCTTGTAGCCTCAGTTCCAGAAGAAATTCAAGGCCAGAGAACCAGATGTTCCTTGCTGAAGACGATATGCACCAAGGAAAGAGCACTGGTCACCTGTCACCTACTAGAAGACTAGAAGGCAGGTGTTTGTTTGTTTGTTTGTTTGTTTTGTTTTGTTTAATTTACTAGGGAATAGGTTAAAAAGATGACCCGGGAGCTAAAGGCAGCTGTTCTAAAATCTTGTTCAATTCATGTAGTTCTTCAAAAGAAAAACTGTGACCTTTCTAGCCCTTCTCATCTCCTTCATCTTTACTTGCCTCATTCAAAGGGTGAGATCAGTCAAAATCAAAGGATGCTTGTTTTTTAAAACAAACAAACAAACACACAAACAACTTTGTTGGGTGGGGCCGATGAGATAGATGGCTTAGTGGGCAAAAGCACTTGCTGCCAGGTCTAAGGATCTGAGTTCTATCTCTAGAACCCATGTGATAGAAGGATAAAACCAACTCCTGAGAGTTGCCCTGTGGCTGCCATACATGGGCCGTGGTGTGTGTATGCAATGTAACTTATATGCAAGTTTAAAAATAGTTTAAAATTAAACAAAAACCTTGTCCTGACACCAGATTAGCAGTTAAATAAATTACTCAGCTCTCTTAGGCACTAAGTTGCCAACATCACTCTTAGACAGGACATGCCTGCTTGTCCTCAGGAGTTGCGATGGGGCAATCTATGACTGTTACCAAGACTTGTGATTGCCATACAGTCTGCTTATAGAAAAGTCAAAGGGCGCTAGGGAAATCTCCTTCGGGAGGTGATCGAAGACGGGATTGAAGAATACTCTGAAACCTGGTCCTCAAATGATCCAAGGCATCATTATGCCATTTTCCTTATTTGGTCCTCTCTCCAGGTGGTCGGATGGACATCTTTCTTCCCGTTAATAAAAGCACCTCAGAAAAGTTTGGACCTTGTCCAGGTCTACACTGCTAGTAAGTGGGAGGATCAGAATCTGAATCCAGAGCTGATCTATAGAACACTCACACCCTGGGTCTCCACAAGCCTCCTGCTCAGCAGAGTCAAAACCCTGAGTCCTCAGTTTCTTCACCTAGAGATAACTGCATCCCTCACTTCACAGGCTGACATAAAGGGGGGGGGGGAGTCCACTTAGCACTTGGCATGCAGGAAGCTGAGTGCTCCTTAGTGTAGACTACTGTTGTGTCCACGGACACGTGGTTAAACTTACTGCCAAGGCTATTCCAGCTTCATGCACCTACCTGTACTAAATGTAAATGGCCAGCGACAATCACCACCTACAGGCCACTCACTTCACTGCTGTGAGCCTCTCCCCACCTGCAAAATGGGGAACATGCATGTGCTTATCTAAAAGCAAACTTGGAACAAAAGGTCCACAGGCCTTGCTCAACAATCCAAGCAGGCNNCCAAAAAAAAAAAAAAAAAAAAAAAATCCACAAGTCTCTCCCCCTTCTCTCCAAACGACAGTGAAATCATAGTGACCAGGATAGTGATTTCTACAGCTATCCCTAAACAATGAGTGACATTTCCTTGCCCTTTTGAATCATTCAATACGCTCAAATACATTCTCAGGGAGAAGGACATATTCATAAATAAACATTCAACTAGAGGCACCTAAAAGATGTCATAAATTAAGTAATACTGTACTGAGCTTGGCAATTGTACTATCTAGAAAACATTTTGGTTTTTTTTTTACTCAAATTCTGTATGTCACACTGAGTACACTGAAGTTTCTATATCTGAATTAGAATATTGTCATTTCAAGGTGGGTGAATCTTGGCAGACATATATTGAAGCTAAGGCTTTATTCATTACTAAATTTGATAAGAAACCAAACACGGCTGGAGTTGTAGCTTATGAGAGCATGCTTGTCTAGCATGAACAAAGTGCTGGTTTCAATCTTAGGTACTGGGGACACGGGGAAAGCAGTTGTTTTGTTTGTCTTTTCCCCCCTTTTTGAGAGACTGCCGTTCTCAGTAACCTAGGCTGGCCAGAAACTGACTGCACAGTCCAGGCGCCCTTGAATTCTGGGCCATTCTCCTGCTTCAGCCTCTCTATTGCTAGGTTTACTTACATAAGTCATCATACCCAACAGACAGTTTTGTAACGCACACACAATTGAACACACAAATTCGGCTAGGTCGGGATAGATAGATAAATAAAACAAAACCAAAACAAAGACCTGCCAGTTAAAACTAATAACTTCCACTACAGACACAGCTCTTTCCAAAATTGCTATGGGTTTCATCTTACTTGCAATATGTCCCTCATGCTAAGAATTAACAGCATTATTTCCATCTCTGGTCACCACACCAATCAAAT
Organism: Mus pahari; assembly: GCF_900095145.1. Taxonomy (NCBI): domain Eukaryota; kingdom Metazoa; phylum Chordata; class Mammalia; order Rodentia; family Muridae; genus Mus; species Mus pahari. Next base: position 146,314,215 of record NC_034590.1, read on the forward strand.
ACAGACCATGCTAATGCTGAAACTCACTTACTGGTCTTGGTGGGGGGTGGGGTGGGGCGTTATGTTCCTGTGTTTGGTCTTTTGGGGGAAAGCGTGTTTGTGTGCTTAACAGAATCCTGATCACTAACCAGAGACAATAAAATATTTAAACTTTTATCGTGCGCATGTCTACTTAGAACACAATTGGCAAACTAAAGCTGGGCACGAGAGTGCACACCTGTAATCCCAGCCTTTGGGAGGATAGGTCACAAAGGCAAGGCCAGCCCATTCACCAGAGGCAATTCTAGGCCAGCCTGGGCTAAGAATCCCTGTCAAGGAGTAGAGGAGGGCTGGCAATCTGACCATGTTCCAGAGGATGGCTCCTGCTTGCATTTAATATTTTGTAACTTAGTCTGCCTACTTCTTGTCTGTCTGGAAAGACTGACTGTGACTAAAGGAGAAAAGAAAGGCAGATACATCTGGACTCTGAGGAAACAACCAGAAAATTCTCCTCATGTCTCTTCATGCTGGCTTTTCTGATTGGCCAGCTCAAAGGTAAAGTCCAATCATCCAAGGGCAGAATCTTAACATTTTAAAACTTTAGGCCTTGTACCTTAACAATCCTAGCTAAAATTGGTAACAGATTTAGTTTGATTCAACTGTGTAGCCATGTTAATACGTAATGGGTTTGTCCATTTTCTGCTACCAGAATGTTCTCATTGAATGATACAAGAAATCAGAACCTCTTACTCAAAGGCTGGCAGCTTACACCCCCATAACTCCTGCTTGCTACCACGCACAGGGTAATGGGATCTACCCCTGCCCACCAGAAGCTGCTCGGGGGCCTGCCTTCCACACTGAGTACTGAGTGTCCAGCTATCACCGAAGCACTCTTCTCTGTTCACAAGTGCACTGCCTCATCCGAACACTATAGCCCATGGAACTAAAATTACTGGGTTTCACTCCCTTCGTTACTTTTCCCCAAATTAATTTCTCTCTCTCTCTCTCTCTCTCTCTCTTAAGACAAAATCTCTCCATGTAGCTCAGGGTAATCTGGAACTCCTTACATAGCATAAGTTGACTGAATCTTGAGATCTTCCGGCTCTGCCTTCTGAGTGATGGGATTATGGACAAAGTGACACCGCATCTACCTAACACACAAACACACACACACACACACACACACACACACACACACACCTTACATAGCTAACACATACATACACCTCATGCACCTAAAACACACCTAACACACACACACACACACACACACACCTCTTACACAGCTAACACATGCATACACCTCATACACCTAGCACACACACACACACACGTCAAATACACAGACCCCAACATATACATATGCACATCTAACACACACATAAACCCAACACACATACAGAGCTAACACACACATACAAATACCCCTAAACACACACCTAACACACATGCACACCTCTAACATACACATACACACCTTATATACCTTACACATCTAACACACAAATACACCTTACATACCTAATACACATACTAACACACACACATACACACACACACTGCACTGTGTCATCTGTGCATGCTCCCAGAAAAGTATTGTTATTCCTCTCTATATGTGGTGGATTAGTTCTAGGACCCACACACACGTCTTCCCATCTGAGGATACCAAAGTCTGTTACTGCCCTATATGAGATGATACAGTATTTACAGTAACAGAACTGCCTGCGATATACTTCAAGTCAGCTGTGGATGACCTATAACATCTAACCTCATGCAAATGTTAGGTGAAGAGTTGTTATGCTGACTGTAAGTGGGTTTGTATATGTGATTGCTCTTTCATGATGGACCTACAGACTAAAGCTATAAGACAGGGTAAATAAATTATGGCTCATCCATATAACAGAATATTGGGCATATAAAACAGAATTGTGTTAAAGGATGATATTTAGTCATAAGGAAATGTTTATACTGGCTTGTTGGGATTGGGCACGGCTTTGTGGAGCTGTTTGTGCTCCCCAGTACTCATGCTCCTTCCCAGGCCTGTGACCTCAGCAACAGAGGGAGGAGTGGGCCACCTGCCTAGTTAGTTACAAAATGGCAAGCTTCAGGTTCAATGAGGGAATAAGGCAGAGAGCACTAGATAACTCAGTGTCTTGCTTTAGCCTCCACACATACACAAACCTACAGACACACATGTATACAGCATGAATACACTGCACCAGGGGACAGAAAGGCAAAGAGCTAAACTGTTTGATTTCTTTTTAAGTTATCAATAGGGGGTCAAGAGGTTGCGAAGTATACAGTGGATCAGTGGATAAAGATGCCTGCTATCTTTGGCAACCTGAGTTTGGTCTCTGGAGCCCATGTAAAGGTAGTGCAAGAGAAATGACTTCACAAAGTTCGTCTGAACTCCCACAAGTGTCATATTGTCCATGTGCACCACCCCCCACCAACAGATACACACATACACACACACACACACACACACACACACACACACACACACACATTTTTATCAGTTATCTGTGAGTAGAGATGTAGCTCAGTTGATAGAGTGTTTGCTTAAGAATGAACAAAATCACAAATTCAAATGTCTAGCATTGAATTAAAACTAGGCATGGCAGTAATCCCAGTAGTCCCACCACTCAGGATGCAGAGGCAGGAGGATCAGAAGCTCTCTAGGTTGAAGCAAGAGAAGTGGCACAACAGTTAGGAGCACTGGCTACTCTCGGAAAGGACCCAGGTTTGAATCTTTAGTACCTATTTAACAGCTCACAATTGTCTGTGACTCCAGTCCCAGGTATTCTGACACCTTTTTTCTTGGCCTCTGCAGGCCCGAAGCACACATGTGGTACACACACATATACATGCAGGCAAAACACCCATAATAAAAATAAATATTTAAAAAAAGAAAACCCTCCTCCAAAACACATGAAAATCAAGAAGAAGGAAGACCAACACGTGGATACTTCATTTCTCTCCAAAATAGGGAATAAAATACCCATGAAAGAAGTTGCAGAGACAAAGTTTGGAGCTAAGACAAAAGGATGGACCATCCAGAGACTGCCCCACCCGGGGGTCAATCCCATAATCAGCCACCAAAAACAGACACTATTGCATGTGCCAGCAAGATCTTGCTGAAAGGACACTGATATAGCTATCTCTGTGAGGCTATGCCAGTGCCTGGCAAATATAGAACTGGATGCCCACAGTCATCTATAGGATAGAACACAGAGACCCCAATGGAGGAGCAGGGGAGCGGGGAGGAGGGTATAGGGGACATTCGGGATAGCACTTGAAATGTAATTTTAAAAAAAGAAAGAAAACCCTCAAAGTCATCCCAGAACACAGTGAATCTGGAGCCAGGAATCCAGAGATTGAGCCTCAATTAACAACTACAACAACTAAACAAACAAGCAAAGAAAAAACCAAGTCATCGAGCCAGGTGGGGGGGGGGGACATGTCTACAACCCCAGCACTTGGAAGACTTACCATGAGCTCTAGGTCATCCTGAACTATGTTGTAAGCCCTAGCCACCCTGGACTAATTGTTTCAAAAAGAAACCGACAAAATCCAAACAACAACATAAATGATACCAGAATCTTAATTGAGTAGCATTCAAAACTATGTGGCAACCGTAGTCGATGACTGGTAGCATCCCAACTCTCTGGAGGCTGAGACAAGAGAATCATCAATGTGAGCTACAGAGCAAGCCAGTCGCAAACAAATAAGCAACATTCCCAGCCATAAGATTATTTCATTGCTACTTCATTAACTGTAGTTAATTTGCTAGTGCTATGAATTGTATTGTAAACACCTGTGTTCTCTGATGGCCTTAGGCAGCCCCTGTGAAAGTCCTTAGACCTTAAAGGGGTTGCAACTCACCGGCTGAAAATGGCTGCTCTAGCTTCTACTCCCAAGTGACAGAATGAGAGAGGCATGAGTTCCTACGCAGGCTTGGGATCACTGATAAGAGATCGAACCTGGGGTTTTGTTCATTCATGGGCAACTACTCTCATTTCTAGTCATCAAATACAAAAACAAAAACAAAAACAAAAAACAAACCAAAACAATATCAACAACAAAACCCCAAGTACTTGTCATTATGTGTAGATGGTACGTGGTGTGTGTATTATGTATTTATATTTTTACCTATCTTTCTTGTGTATGTGTATATATGGGCATTCACATGTGGGTGTGGAAGTCAGAAGATAACTTGCAGGAACTGGCTCTCTCCTACTATTTGGGGCTCGGGGTCACACTCGGGTCACCAGCCTTTGCTGTAAGCCCCCTCACTTGCTAGACCAGACACCATATCTAAAACAGATGTTTTCTGAGGGATGGAGCCACGAGAACTTTTTCCGGCTGTTTTCCCACAGTTTTGTAGGAACGCCCGACAAGTATGGGACTCAGAGTGCTATAGCTATAAAGTCCAGTCTCTTTTTATTTAGGCACTGTGTTTCTTTCTCAAAGGAAGTCAGTCGGAGGCAACGTCTTCTGCCTCAACTCCTTGCCCTGAGATTCACGGTAGACAGTGTTTAGTGATGAGAGCTGGCAGGTATGGAGTAAACTCTCTCTTGTCGCCCTCACACAAGCTCTACGTGCTCTGACGACCCCCTTTTCACTCATCCTGAAGCACAAAGGTTGAGTACTGGCTCTGACCACACACAACTGAAATTCAAACTCAAGTCGTCTGGACGGAGGGACAGGTGAACCTTTACAACCCCCGTGCATTCACAGCACCTTGGAACTGTGTTCATGGCCAAACTTTTGTAAATGCGTTGACCACCTCAGCTGTGTTACTTCGCCGGTTCCTCAGCATCAACACACAAAGTCACATCAGCACAGCCCGGCAGCCAGACCTGCTCCCTGGTGTGAGGAGTAGCACCCCAGGAAATCTAATCTCACCGAAACCCACTTTGGGTTTTTGAGTCAGCTTTTCCAAGTGAACTTTCTGATCCATTTATGAATATATGTAAAATAAATCACCAGGGCTAATTTTAGCTTCATGCTGGAAATAACATGGCTGACAAGTATTAACTACCTGTTAACCAAAATAAAATAGAGAGCTGTCAGGCAAAAAGGTAAAATAAAATAAAATACGCGCAACAGACTACATCAAAGGACCCTCTCTACTGATGCTTCACTGGGAGCCATTGGAACTCTTTGGCCCAAAATCAGCTACAGAATTGGAGACAGCTATCCGTGAGGTGTTGACGCCACCTGACTCACTTTTTCTACTTCAACATCAATCACATGTTCCTCAAAGTACATGAGAAAACATCATTTCTAATCAGACTTCCAACTTAATGGGAAAGGAAGTAACATGAGGCAGTCAGCAAAGGTGGGGGCAGGGGACAGGCAGGGCATAGGAACAGCTCCATGGGAGAGTTCGCTTTTGGCAATGGGAGGCTCTAGTTTCCATAGCCAGCACGCACACAGACACACAGACACACAGACACACAGACACACACACACACACACACACCATGAGAACATAACTAAATGCTCACTCCTGCGGCAGGCTAGCTAAGTAGTATAAAGATCACATAGGAAGATTGGTCAGCTCTGAAACATCATGGAGTTCTGCAGGTATCCGGAACAACACCTAGTTTAACTCTAGCGTCTCAAGAGCGCTGGTACTAGATCATGACTGTCAGGTAGTAGGGGGCAGGCAAAATAATCAAGGAAACCTGAAGAAGTTAGTCTTAGGGAAGGTCTCCAGGGAGTACATAGGGAGAAACAACACTTAGATGGACATTAAGTCGACAACTTTCTCCTTTCCTTGCTTAGTAAAACCAGCACACAACTGATTTGACTTTTGGACGGTGCTGGGAGATAAACCCTGGGAGTTTTGAAGGCTGGATGCCTCCATCTTCTGTTACTGAGCTATTCTTCAGCCTCCTGACTTGATTTCTAGATTAGAACACATTCATACGGAGAGAGTGGGTTTAAGATTTTGGTTTTAAGATTCACAGGTTGTTGTTTGATTGTTTGTTTGTTTTTAAATTTGTATATATGCATGCATGCCCCGTGTGTGCAAATGCCCTTAGAGACCAGAGGAGGGTGTCAGCTCAGATAGGGCTGGAGTTACAGACGGCTGTGAGCCTTCTGAGGCGGGTGCTGGAAACCAAACTCTGGTCTTCCGGGAGAGCAGCACATCCGGGAGAGCAGCACATACCATGCTCCAACCTGCAGAGCCACCACTCTTGTGCTGGACCTAGTTCTACGTAAGAAATGTTGGTAGTGAAATATACAGATGTATGCCTTAGGGCATGCAAACTGCATTTCAGAACTGTATGTTCGGAGCTGAAGAGATGGCTCAGTAATGAAGCACATTTGCTGTTCTTGCAGAGGGAATAGGTTTGGTTCCAGCACCTAAATTGTGGCTCCCAACTACCTGTAACTCCAGTATCAGGGATCTGATATCTTCTTTTTACCTCTGATGGCATCAGGCCTGCATGTGGTACAGAGACATACACGTTGGGAAAACACTCCTATGCATAAAAATAATAGAAAATCAATGTGTGCTCAAATCTAAGAAAATTAAACGTAATAGGATAAGGAAAACAAGCGTTGATTCAGTCCTTTAAAAGACTGTAAATACCACAGACTGCTGACACACCCCTTTTAATCCTAGAACTCAAAAAGCGGGACCAGATGAATCTTTACAACTCCCCCGTTCTAGGTCAACCAAGGCTACAGAGAGAGAGTCCCTAACTCAAAAAAACAAACAAACAAAAGCTGTAAATAAACCAAGTGCGATGAATTATTTTAGAGGCAGGAGGATCAAAGGGCTCAAGATGATTCTTGGCTGCACGTGGAGTTTGAGGCCAGCATGGGCGACATGAGATCCTATCTCATGAAAGCCAAATAAGTAAATAAATAATTTATAAATAACTTATCAGAATGTATAAATAAAAGAAAAATTAAAAGCTTTTATTTTTTATTTATTTATTTTTTTTTTTGTAAGAAACACAAACCACTTAGCTTCTGGCACTAAGTGCACAGGCAGGAAACTACATTTCCTTGTATTTTAAAATAATTCTTATGGCTTTGAAAGCATAGTTAAGACTCAGATTAGTTTTCTCTTCTTCAAATCATTGTTAGAGATTGTATTTTCCATTTCTTGAAAATGTATTTTCAGCAGTGCAGAGTAAGGCATGATGAGGAATATCAAGAGTTTCAGGCCAGCCTGGGGTTGATTGTATCACAAAACCCTGTCTGGAAAATACCAAAAGGGGCCAGAGAGACAGCTCGGTAAGTAAGGGCCCTTGTCACTAAGCCCGTCAACGTGAGTTTGATGACCCGAGTGTGATCATGTGTCAGAAAAGACCAGCTCTTCTAAGTTGTCCTCTGACCTCCTGGACTGCTGAGCACGCTTGCATCCGCATACCCACCACCACACAGTAAGTGTTAGAAAACGGGAAAAAAAACACAAAAAGAAAAGACTTCAAACCAGCAACTGCCTATCTACCATCCCACCCCCAACTCACCATGTAGCTCTGGCTGATCTCAGGCTTGGGAGTCTCCTTACTCAGCCTCCCCAACATTTCTCTTAGAGTCTAGTTACTGTTGTTGAAAACTATAATAAACTCTTTAAGATGGAGATCAGAGAAATAAGTAAAACATGGGTTCAGGGAAGTAAAACAAATGAAATAAGACACAGGTATCAGCCAATCTCAAGTTCATAAAATAATTTTCCTATAAACTATAAAAAGTACGTTTAAAAAAAACCCACAGGCACTTAATAACCGTCTTACAGCCATGGCCAAATCAAATCTGCTGGGCAATTCCCAAACTCCACACACACCTTAACATTTCAAAATGTAAGCACTGAATTCACCCAGACGTGTTAAAGCGGTTCCCAAAGTTTTAGAAACGAATGCACTGCAGAAAGGCTATGAAAACTATGAAAGGAGAGATAAAAATTATAAGCAAAGACGGACGAAGGAGTTATGCTGTTTGCCAAACATCAACCTTTTACAGAAATTCAAGCCCAATTTAATCATTTCCCAATCTCGAACAGTTCATGGATATGCACGCGTTTGAATCCGATCGCTCACTACCGTGGACTCTACTTACTTTGCTTTCTGCCATTTACAAGCTTCATTAAAGACACCCACAAAGAGGTAACCAGTTGAATGGAGTTAGGCTCAGATAAGGAAAAAAAAAAAAACAGCCTCGTAATCTCTACCTACAAACTGACATCCCAGAACGTCAGGTGGGGAAGGTACCCTTTACAGTCTAGCATTATATATACAAGCCTCAGGTTGTGAAACAACGCACTTTTCGGAGCTGTACAATTACAAACACTCAACTCGACCCACTGGGGGCGGGGGGAATCCACCTGCAATCCTCATTGGTCCACACAGTTCCGGCCCACATGGTGTCAGTGGGTGTTTCCCTCTACACCAGCCGTCTCACTGGCTGTGTGGAAACACTGTTTAATAGGCTGTGATTTGGGGGATTGTCAAACTCCACGCCTCCTTAAGCTTGCCAATGGGCCCAAGATACTGGCGGTTACTCTGCGATTCAAAGGGCAAACTGGTAGCCCGAGATGCACGCCCCAAAAGATGTGCTCGGAGAAGGGAGCAGTGAGCCCGGGGCTGTGCCAGCTCGCCCTCCCCCTAGTCCCAGACCCAAAAGCAGTCGGGTTGTTTGCCCCATGGCCACCATTAACAGCGGGCAGTGCGTTCGCCTTGCCGCTACGGTGACCGAGGGAGCAGCTCCAGCTAACGTCTGACCGAACCATCAGGCGGATCGGACTAGACAGGCGCCACTGCAGGCGCCACCTAGGGCGCCCGACGCCTCTAGGGAGGACGCAGTCCAGAGCGGCACTCTGTCGCCCCCCTCGACCGCGGGCACCGGTGCTCCCCTGCCCGCAGGACTTACGCGGCCTGTTCTTCTTCCCGGAGTCCATCCTCCTCCGCAGCCGGCATTTCTTGGCCGGAGAATCATGCTGGGCGAACAGCGGCTGCGGCTGCGGCTGCAGCTCGGACGGGAGCTGGAAGCGTGAGGCCGGTGGGTTGCGGCTGCAGGCGGCCGACGGGTGGAAGCCGTTGTGCAGCAACCCGTTCACGGCGGCCGCGGCGCCCTCGGGGGCCCCCGGGGACTGCAGGGCCGCGCGCTCGTGCTGCGCGCCGCGATCGCCCATGCCCGGGACCGGCGGAGCGGTGCGCGGGCTCCGGCTCAGGCAGCCTCGCTGGAGGTCACGGTCGGCCGTCCCCCGGTCTTCCGATCCACCCTGGGGCTTGCTCTCCCGCAGCCTCGGCGCCGCGGCCGGGGGCTGGCGGCCCCGGCGCTCCTCCCCTCCTCCCGTCGGCGTCCCCACGTCTTCCGCGAGCTGGGCCCCGCGCGCCGGGCTTGCTGCTCCCGCCCGCAGCGTGTCGGCATCGCGCGCCGTTGCGGGAACCTCCGCGGACCCCGGCCGGGGAGCCCGCCTCCCCCTCATCCCAAGGCCGAGCCACTTCAAATGCGTCTTCCTCGCCTCCCAGACCTGTCCCCGCCACTGAGCATGCCCAGTCCTACCCGCCACCGCCACCGACGAGTTTCAACGTGCGGAATGAAGTTCTCGGGGTTTGCGAAGAGGAGATAGGCGGATCGGGCTTTGTGTGGCGGAGCGAGCCTAAAGGGTACTGGGTGAGGTAGGCACGAGACAGCCAGAAGCCTCGGGAGGAATGCCGGAGGAAGCCAGATATTTGCAGAGGTTTCAGGTTTGCTAATCCTATCCCCAGTGGGCTAGTACCTTCACAAGGTCACCCATGCTACATCCCCGCCCCCCGAAAGTGTGTGTGCTGGCGCGCGTGCGTTAATGTGACCAAACGACTCCCAGGTCTGAAGGGAGGGAAAAGAACAATTATTTATAGAGAGGTAGGCAGCCTTGGAGAAGGAGGGGAGTGAAATTCCTTGGTTGGCACACTCACACAAACAGCATGTGTTCTCGAGTTAGTTGTCCTTTGCAGAGAGGAAACCTAGGAAGAGAGAGTAAGGACAGTGAAGGACAAAACTAGGCAGGAATAACCGGTGCTAGAAGAAATCAAGTAAACAGAACCGATCCCAAGCTATAAAAAGCGCATTCCTCACCCAGAAAAGACCGGCAGGGGACAATGCCCTGTTCTGTTACTTATGAAGTAAAAAGTTGCCCTGGTTATGAGAAGGGGAACCAGCACCATGATAGCCCTCAGAGTTAGCCCTCAGTTCCGATTCCCACTGACACTGAGCAAAAGACAAAGTCAGTACTTAACACACCTGTTATAGGCAGTGCCCAGCAAGCGGGACATATTTGGGTGTTGGTGACCTCTTGAGGCCTTAGCTTTTGTGTCTGTCCAAAGAGGTCTCTTGTGTGTCACAAAAGTACCTAATATAACCTTTGCACATAATAAATGCTCACAAGGGTCTAAAGTAAACATTAAAGTCAGGCTGGGGATATAATAGCCAGATGCTTCTTATCACGGGATTGTATCGCTACAAAGGAATAGAGAGAACATAAAAACTGCAGGCTATTGTTTCAAGTTTCTATGAAGTTGCACATCACCAAGTTCAAACTAAGATATTTGACCCTCTGGAAATATCTGTATTAAAGAGATGAGAACTAAAGTCTCCAAAGGCCAGCTTCAACAATATGAACTTCCCTCTACCTTAATCCTAGCAAAAGTGACCTGTGACTAGCCTACCCATCCCTTGAACTAAATCCTCCATGGGTCCGAAACTGGCATTAGCTGTGCCCAGGGTTTACATTTGGTTTGAGGATTTCTTCTAGCAGAGCCCTTCCCAAAATCAACAGGTTCAGAATCAATGAGGTCGCTCTGTTCCACCCACCTGTCATTTCAAATCAGGAAACCAAGGCACAGAGACAAAACTGAGATTAGGAACAAAACTAGAACTCAATCCTTGTCTTCCCTGCTTCCTTGAGCTTATATGATTTGACGACTTTGAGAAAGTGCCTGAGGTCATCCTGCCTCAGCCCCTCTGATTTTAGTCCAGTTCCCTGCCACTTGCTCCTTCTCCTACTTCTCTCTCCCTACTCCTATAACCCTTTATACCTCCTTCTTCTGGCTTCAAAATACACATAGCCTACCTAGTGACACAGTCCTGCAATCCCAACTACTCAGGAGGCTAAACCTCCCGAGGAGGAAGACCTCAAATTGAAGTCCTGCCTTAACTACTTAGTTCAAGCCAGTTTTCAATACGTAATGAAACCCTGCCTCAAAATTAAAAGATGCTGGAGATGTCTAGCATTTGGCTAACATAAGGCTCTAGGTTCAGTCCCTAGTACTGTTAAAATAAAGTGCATGTGTTCCCTTATACCTTGATGATCATAGTATTGGGACATCAAAGATGAAATGAAATAATATAAATGTGTAGTCACATTCCACTTGGTCCCGATGTCTCCGCACTGCTCGGTTAAGCCTTGCACACTCTATTAAGGCAGATGACTTGCCATCATTGTATCCTGAGGAAGCTCTGGGTACTTACTTGGAACTAAGCAAAGGACTGTGATCTTGGGGCTTCTCACTTCACTGTGGTAAATTTGCTACAAAGCCGCCATTCCCACTTCTCAATAAGCAAATTCTCACAGATCCGAGCCGAGTAGATTGGCACTGTAGTGACATCAAGGACACCTCCTTCAGCTTGATTTCGAAGGCGTGGGGAGGGAGGCCTGAGCCAAGTGGCTCAGACCCAGCCAGGGCAGAAGTCCTGGTACAGAAAGTCTCTCACCTACTTCCCTTTCAGGCACAAGCCAGGTGACAGCCCACAGGTTTATTCAAGGGTATGTGTAGGTGGTGAACATGAACCATCATGTGCTCCAGGATAGCTGAACAGTGAGGAGAGGGGAGAGCCACAGTCCTCTTCTCCCCATCTCTGCTCATTCACTGTCACTCATTTATTAAGTGTGTACTACACTGAAGACCCCAAAACAGACTCCTGGCATCCAAAGGCAAAATGAATGCCTTTACAGCACTCGGAAGGTTACAGTTTACTGGAAAAACAATAGATCATTCATTGGTTTTCTCGCTCAGTGTCAGAACAATAATACAGAGTCTTCCCATTTTTTCTTCTTCTGTTTCGGAGATTGAAACCAGGGCTTGGCTAGGGCTAAGCCAGGCAAGCACTTTATCACCGAGTTAGCACCCCAACTATCTTTTGTATTTTGAAGCAATTGCTCACTAATTTGCCAAGGCTGGTCTTGAACTCGCTCTGTAGCTGAGCGGGCCTCAGAGTCTTTCCCTTCGGCCTTCTGAGTTGGATTACGGGTCTACACCAATAAATCCAGCTGACAATTTCTACTTTTCCTGCTGTTTGCTGTTGGTGCTATTGTTGTTTGAGTATCTCACTGTCGTCATGGCTCTCTGGCCTGGAATTAAATTTGTATACCAGGGTGTCCTTAAACTTTTAAAGTTCTGCCTCCTGAATACTGACTGGGATTAAGGGCATGGGCTACCACACTGAGCATTTTGTTTGTTGTTGTTGTTGTTGTTGTTGTTGTTGTTGTTGTTGTTGGTCCTTGAACTCACTTTGTAACCAAGGGTGGCGGGGAAATCTTAATTCTGTAGTCTCTCCTTCCCAATTTTCTGGTTGCAGACACTACACCCAACAGAGAACTTCTTTGTTTTTTATTTTTCTCTTTTAAAAGAGGGCATTGGAGTTGAGAGCGGGCATGGCAGCTTGTGTCTGTAATGCTAGCACTCAGAAGGCTGAGACAGGAAGATTGCCAGAAGTTCAAGGTCATCAAGGGTGGGGTAGTGAGATTCTGTCTGAGAGAAAGAAGGAGATCAGGTCTTTTGCCTCAGCCTCCCACGGACCAGACCGTGGACTGTAGCATGAACCTGCTTGACTTCATTTCAACCTTCTTTCTCTCCTTCCTTCTTTTCAGCCCCTCCCCAGCTTGTTTCCCCACACCCTGCCTCCCTCTCTTCCTTCCTTTCTATGTGTATATGTGTGCATAATTACTTGGGGTTTGTAGTGCTAGGCATGGAATCCACCCAGGGCAGATATCCAATCACAGAAGTATGACCTTTGCCTTGTAACCTGGTTTTATTTTTGCTTATTTGTTTGCTTGATTTGAGGCTCCACCCACTCCCTGTGTGACCCTGCCTGGCCTGGACCTCCCTATGTAGACCAGCGTCCCTTTTAAATGGAAGCAATTCTCTTTTCTCTACCTCCTAACTTTATGCCCTAACACTTGGGGCGGTAACCTGATTTTTAATTTATCTATGTTGCCTTTTGTTGCTGTTTTCCTTGTTTTGTTTTTTCTTTTTTCTCTTTTTTTTTGAGGCAGGCTCTCACAGTGTACCCCTGGGTAGCCTGCAACTTGATGTGTAGACCAGCTGGCTCTCGAGCACTGGGATAAAAGGTGTAAAAGCGTATGACATCACACCTACCATCGTGTTAGTTTTTGAGACAGAGTTTATTGAAATGATTCTATTTTGAACTTACAATTTCTCCTTTGTAAATTAATTTTTAGCTTAGCAAACAAGATACTAAGTTTTATATTATTACACTTCATTCCCATTCGTCCCAATTAATGTTAATTTCTGGGAAAAAAATCGGATAAAACCCATCCACTCTGCCATCATTATACTCAATCGTTGTATAGATTTTAGTTACTTGGGAAAATAGTAATAAAGTCAAATATGGGCTTAGCGATTTAGCTCTGTGATAGAGCACTTGCCTAGCAAGCACAAGGCCCTGGGTTTGGTCCTCAGCTCTGGAAGAAGATTGAAGATAAACACCAAATAAAGCCGAATGTTCCCAAGCGTAAGCTAGTGAAAAAACACAAGCAGGGTTCCTTTGCCAACTTTGCAAACCAGGAAGACTATCAAAGAAACAAAAAAAGAAAAAAGATACAGCCCTGTGCTTTCCTGGCTTCAATATCAACTGACTTATGAGCTCTGAGAATGGATACAGTCTATCGCCATCATTGTTAAACTCTGGACACCAAGGGATCCAACAGAAAAGTGTTCACTGAGCCAATAGAAATGTCAGAAGAAGGGTCAGGACCTGACCCTTCTTCAAGATCCACCAGCACACCACCTAGACCGACATTTGAAAGAGTCTGTTAGGCCTGAAGTTCAGAGGTTTTTCAGTTCCCTTCTGGCTTTAGGTTTTTTGTTTTTGTTTTTGTTTTTTAGCTTATTTATTTTTTTAAGACTTATTTATTCATTATATGTAAGTACACTGTAGCTGTCTTCAGACACTCTAGAAGAGGGCGCCAGATCTTGTTACAGATGGTTGTGAGCCACCATGTGGTTGCTGGGATTTGAACTCTGCACCTTTGGAAGAGCAGTCAGTGCTCTTACCCGCTGAGCCATCTCTCCAGCCCCCCTGGTTTTAGTTTTGACAGAGGGTTTCACTATGTAGCCTTAAGCTTGTGACCCTCCTCCCAAATGCTAAGAGTAAAGGCATGAGTTCACAGGCTGGCTTAATTTAATTAGACTTACCTATACTTGGTGTTTGAGACAGGGTTGTACTTTGTAATCTTAAGAGCATGCCACCAAATTCCTAAAACCCTTGGCATTTATTGAGAGTTACAGTCTCTTTTATATGAATGACAGTGTCCTCGCCCTTCTTTTTTTTTATCATAACTGATTTTATTCTAATTAGGTAGCTCAGGGTGGAGCCAGAGACAGACACCAGATAAGGCTAAACACCAGAAAATAAGGAAGTGATCAGAAAATTAGAGGGCTGGAGCTGTCTTTCTTAGAGGGAGGGAAGGCAGAGAATGGGAAAACAGGGTCTTACTTTAACCCAGGCTGGCTGGCACTTAACTATGCTGCCTAAACCGGTCTTGAACTCTCAGCTTATCTACACTGGAATTATAGACATGAATCATGACAGAAGATTGAGGGTTAAATTTTTTTAGTCCCATCTAACAAGCTGTGGCTGGGTAGAGACTAAACTCCGTAAAGCATGTGGATAATGGGCTCAAAAGAGACTAGAGCGGCAACCACAGAGCATGCATGGGTCTGTACCAGATCCTCTGTGTATATGTTATGTCTGATAGCTTGGTGTGTTTTGTGGGACTCCTAACGTGGGACCTGGTGCATCTTTGACTCTTGCCTGTTCTTGGAACTCTTTACCTCCTATTGGATTCCGTTGTCCAAACTCAATATAAAGGCATTTGCCTTAGCTTACTGAATCTCGTTTTGTTGTATTTGGCCGTCATCTCTTGGAGACCTGCTCTTTTCTGAAGAGGAAACAGGGGGTGTGGATCTGGGGGGCAGGGTGATAAGAGGAGTGGGGGGAGGGGCAAACTGGTCCAGATATATTGCGTGAGAAGAAAAGTCTATTTTCAATAAAAAGAAAGAGATTTAATGAACTTCCATGCTGTTCTAATTTTTGTTCTCCTTTTGAGATAGGGTCATCTTGAATAGTCTAGGAGGCCATCAAATTGGTTTTGTAGCTGAGGATATTCTTGAATTCCTGATGCCCCTCCCTGCTTCTGCTTCCTGAGTGTAAACCTGTACCACCAAGCCTAGCACTCAAGTATAGATTTTAGCGATAACCCTGCCCCAAATTTTGCCAGTGTATCCTTTCATCTGACTCTTCATCTGAATTCTTTATGATAAGTAGGTAAACCTAAGTAAAGTATTTCCATGAATTCTTCCCTATGTCAACAACAATAAAAAACCCAGCTATAACATGGAAAGAAAAAAAATAATACTTTTTTTTACTTTGTTCTAAAATTTCATTTTTTATTAGATATTTCCTTCATTTAAATTTCAAATGCTATCCGATTTCCTAGTTTCCTCTCCGAAAATCCCCTATACCCTCCCCCAGTCCTGCTCTCCAATCCACCCACTCCTACTTCCTGGCTCTGGCATTCCCCTGTGCTGGGGCATATAATCTTTGCAAAACCAAGGGCCTCTCCTCCCATTGATGGCCTACTAGGCCATCCTCTGCTACATATGCAGCTAGAGACACAAGCTCTGGGGGGTAACTGGTTAGTTCATATAGATCCTCCTGCAGACCCCTTCTGTTCCTTGGGCACTTTCTCTAGCTCCTTCATTGGGGGCTCTCTGTTCCATCCAATAGCTGACTGTGAGCATCCACTTCTGTATTTGCCAGGCACTGGCATAGCCTCACAAGAGATAGCTATATCAGGGTCCTGTCAGCAAAATCTTGCTGGCATGTGCAATAGTGTCTGGGTTTGGTGGCTGATTATGGGATGGATCCCCAGGGGGGGTAGTCTCTGGATGGTCCTTCCTTTCGTCTCAGCTCCGAACTTTGTCTCTGTAACTCCTTCCATGGGTATTTTGTTCCCCATTCTAAGAAGGAATGAAGTATCCACACTTTGGTCTTCCTTCTTCTTGATTTTCATGTGTTTTGCAAATTGTATCTTGGGTATTCTAAGTTTCTGGGCTAATATATGCTTATCAGTGAGTGCATATCATATGTGTTCTTTTGTGATTGGGTTACCTCACTCAGGATGATATCTTCCAAATCCATCCATTTGCCTACAAATTTCATGAATTCATTGTTTTTAATAGCTGAGTAGTACTCCATTGTGTAAATGTACCACATTTAGGATGCTTTATTGTAGAGCCAAATATGGGTAACCATGGTCCATGAACACAGATTCAGGTTGCTTCATATTCTTTGAAATTCCATGTTCCAGTGTGGTAACAATTTCTTTTTTTCTTTTTTTTTTTTTTTTGGTTTTTCGAGACAGGGTTTCTGTCCTGGAATTCACTTTGTAGACCAGGCTGGCCTCGAACTCACAAATCCACCTGCCTCTGCCTCCTGAGTGCTGGGATTAAAGGCGGGCACCACCATGCCCAGCTGTGGTAACAATTTCATACAGTTTTTATTTATTTTCATTTTGCTTTATTGGAAATAAGGTAACTCTATCATATAACTCTGGCTGTCCTGGAACTTGCCATGTAGACCAGGCTGGCCTGGAATTTACAGAGATCCACCTGCCTCTGAGTGTTTGGATTAAATACACAGATCACAGCGCTCAGCTTCATGAATCTTTTATAGTAAGAGAAGAAAGAAAGTTTTAAATCAAGACAATTTAAAAATACGTTGCTAGAAACATCAGGTAGGTGGGTTAAGATAAAGCACTAAAATCTGTTACAGATCTCCTGCTATATAGTGATATTCTTAGCTTTTAGATTGGTGGGTGTGAGTGGATTGCTAAAAATACATTTCAAAAGGTTTTTATGAGAGGCATAAGCAAGCTAGGTTGGTCATAGGAGTGGCTTTCAGAGGAACTAAAAATAGCCCAAGATAACTTAGTGTTGGTATCACATTTTAACTTCAAGAGTCATGAAGTTTAGTCATTTGGCCATGTAGAATTTTCAGTTCATATATTGCCGTGGCTCCTTTTCTTCTTCCTTAGAAACCTAAATTCACACTAGCAAATTTTGAACCCAAGAAGGAAGTTCATGGGATTCCAAATCTACAGCCAGTCAGAGGCACAGGTCACGCACTTAGCTGGGACTTGCAGTTAGTGTCTGAGCTAGAGACAACCTTTGGGGACCGAGTCCATACTTAACCTGCCTTAAGTCACCTCCAGATAGAAAGTGTTTGAACTGAGTTATAGGGCACCCACTTGCTGGACACGTTACCTGCCCCCACATCTGTGTTGTTGTTGTTGTTTTATCAAAGTGGGAGGACAGAACATCTGTTTCTCTCTTCTCCCACACACTTCCTAACTCTGCTGTGGTGCCTCCTTAAACAAAGGGCGTCTTCCATTACCTGAAAACATTAGGCCATGGCTGAGGGTGCCTGTACAACATCCACTGCCTGCACTGCGTTCGCTTCATACCGGGAATTAGATGGCTTTGCTTCTCACTGGTATTTGCTTTCCAGCATCTTAGATTCTTGTTTATAAATCAGATTTTTTTTTTCCTTACAAGAATTCTGAGCTGGACGTGGATGGTGGCTGTGCCATTGGATCCAGCATTCAGGAGGCAGAGGCAAGAAGACTAGGAGTTTGGGGCCAGGCTAGAATGTATGGTGAGCTCCTATGTCAAAAAGGCAAATAAAAGAGCTGATGAGATGGCTTATCTGGAAAAGGAACGTGGCATGCAAGCGTGGCAGTGTTAGTTTTCTTGTAAAGGTCCTGACACCACAAAGTTGCCGTGTGACCTCTGCACATGAGCAAGGGGACTTGCACATGCACACACAACCAACAATAATAAATTGCTTCGTAAAAATGTAGAAACGGGCTGGAGAGATGGCTCAGCGGTTAAGAGCACTGACTGCTCTACCAAAGGTCCTGAGTTCAAATCCCAGCAAGCACATGTTTGGCCCACAACCATCTCTATTAGGACACAATGCCCTCTTCTGGTGTGTCTGACGAGTGCACTCACATATATCAAATAAATAAATAAATCGTTTTAAAAAAATAGAAACAAGTAAAAATTTCAAGTTTGATCCTTAGCAACAACAAAAATAATCGGTCCCCAAATTCTACCCACAGATTTGTTTGTTTTGTTTTTTTTTGAGACAGGGTTTCTCTGTGTAGCCCTGGCTGTCCTGGAACTCACTCTGTAGACCAGGCTGGCCTCGAACTCAGAAATCCTCCTGCCTCTGCCTCCCAAGTGCTGGGATTAAAGGCCTGCGCCACCACTGCCCGGCCAGACTCTTATTTTATATGTAGATTTACACACAAAATATTTTGAAGATCTATTTTCCTTTTAACTCTGTGTGTCTTTTCTGACTGCAGGTGCTCTCAGAGGCCTGAGATGACCCCCAGGGTGGCTGAATTTAGATGCGACTATAAACTACCTGACATGGGGACAAGGAACTGAGTCCAGGTCCTCTGGAAGGACAAGCCAGTGATCATACAGCCCCACTGACTTTTTAAACAAATATGTTTAACTGATGATGGCCACTTACAAGTAGTGAGTTTACAGACTGGAGAAAAAAGTCCTGTTAATGAGCTTACATTGATTGACAAGCAAGAGGAGAAAAACAAAGTCCTCCTTCATTACAGAGTGTGTATTCTTCTCTGGGAGGAGAGGGAAGTAAGTAAGTAGGTGAGCAAATAAACACAGGCTGTCGACAGACACCCCAATTAAAATGGGTTATGACACAGTAAGTGGAAGAGGGGTCTATTTCTAAGGGAGTAATAAAGAAATCACATTTATGTTGGTAACTGAAAGTTGAGATGTGACCTGCCATGTAAAGAATTGGAAAATCAAAGTCCCAGGATTCTAGGTGTCTTAGTTACTTTCCTATTGCTGTAATAAATTGAACCACCTCACCCAAGGCAATGTCTAGAAGAAAGCATGCAATGGCGGCTTCAATGGTTTCAAAGGACGAACGAGTCCATGATCATCATGGCGGGAAAGATGGCCGCAGCCAGGCAGGCATGAATTTGGAACGGTAGCTGAGAGCGTACATTGGATCCATAAGTACAAGGCAAAGAGAGGGCTTAACTGGGAATGCATAGGTTTTAGAAACCTCAAAGTTCACCCTAGTGACATACCTCCTCTAACAAGGCTACACATCCTCCAACAACGCCACACCTCCCAGGTCCTCCCAAATAGACCAAACATTCAATCATAGGAGCCTATGAGGTCATTTTCATTTAAACTACAACACTGGAGATGCTGGTGAAGAGGATGTGTGTGCATGTCCTCAAGAATAATAGAAATGAAGGAGGTTGTTATAGGGTAAGCCCTTCTAGACTTTTGGATTTTTCTTCCCTGCCTTATTTTCTAGGCAAATACATACAAATAGTGAAGTATATCAGGTGCAGCTAAAGCTACCAGGATTTCTATTTTTTGTTTGTTTGTTTGTTTTGTTTTTTTGAGACAGGGTTTCTCTGTATAGCCCTGACTGTCCTGGAACTCACTTTGTAGACCAGGCTGGCCTCAACCTCAGAAATCCGCCTGCCTCTGCCTCCCGAGTTCTGGGATTAAAGGTGTGCACCACCACACCTGGTTTTTTTTTTTTTTTTTTTTTTTTTTTCTATATTCAACACAACCCTCAGCATTCCAATGACCAAGATGTATGGGGATTCCTACCATCCCACATACACCAAGTTAATAGCCACCAGTATCCTCCACCTGCCATTTAATTCAGTTCTGCCTTTTTTCAGATTTCACGGGTCAAGATATCAGTCTCATAAGATTTCTACTATCATCCCATGCTAAATGCAAGGGCCAGGTTGTGACCTCTATTTCTGACTACCCAGCTACAGAATCCCCTTGAACTGCTCCTTAGGTTTGAGTATCTGCCAGAGTGGCTTAAAAAGCTCCAGTGACTATAAAGGATATTGTAAGAATACAGGCAGATAAAGAGATGCAGGGGTCAAGGTATGGGGAGGAATTGGGGAAGGGGACATACATTTTTATTCTGCAAGAAATTTATTAGACGGTTTCAGGGAAATCATAGTGAAGCTTTGAGAAGGTAAATGCCCTAACTCTGACTATTCCTATCTCTCAACCCAGTGTAGACAATTGATACAATTGTGGTCCAACAGAGATAATGTAAACTGGTCTAGAAATATTTTAGAAGCAGTACAACATACCTATAACCCCAGCACGCAGGATGAAGGGTAGGAAAATGACCTCAAGTTCAAGGCCAGTGTCATCTATATAGTGAGTTTCAGGCCATCTGGGGCTACATAGCAAGACCCTGACTCAAAAGTATTTTTTCTGGTTAAAAAAAAGGTATTATGGTTTTAATATGGCATGCCTTCCCATAGGCTTACGTGTTAAACATTTCATCCCCAGCTGGTGATGCTATTGTGAGAGGTTCTGGAACCTTTAAAAGATGGAGCCTAGCTATAAGAATTAAGTCACTGAGGGTGAGCCCTGTGGTTGTGTGCTGTGTGTCTGACTGGGTGTGTGTATGTGTGTGTGTTTGGGGGGAAGTGTATATCTTGTTCCTGATCCCTTCCCATCTGTCTGTCTCTCTGCTTCCTTCCTGTTCTCTATCATGTTAATAGGTCTCTACTACCACAGCTCCTTCCACCATGATGTTCTGCCTGGTTATAATGAGGACAGACATATCTAGGATGAACTCTTCAAGATGTGAGTAACATAAATTCTTCCTTTCTGGAGCTGCTTCTGCCAACTGTTCTCTTACAGCAGCACAGAGGTAATGGATACAAAAGGAACCAACGGTAAACCAATTTGACGTTGCTGCCAGTGGCCAACAGTGGGACAACCTGAGCAAAAATAATTTGGCAATATATCAAAACACA
>NC_034590.1:146338333-146339482 GCF_900095145.1 Mus pahari
GTGTGTGTGTGTGTGTGTGTGTGTGTGTGTGTGTGTGTGTGTTCATTGATGGGTGATGTATCCATACAGTACTCAAGAGATTTATTTTACACTCCAATCCCATTCACCAGCACATGTTCTTAAGAACCTTTCAGCAGGACATAGTGGCTTATGCCTGTAACCCCAAGACTAGAAAGGCTTGTAGTAGGGGACATCAGCAATTTTGAGTCATAGTCTGGCATACACAGTGAATTCTAGCCCAGACTACACTGTGAAAGTGAAAGCTTATCTCAAAACCACAAAATTGAATGGATTTTTGCCAGGAGTGGTGGAGCATACCTTTAATCTTCTTAGGCAGAAGGCAGAAACTGGAGGTTTTCTGTGAGTTTGAGGCTAGCCAGGGCTACATAGTGAGTCCCTATCTTTGCAAGTCTGCCAGTAGAGACCAACTGCTTTTCAATATTAGAAAAGATCAAACACAGACAACATAGGAGCCAATTCAACTACAGTAATGTCAAAGACAAAATAACAGCAACCCTGCTTAACGGGTTTTATTGGCTTTATTTTTAATTACAGAATTGGGCAATACTTCAAAAAATAGAAAATGTGTTCCAGTGAAGTGAGCAGAAGTTGGTTTTAAGGCCAGGAAACAGACAAGGAACCCCCCCCCCAAAAAAAAAAATCCAATAAAAAAGAAAACCAAACCTTAGCTAGGTTGTTTTTAAGTAGCCCACATTGGCCTAGGACTCAATGTGTGTATCAGGATGGCCCCAAATTCAAGATCCTCCTGTCTGCTTGGCTTACAGACATGTGCCACCATGCCTGATTTGGTCACTTCAAGTTACTTTCCTTGTAAGGCTGGGACTGGGAGATGGGGCAGTAGAGAAACAACTGATGGTTTGTGTTATTAATTGTTGGGTTACTTCATGTTTGATAGTTCTGTGTAAGGATTAAGTCAGGAAGAACTTCATCATTATGCCAATTAAAATTGACCAGTTGGAGAAATTTGATGCCATCTTTCTAATCCTAGTTTTTTTATAGGTAAAATAAATAGCTTAGGCTATCCCTTGGTGGCTTAGAAGTTCAGACTATGGTGGCGCGCGCCTTTAATCCCAGAACTCGGGAGGCAGAGGCAGGCGGATTTCTGAGTTCGAGGCCAGCCTGGTCTAC
>NC_034590.1:146339792-146362637 GCF_900095145.1 Mus pahari
AAAAAAAAAACAATAGTATTTGAACTTATTTTCAACAGGTGTTTCTCATTTAAATATCTTCTGGGACTCCGTGGCACAAAAAAAAAATGTATTTTTCAACTTCCTATTTTTGTGGCATTCAGCAACATTTATTGTGCTATTTTTGTAGGGTCTGGAATTTGAAAAGCACTCAGCAGGAACAGCTCAGGCTCAGATCCATGGTGACTGGGTGGCTTAAATAGCTACAAATAGTTGGTCTGGCTCAGTGGTGACCACAGAGCTGTCATGTTCTTAATGTCCTACTTGCCAGTCCAGTGGGGTCTTTAGAAGTCAATTATAAATCATAAGGATGGAAACCTTCCCGAACATGATCAATAACCAAGAGGGATCTTCATCTCCTTCATATGAAGACAATGAGCAGTTTCGGGTATGAAGCTCACAAGAGGGTGTTGAGCACAACCTGATTGTGTTGGTAGCTTCTGACTTGCAGCTTTCAGATCTGTGTGAAACAACCTTGCTCACGGGCTACCCTACTCCATCATATTTCCTCCAGCAGTTGAAAGGCACAAAGGCATCACCGAAGCCACCTCTCCCCACCCCCACCCCCTTACCCTATCATGTCTACTGATACTGAAATGTCCTAGAGAGTTCTTTCATACCAAAGTCTGCAGTCTGAGTGGCTGGACGTCTTGGGCTGACTGGTCACTATCTTATGCCCATATGCTATCTTTGCTTGGCTATCTTGGGTTTTCTCACAGCATGGTAGTTGCCAGTAGTTAGACTTAGGTGGGGTTAGCTTCAAAAATGTATTTTTTTTACTGTTTTGGTAAAAGACACTGAATCCTAGAGAGGTGGCTCAATGGTGAAAATGCTTCCTGGTGTCCTCTAACCTCCAAACAAACACTATATATAGCACTATGGTATAATTCCCCCCTCCCCAACATTATAGCTACTAAATTCCTAGTTGTTAATATTTGAACAGTTTCTTATTTTTTTTTTCTTTCTGTTCTTTTTAAAAAAGAGTTCTCTCCCCCAATATTTTGATATTTTTGAGGAGAAACACAAAAGTGCTTTCTACTCTTTCACCCTAAAGAGTTATATTAATATTCTAGCCAGGGAAGCAGGGAGGGTAATTACAGATCTTCACCTCTCCCTCATCTTCTCCACATTCAGCCTTCCAGTCTCACCCCCATTTTTGTACAGATCACCTGCTGTGGCCTCCCTCCAGCTCCTCTGCTCCCATCTCTGTTGGATCGTCTACTCTAATCTTCTGTCCCACTCATCCTGTTATCCCAGCCCCCAACTCCAGCAGACTTTCTCAGGAAACCCACCAGCCAAGCTGCCATAGAAGCAGGCAGTCCAGTGAAGCAGGTAAGTCAGCTTCAGATTGTCACTCTCCATTCCCTCCCCCTCTACATCCAGTCCCCAGTCTCATCCCCAGCTCTGTAGCAGACAACCTGTTGTGATCTCTCCTTATTCTCTGTCCCCATTCCCAGGTAATTAAGATCCTGGTGGAACAGCCTGCTTTTTTTCCTTCCTGTAAATTCCCTCAGCTCCCAGCCCCAGCTCATTTCCATTCCTAAGCTTCAGCTCTCATTACCCAGAAACACAGTTTACCCAGAACCCCCAGTGGCCATACCTCTCAGGATCCTAGAAGAATTCCCTACCAGGTAACACACATCTACCAAAACCCTCCTCAGAACCAGTGAGGACAACAGAAGCCACACCCACCCAATAAAGACAAGACCAGACACCAGTACCTAGAATTACAATCTTCTCAAACCCAGATACCTGGAAGCAGCATAAAAACACGAACAAAAAATTTGGACAATGTGTCTCAACTGGATCCCAGCAACCCTATCACACTAGACATAGAATTTTACGTAGTTGAAGTACCAAAAACCTTAAAATAGCTTTATAAATAGACAGAGGTTCTTAAAGAGGAAAGGAGTAAATTCCTTAAAGAAATCTATGAAAACAAACCGTGGAAAGAAATGAATAAAACAGTTCAAGTTACTGGTCTATTGCTGTGAAGAGACACCATGATCAACGCATAAATGACAAGCATTTAATTGGGGAGCTGCTCGCAGTTTCAGAGGTATTGTCCATTATCATCACTGTGGGCACTGTGGCAGGCACACATGGTGTTAGATAAGTAGCTGAGAGTCCTACACTCTGACCCACAGGCCGCAGGAAGAGAGAGCCTGGGCCTGGCATTGGGCTTTTGAAACCTCAAAGCCCGCTCACCACCAAGACACACTTCCTCCAATAAACCCACCTCTCCTAACTCCTCAAACCCTGCCAAAGAGGTCTACTTCCAGGTGACTAAGCATCCAAATGTAGGAGACTAAGGAGACAACAGCCTGAGTGTGGAAATGGACTCAATAAGGAAAACCCAAACTGAGGGAAATCTAGACATAAAATATTAAGGAACATGAACAGTAACCTCAGAGGCAAGCCTCACCAACAAGAGTACAAGAGATGGAAAAGTGGATCTCAGGCATTGAAGACACAGTAGAAGAAATGAATATCTTATTCAAAGAAAATGTTAAATATACAAAATATAATAGAACAACACTGGCACAAAACAATCAGGAAATCTGGGACACTATGAAAAGACTAAACTTGAGAATAATAGGAGTGAGGAAGGGGAAGAAACACAGGTCAAGGACAGAAAATGTTGTCAACAAAATCATAGAAGAAAATTTCTCAAATCTAAAGAAGGAAATGCACATCAAGGTACAAGAAGCATACAGAACACCAAATAAATGGGACCAGAAAGGAAATTACCCTCAGCGCATAATAATCAAAACCTTAAAGGTACAGAACAAAGAAAGAATATTAAAAGCTGAAAGAGAAAAAGACCAAGTAACATATAGTGGCAAACCTATTAGAAAAACACCTGACGCCAGGAAGCGGGGAGTGGGTGGGTTGGGAAGCAGGGTTGGGGAGGGAGGGTATAGGGGACTTTGGGGATAGCATTTGAAATGTAAATGAAGAAAATATCTAATTAAAAAGAAAAGAAAAAAAGAAAAGAAAAACACCTGACTTCTCAATAGAGTCTAAAACCAGAAGAGCCTAGACAGATGTTCTACAGACATTAAGAGACCACAGATGCCAGCTCAGACTATTATACCGAGCAAAACTTTCAATTATAACACATGAAAAAAAGTAAAACATTCCATGATAAAATCAAACTTAAGCAATATCTATCTAAAAATTCAGCCCTACAGAAGGTGCTAGAAAGAAAACTTAAACCTAAGGAGGTTAACAACACCGAAGAAAACATGAGGAATAAAAGTAATCTGCATCCTATCTGATCACTGTGGATTAAAGATAAATATCATCAACAACAGAAATAACAAAAAGCTTACACACTTACAGAAACTGAACAACTCACTATAGAATGAAAACTGGGTTAACAGAAATTTTTAAAAATGAAAGACTTTCTAGAATCGAATGAAAACGAATATACAACATACTCAAACTTAAGGGATACAATGATGTCAGTTCTAAGAGGCAAATTTATTGCACTAAATGCCTACTTTAAAAAAAAAATTGGACAGATTGCAAGCTAGTAAATTAACAATACACCTGAAAACTCTAGTAAAAAAATTGAAGGAATCATACCCCAAAGGAGTAGATGGCCAGAAATCATCAAACTCAGAGCTGAAATTAATAAAATAGAATCAAACAAGAAACAATACAAAGAATCAATGAAACAAAAGGTTAGTTCTTAGAGAAATTCAGTAAGACTGACAAAACCTTATCTAAATTAACAGAGAGGTAAAACAAAAATATCCAAATTAACAAAATACGAGATAAAAAGGGGGCAATAGTCATCAAAGAAATCCAGAGAATCATAAGGACATGCTTTAAAAACCTGTACTGTACTAAATTGGAAAATGTAAAAGAAATGGATAGTTTCCTCAGCATATCCTACTTGTCAAAGTTAGTTGAAGGTCAGATAAGCAATTTAAACAGACCTATAACTCTAATGAAATAAAAGCAGTAATTAAAGATCTCCTCACCAAAACAAGCTCAGAGCCAGATAGTTTTAACATAGAATTCTACTTTCAAAACGGAATTAATGCCAATAATCCTTAAATTATTCCACAAAATAACAACAAAAAGAATATTGCCAAGTTCATTTTATGCTACCATAGTTACACTGATATTTAAATGACATAAAGACCCAATAAAGAAAGAGAATTACAGATCAATTTTCCTTATGTATATAGATGCAAAAATTCTCAATAAAATAAGTTTGAACTGAATCCAAGAACACATCAAAAAAGATCGCAACCATGACTAAGTAGGCTTCATCCCAGAGATGCAGATAGTTCAATATTTGAAAAATCAATAAATATAAATATAATCTACCATGTAAACTGAAAGACAAAAACCACATGATCATTTCTATAGATTCAGAAAATGCCTTGGGGTGGGAAGACTTACACCTCTTCATGATAAAAGTCTTAGAGAAATTAGTGATACAAGGGGACATACTTCAACATAATAAAAGAAATTTCCAGCAAACTTACAGCCAATGTCAACTTAAATGGAGAGAAACTCAAAGCAATTGAACTAAGATCAGAAACAAGATATCTACTCTTTCCATATCTATTCAGTATAGTACTTGAAGTTCTAGCTACAGCAATTAGGCAACTGAGGGAGATCAAGGAGGTACACATTGGAAAGGAAGAAGTCAAAGTATTGTTATTTGCTGATTATGTGATAGTGTACATAAGTGGACCTTTAAATTCCACTGGGGAACTCTTACACTGATAAACACTTTCAGCAAAGTGGCCAGATACAAAATTAACTCATAAAAATCAGTAGCCCTTCTGTATATAAATAACAAAGTGAACTGAGAAGAAATGGGGAAATAACACCTTTCACAATAGGCCCAAAGAATATAAAATATTATGACATGACCCTAACCAAGCAAGTGAAAGACCTAAACAAGCAAGTGAAAGACATGTATGATAAAAACTGAAGTCTTTGAAGAAATAAATTGAAGAAGATACCAGAAGATGGAAAGCTCTCCCATGCTCATGGATCCATAGGATTGACATAGTAAAAATGGCCATCCTGCCAAAAGCAATTTACAAATTCAGTGCAACCCCCATCAAAATTCCAACACAATTTGCCACAGATCTTGAAGAGACAATTCTCAACTTCACATGGAAACATAGAAAACAAAAACAAAGTCACATAATGATAAATATGATGATAATGATGATGATAAAACATGGTATTGGCATAAAAACAGATGTGTTGAATTGAATACCCAGACATAAACCCACACAAATATGGACACTTGATTTTGGATAAGGAAGCCAGTATGTAAATACTGGAGAAAAAGACAGCATCTTCAACAAATGGATGTCTGCATGTAGAATAATGCAAATAGATCCATACCTATGCAAAACTCAGCTCCAAATGGATCAAAGACCTTAACTTAAAACCAAGTACACTGAGCCTGATAGAAGAGAAAGTGGGGAATAGCCTTGAACTCATTGGCACTGGAGGAAACTTTCTGAAGAGAACACCATTAACACAGGCCCTAAGATCAGCAATTAATAAATAGGACCTCCCAGCTGGCTGGAAGACACCCAAGTGCAGTCCTGGCAGATGAGCACTACTACAATGAAGAACTATGAAGTGGAGAGGTGGGAAAGATAGAAAAACAGAGCAGTGCATGCGCAAGGAGAAGTAGAACTGGAGACGTGATGGCAGTGGCAGGCGAGAGACAGGGCTGAGGTCAACATGCTGTCGCTGCCCAGTAGGGTCATTGGGATGCTGTATAACATCCTGAAGCTTATGCAGGCAGATACTAAGCCCACTAATCTGCTACTTGGTAGAGGGATCCTGCTGGCTCCGGGCAAGGACATAGGCAGAGATTAGGAAAGGTTTACTTTCTGGATTGGACTTCCTCAAAGAACTACCATGGTTCATGATATCACCAGAGGCCATGTTGATGTCAGTGGTTTATGATGCTGCCATAGATCTTGATGAAGCCTCAGATCCACATGGATTTATGTAGTCTGTGTTGTGCTCTATGCCACAGAGATAGCCTCAGGCTTTGCTGCCTGGCAGCCACTGGAGGAGGCAGGGGCATGCTGATCTGAGTGGGATATGTAGCCACCTGAGACTATGCGGAGGCTTGTGGTTCATACAGCTGCAAAGGCCAAGGACTATGTTGATGTCTGCAGCCAGTGTTACCACCAAAGCACAAGTGAAAGCCGGTGATTGGGATTGCTGCCTGAAGCCTTAATGTCCAAGAGTTGGGAGAGCTAGCCTAGCACTTCACAGGTAGTGGTGGTGGTGGTGGTGGTGTAGGCATAGGAGAGCCAGCCCCACGCTCATGTGAGAGTGTCCCCCTCCCCCTTGGTAGCAACACCAGGCTCTGGTGGTGGTAGTGGCATGGGCAAGGGAGAACTAGCCCGTGTATGATCCTGCCACTGCGCATACCTCTTTCGCTGATGGCTTCTGGGGCAGATGCAAGAGAATACTTATCCTCCCTTGAGTGGCTGGCTGGTCATTAGGAATTTGACCATGCTCAAGTGAATATATGAACCGCCCAAAATAGATGCCCCCATTTCTTCTCCTTTCATGTGTACGTGGGGAGAGGTCACAGGGGAAATGTGACAGACATGAGAAGAGAGCACAATTGATCAGGGCACATGATGCAAAATTCCCAAATAATAAATAATAAAATATAAACATATTTTAAATATATATTATAATAACAAAAATAATAAGTAATACAAATAAATAGGGCCTCGTGAAACCAAACAGCTTCTACATAGCAAAGCACACTGTCAATTGGACAAAGTGGCAACCTACAGAACAGGAAAAGACATTCACCAACTACATCCAATAAAGGTGCTGTAGGCTAGCCTCAAATTCAGAGATCTGCCTGCCTCTACCTCCCAAATGCTGGGGTTAAAGGCAAGAGCCACCACTGACTTTTATTTCATTGTTACTCTTTAGATACCTGTTTGTTTTCTTTCTTTTTTCTTTAATAATTTATTTTCACTTTTATTTGCATTGGTGTCTTGTCTGCATGTATGTCTGTGTGATGGTATCATATCTTAGAGTTAGAGATAGTTATAAGCTGCCATGTGGGAATTGAACCTGGGTCCTCTAGAAGATCAGTCAGTGCCACCAATCACTGAGCCAGCTCTCCAGTTATGCCTGCTTGTTTGTTTTCTAATGAGAGAGAAAAGTGAGTGTGGGGGTGGGGGATTTTATAGGAAGGGAGGTGGGGAGGGGTTTGGAGGGAAGTGAAACCATCATCAGGATATATTGTGAGAATAAAAACTGTTTTCAATCAAAGGAAAAACATTATATTAAAATATGCTAAAATACATTGTGACACTGGGCCAGCTGGTAAAGCTCTTTGATGACCAGCTGTATGTCCTTGAAGGACACTCAGTGTACTTGACCTGACCTGCATGATTGCGCCATATCTGCCAGGGCTGCTGGATACCCTTCAAACTTTCGTCTCCTTGGCACAAAGTGTCACATTAAGTGAAGTTGTCATTGGATATAAGACGATCCGGAGAAATGTTTTCATCTTGCAATGTGTCTTTAAATTTTTTCGGCATTTATCTTGAGCCAGCTTCCAAAGAAAGAAGGGAAAGGGAGGTAATCTCTGTGTTCTACAACAAATGGATGTGTGTTTGGGGTGGGGGTAGTGATTATAGAAATGGCATTTAGTTCAAATCTTTGTCTCGCCTGTCTAGCTGTGAGATGATTTAAGGCAAGCTGCCTAATCATTTTCTGGTTCACTTTTCTAAGCGTTAAAATGGTCCTTATAGACAATATCTATCTTACAGAGTCACTAAAAGATTGTAATGGTACATGAAAGGCAATTTGGGCCATGCCTAAAAAATTGTGTCCAATTAGCTGCAGTTATAATTGTTGATTTGGAGAAAAGTATTTATTGGAACCTGCTGGTGACAGATATTGGACTGGTAGAAATAATAGCTAAAAGAGAACACAGTTCCTACTAGGGTGAGAATGATAGGCGTGAAATATGAGTGGGAAGTGGAAGTAGGATGGTGGAGGAATTCACACTCATCTAGGAGTGGAGAGCTTGGAGCATTTTCCTTCTTATGGGGTGGGCAAGGGATACTCCCTGGAGGAGGCGATGTTTAATACCAAGCATTAAAAGAATGAGTAGAGGGCTGGTGAGATGGCTCAGCAGGTAAGAGCACTGACTGCTCTTCTGAAGGTCCTGAATTCAAATCCCAGCAACCCCATGGTGGCTCACAACCACCCATAATGAGATCTGATGCCCTCTTCTCTTGTGTCTGAAGACAGCTACAGTGTACTTATGTATAATAATAAATACATCTTTAAAAAAAAAAAAGAATCAGTAGATAAAAAGGAAGAAAAGGGAAAGCTATTCTGGGTACACACATGCACACACACATGTGTGCCCAAGAGAGCGATCACATATCCACACTACTCTATGCTTGTCAGGGAGCATAGAAAGCACACGGTGAGGTTGGGTTGGGGAGGATGTTGACATAAATGAACAGAATGCACAACGTGTTTGCATGGTGGTGAGTAGAGATCCCAACCAAGCACTGCAAAGACATAAGGGTGAACCAAGATGGTTCCCGCGGCAGATGGCGGTGACAGCTCTTTCCTAAGCAGAGCATGAGGGTTGTTTCCAAGGCAATGACTTCTTGTAACAGGAGGCATGGGCATCTTATTTCAGGAGCCTCCACATACCGAAGAGAAGAAAGCAATCGGGTTAACATTTCAGAAGGAAAATGGGTACATTTGGGGGTGTGCATGGTTCAAAGTATGGAGCATATTTAAAAGATGAATGGGTAGCTAGGAATGCCTCTGGACAAACTTTGCATGTGTTATAGTTTTAGTAGAATATAAAAGAAAGGATAGTTTTTGAAAATGTTTTCTAAGATTTATTTATTTTATTTTAAGTGTATAGATATTTTTCCTGCATATGTGTATGTATATCTTGTGTGCCTGGTGCCCCTGGAGGTCAGAAGAGGGCCTTTGGTCCCAGATGAGTGTGAGCCACCATGCCGGTGCTGGAGAACAAACCTGGGTCCCCTGGAGAGCAACTCATGCTCTAACTGCTGAGTCACTGTCCAGCCTCAGGGTTTTTTGGTTTGGTTTTTGCTTTTCAAGTAAGTTCTCAGTATGTAGCTAAGGTTCACCCTGAACATGTGGAAATTCTCCTGCCTCAAGCTCCAAGTGCTGGGATTATAGGCATAAGCCACTCACTCTGCCTCCTGACACTTTGTGCTTGCATGTGTGCATGTATATATAGTAATATGCATGCATGCGGAGGTCAGAGGTCCAACTCTGATATCTTTCCTCAAGCTATCCACTTCGTTTTATTTGAGACTGCGTTTTTTAACTGAGACCTAGGGTTAGTCCAATAGACTAGGCTGGTTGCCTAGCAAGCTTCAGGAATCTGCCTGTTTCTGCCTACTGGACACTGGGATGATAAGTGTGTGCCACCGTGTCCAGCTTCTTATGTAGACACTGGGAATTGAACTCTGATCCTCAGGCTTGCTTGGCAAGCACTTGACTGTGCTATCACTTTAGCCCCTGATTTGTTTTGTTTTTGAGGCAGAGTCTCATATAATATAGTCCAGGCTGGCCTTGAACTCTTGTTTTTTTCTGACTACATTTCAAAAACGATTGCTGTGTTTATAAGTGTGGTCTACATCTAATTTTATTCAGTCCTGGGGATCAAATCCAGGGCTTTGTGAAGGTCGCAAGCACTCTACTAACTGAGCTACATCTCTAACCCCCAGAAACCTTTTTTTGAAAGTTTGTGAATATAGAGTTTTCATCTAAAGTGCCCATCCAGTCTTTGGAGTTAATAATGAAGCTGCCCACACCTGAAGATCTGTGTGGGCAATTAGCTGTGGTTTGATCTCTAAAGGAGAGTAGGTTAAAAGTCCTTGAGGAAGTGTATTTGAGGGCTGGCTCCTATGTGCTGTATGACAGATTGATAGATGACCATCATCAACCAGAGTACCAGTTAGGGAATATGTGCAGCCATCTAGGCAAGAGAGCAGTGGGAGGGAAAAACCTAGGGGTGGCCTGGGCTTTTAGGCTTAGGAGGTCTGAGCAGATGAAAAAAATATGATCAATTAGAGAGAATGCCATATGGTCTCTAATGTGATCATTATAAATGCTGTATAGTACCATAGGGGGGAAAAAAAAACCCACGATCCTATATTAATTGACAAAAGCAACCAAGTCACTTCTGCACCATTTAGGACCGGATACCCCCTCCCTGTGTTGTACATAAATAAACAGATGAGGTTCTGGGTTGCTGTGTAGTTGGTGCACTGAATCAGAGTGTACACAGCCCACCTTTTCTGTATGTTTGACTATCCTCTCTTAATTCTTTCACAGCCCCAGTTAGGGTTTTAGGACCAAACCATGCTGGGCAAGGCAGGGCAGTCTAGGTATCTCTCAAAACAAAATTCCACCCCCACAACCCAAAGCACACACTAACTTCTATTATTATATTTTATTTATTTATCTTTATATTTATTTGTGTGTGTGTGTGTGTGTGTGTGTGTGTGTGTGTGTGTGTGTGTACAAGTACAAGTCTGGAAGTCGGTAGACAACCTGGGGAAGTTGGATTTCGCCTTTCACCATGTGGGTTCAGGCAACTCCTCTCGGCAGCCCAAGCTTCTTTTAATAATTCCAACATCTCAGTGGCTTCATTCAAGAGGAGTCTATTTGTTGTTCAGTGTGGTTGAGTCGGGGTTTTGGGAACTGAAATCATTTTAGAACTCTTGGGTGTTTCACTCAATAAGTAGAGGATGGGTGAAAAAGCATTAAAGGTGGTGTAGAATGTTTTCAGGATTCTGTCTGTCTTAGTACTGTTCTAATTGCTATGACAAACCACGACCAAGAGAACTTATAGAAGAAAGCATTTAATTGGTAGCTTGCTTATTGTATCAGAGAGTGAGTCCATAGCTATCATGGTGGAAAGCATGGCAGCAGGCAGGTAGGCATAGTGCTGGAACAGTAGCTCAGAGCTTAAATATGATCCATGAACATGAAGCAGAGACAGACAAACAGACAGACAGACAGAGACATAGAGACACACACAGAGAGATAGACAGAGACAGAGACAGACAGAGACTTTACCTGGAATGGGCCTTTCAAGTCCTAAAGCCCACTCCTAACACACCTCCTCCAACAAGACCATGTCTACAAGACCATATCCTCCAACAAGGCCACACCTCCTAATCCTTCCCAAAGATTTCCACCAACTGGGGGTCAAACATTCAAACATATTCAAACCACCAGAATAATTGAACTACCACAGGACAACTTGCCCAGGTTTAATTGGCCTGAACTAAATTATTTGGCCCTTCACCCTCAGCTAATTGTAGCACAGGTGAGAAATGCTTAACTTAATGCCTAGGAGGAAAAAAAAAGAAATTAATTTGGAAAACTCATGAACATGCTCTGCTATTTTTTCCTTTCAGCCAATATTTTTTTCCCTTTCCCACACATTACATACCTTTTCCCACCATGACTTTCAGTAAATTACTCAAAGACACTGTATTCAACTAAAACCCCTGGGTGTTGCTGTCTAACATGTAACCTGCTCATCGAACATAGATGTGATTCTTTCTGATGGAGTAATTTAAAAAGCAGAACTCACAAGCCATGCAGCATGGTGTGTGCCTTTAATCCTAGCACTTGGGAGGCAGAGGGAGGAGGATTTCTGATTTTGAGGCCAGCCTGGTCTACAGAACGAGTTCCAGGACAGCCGGGGCTACACGGAGAAACCCTGTCTCAGAACAGATAAACCAAGCCAAGCTTGAGCTCTCTACTTCCTTAGCCTTCCTCATCTCCAAATACATAGTAGCATGGAGAGACATCTTCAGTGTCCAATTTGGAAAAGAAAAATGAAAGACATCAGCTGCCACTGACCTAAAGAAGCTAAAATATTGTTTCCTAGATCAGAAAACCTAGGTGAATATCTCTTTTAAAAAAAAAAAATGGGAGTGGACAGCAGTTGGTGAGATGGTTCAATAGTTAAAGGCACTGACAACATAACTTTGATCTCTGGGACTCACATGTTATAATGAGAGAACTGACTTCTGCAAGTTCTAGCCTCCATACATGCAACATAGCCCCAGCCTTCCCACACCCAAATAAATAAATGTATAAAACTATTGATCCGCCTCCCTCCCCAGCCTTCCCCCGCGAGCGGACGCGCCAGCGCCTCTGTCTCGCTTTTTCTTATTTTCTCCCCCTTTCCCCTTCCTTTTCTTTTCTTTTTTCCCCTTCCCTCCTTCCACCATTTCCCCTCGGAGGCGCTTCCCTCGGGCAGAGGCAGAGCCGGCCTCACCCCGCGCCTCTCCCCGGCCCCCGCCGCCCTATGGCGAGAGGGCGCCCCCTCCTCACCCGGGCACCAGCGGCGGCGGTCGGAGGAGCGGGACCAGCGGCGGCGCCTCGGGCCCAGGGTCATCATGGGATTAGTTCGCTGAGTGACCCCCTTGGCCGCAGCAGTGTGTCCCGCCCTAGTGCCCGAGCCCGCCGGCCCGTTTTGCCCTCTTCTCCCTCCTCAGACGGCCCGTCCCTGGTCCCGCCCGCCCTAAAAAAGAAAGAAAGAAAGAAAGAAAAAACTATTGATCCATATTCATTATAAAAAGTAGAAAGTTTCAAGATGACATTTTTGTTGGTCTTTGAACAACATACGTACTTTGAAAGTATTCTCTCAGCCGGGCGTGGTGGTGCCCGCCTTTAATCCCAGCACTCAGGAGGCAGAGGCAGGCAGATTTCTGAGGTGGAGGCCAGCCTGGTCTACAAAGTGAGTTCCAGGACAGCCAGGGCTATACAGAGAAACCCTGTCTCGAAAAACCAAAAAAAAAAAAAAAAAAAAAAAGTATTCTCTCCAATTAACCTTTCCACCTCCTTCCTCGCGCTCCTCTTTCAAAATATGTTTACTTTCTATAATTTTTGAGTGTGTGTATTTGTGCGTATTCCACATAATAACAGGATTCGGGAGTCTGGCCTTTTTCATTTCATGTGATCTCCAGTTATTTCTACTTTCCTGCCCATGTCCATTTCATCTTCATGGGGATCCATTGCATTCTACTTTACCTGCGTCACTCCTTTCAACCTTCTGTCCTTGTTTTGGAAGATGGTTTTGAGCACTGTGTATTCAGATGTTGATTACTGTGCCCAAGTCTACTATTGGCAAGCATTTCCTATCTCAATGTTGTATAAAAAATGTGTTAACCTCTGATTGGTTAATATAGAGCTGATCAGCCAATAGCTGGGCAGGAGAGGAGGAGGTGGGACTTCCGATCCCAGTGAGGTGGTCCTGGTGGAAAGAGGAGAGACAGAGGAAGAAGGAGGTGTCAGAGTGAGCCCAGGATGGCGGATAATGCTACGTGGCTGAGATATAGGCCAGGGCAACATAGTCTGGTTAGAATAGTGCGGAATTTGTCCAGCTTAGTGCCAGATGCTTGTTAATAAATATACTAGGTCTCCATGGAGTTTATTCGGAGCAGGGGCAGGCGTAGAAAACCCCATACTTTTACATGTCCATACTTATAATCCCATTTTGTTCTGTGGTACCTTCCTTTGTTGTGAGGCTTCTAAGGTTGGTGATTGGGAGTAAGCTTTCTCTGCGGATATGTAGATTTTGGAGTCTGTTCCCTTCCTAGGGGCGTCTGAGGGATGTTTTATTCCTCTACTAGTCTTTATCCCAGACTTTTGTTTTCTATGGGAACACAGCTTCTTCAGAAATGTGAGTTTACATTGCGTTCATAAACAGTTCCTCTTCCTCAATGCGTTCTTGATCTATTCTCGGTCTTTTTTGTCCTTTTTTGTTTTGTTTTGATGTGCCCCCTCTTTGATAATGCAGCTTACTGGCAGGTCCTGTGATGTTTCCAGCACCTATGGGAGGTCTGCAATTCGAATGTGCTCTTCACCCGGAAAGTGGTAAGTGAACAGGCGTTTGTTGCTATAGGTTCTTTTCAGTGTGATTTCCTACAATTTGAGATCTACAAAAAGTTTAAGATTCCAAACTAACATCATTTTCTCAAGTTCCTCTTTGCAAGTTGCCAGTACTTGCTAGCCAATGGTAGTCAATATTCACCAACAGTTTGGCTCCCTGTCGTTGCTTCCCTTGGACCTGACAGATCAGTAAGCATATGGCTTGCCTTCTAAGTTATTATCTCAACGATTATTGCCAAGTGCTTTACCACTGCAGATCACAGATCGCCAACTTTTCTGCCTCTCCCGTCAGGTTAGCTTTCTTTTTTTTCCCCCATAACTGGTAGTCAGTGTCACTTTCTTTGTTTTGTAAGGGTTTGAAAACCGCTGGAGACCCCAGACTCATAGTATGCAAAAACAAAGAGTGTTTATTCTGCAGTAACAGACAGCACACAGGGGTCAACTATTCTTTGAAATGGCGACCCCAGACAAAGGCACTCAGGCGTTCTTATAGGGAACAGGGGGAACTCTCCAGAAGGATTAGGTAATCTCAAATTTCATTGGTGGGTGCTAGGGGGTGACAGGTGATCAGTGGTGTACATTCCGATGTCATGAGCGATCAACCATGTGACGAAATAGGGCTCGGGCACAGATGGCCCTTTTGGAGACAAGCTATTTCCCCATTTTCGTGGTTATCCCCTGGCTGTTCTTTGGGAGGGGGTTTTATGATCTTGTTCTGGGTTTTATGGTCTGTTCCCAGAGCTGGTGTCTTATGACTTCGTTTCTGGGACTTATGGTCTGTTCCTGGAGCTGGTGCCTTACAGTCTTTTTTGAAATCAACCCCAGTCCTTAAATGGAGACAAATGGGGTCCTTAAACGGTGACAAATCAATCCTTAAATGGAGGCAAATAGAGTTTGTGTTGCCCTTTCAGTTTATTTTTAGCTTTTTCGAGACCAGGGTCTCTCTGTATATATCCCGGGCTGACCTGGAATTCACCAGGCTCTAGACCAGCTGTAGACCAGACTGGCCCCGAACTCACAGATATCCACCTGTCTCTGCCTCCTGAGTGCTGGGATCAAAGGCGTACGTCAGCATCGCCCAGCCTATTTTATATTTTTGTTTTAGTAACATTCTACTTCAAGGTCCCTGTACTGGATAGCTTTGTGTCAACTTGACACAGCTGGACTTATCACAGAGAAAGGAGCNTCAGTTGGGGAAATGGCAAGCCAGTAAAGAACATCCCTCCATGGCTTCTGCATCAGCTCCTGCTTTCTGACCTGCTTGAGTTCCAGTCCTGCATCCTTTGGTGATCAACAGCAGTTTGGAAATGTAAGCCAAATAAACCCTTTCCTCCCCAACTTGCTTCTTGGTCATGATGTTGTACAGGAATAGAAACCCTGACTAAGACAGTCCCATTCATGGTTTTATTCAGGACATGAGTGTGGCCTGTATGAAAATGACTTTCAAATCTCAGTGGCTTGAGACAGTGAGGAACCACATCAGCACTCCTTCTGCAGTTCATCTGTAGCCTGGGCTGGCCTTCCGAACTCGGGGAAATCTTCGCTTCATCCTCCAGTGTACTGGGATCACAGGTCTTTGTTGCCATGGCTGCCGTTTACTTATTTTACAATACTAAACATGAGAAATATCACATCAATATTGCCTGGCTCTAAGACAGGTAGATACTAACAAAGAGGCCATTTGGACG
This sequence comes from Mus pahari, assembly GCF_900095145.1. NCBI lineage: Eukaryota > Metazoa > Chordata > Mammalia > Rodentia > Muridae > Mus > Mus pahari. The sequence continues at coordinate 146,355,458 of NC_034590.1, forward strand.
TGCACTTATACATGTATGTGTAGGAATGAAAAAAACAAGCAGGTCAGATGTTAATGGTGAGGATCTGGGCACCAATGGGTGATGGATCTTCAGGATAATCTTTCTTTATACTTCTAGTTTTTATTCATATGGAATATGTCTAAAGCATTTACTATTGTGTATGAGTGTTTGAGTGCATGTATGTCTGTATGTGCACCACATGTACATGTATGCCCCGTTCTTGCAGAGGTCAGAAGAAGGTGCCAGATAAGCCACCATGTGGATGCTGGGAACTGAACTCAGGCCCTCTTCAACAGCAGCAAGTTCTCTTTTTGAGACATCTCTCCAACCCCAAATAAAAATTTAAAACTAGAATTAAAAGCCTTCTATGAGGAAATATGGAATTATTGCTTGAATGGATATAACTTAAAAATTCATAAAAAATAAATCTACATGAAAGTCACTCCATCTTACTGGTTTTTTTTTTTTAACACAATGTATTGATTTCAATTTGAGAATGCATCCAGATTTGCTCCAATTAAGTGTTCTGTAATAAAGTTGTCAGTCTATTTCTGGCAAGCACACCTTCCCACAAGCTTAAGTCATGTGGACAATTCAAGATAAAAATAATTCAGATTCTGTTATTGGGATACATTGCATTTGCCTAGTGTATAAGGATGTCTTGCTGGAGAGGGGGCTGGTCTGGATTTGGACGACAGACCCAGATAAGTCCTTGGGTCTCACACATTTGTGCCCTCAATCAGAATAGCCACAGGGCAGCTAGTTGGACTTTGCAGCTGCTGCACTTTCCAGTCTGTCCTGAAACAACTGGAGCTTGATCTTCACATAAGTTTCTATTTAGGTTTGAGTGGCAAGAGCTTTTATCTATATCTTGCCAGTCTTATTCTTTAAGTCGAAAAGATTTTTCCCTAATATAAAATTTCCAAAAATAGCAGAAGCTAGTCTTAGTACGTAGGCAAGCCCAAGGTTATTAGATGATATTTTAGTAATAATAATAGCAATGCTAGTTATGATTTATTTATTATAAATGATATCTGTTTTGTATGGAGAGACGGCTCAGTCGTTAAGAGCACTGTTAGGTCAGAGCTTGGTTCCAGCTTTCAAATGGTGGCTCACTCCATAACTCTGGTTTCAGGAGATCTGGCCTGCTGGATCTTCTGAACAACTCGTGTACCAGGTATACTCGTGGTAAACAGACATACATGCGGACAAAACGCTCATACACATAAAATAAAGTAAATTTAACCTTTTCCCAAGAATCTATTAGTTTCTGGAGGTATAGCTTGGTGATAGAGTGTTTTACCAGCATAGCCATGATCCTGGGATCAAACTACATATGTGCACCTCCCCAACCGGGTGCACACCAACCCGCCCACCCACACACCCACCCGCATACACTCACACACGCTTTCAGGCTCTCTGGTGGAGAACAAAACTGAGTTCTCTGGATCAAGATCTCGTCATCAGACTTTGTGTCAAGTTCCCCTATCTGTTCTGCCATCTCCTGACCCCCAGGTTATTTTTTGAGGCAGGGTATCAATCTGTAGTACAGATTCGGGTTCTCAGCCTCTCAACTGCTGGGGTTACAGATGTGGGTTGCTATGCTGGGTTTGAATGAGTACTAATAGCAAAGGCAGTGAGTAGACAGATAAAGCATTTTACATCATTGGCAAAAATGAACATGAAAATGGAATGGCATGGTGCTGGCTAAGATAAATGCTACATGTCCATAATCTAATACTAAAAACTTTAGAGACTTGGGAATGAGAAAAACCCCTAGTTTAGAAGTTTAGAAATTGGAATTCATTGTGATTCATTTATGACGTGTCTTCTGAAGCCTAAGGCTTGGAGGATTGGTTCTCAGCTGATGGATCCAGTCATTGAGATCTAATTAGATTAATCCATCAGTGGATTAATCCATTATACAATCATTTACAAACCAAAACCAAAACCAAACAGTCTTATTAGAGGGCAAGGCCTGGTTGGAGGAAGTAGGTCACTGGGGCTATCTTTGAAGGGCATATTTTGCCTTAAGGTTTTTGTCAATCTCTCTTTGTTTACCATGAGATGAGTCTGTCTCTCTCTTTGCCATCAAATCCTTCTACCACGATGCTCTGCTCATTTTGGGGCCCCAAAACAAGGGAGTCAGCTGACTATATACTGAATTCCATGTGAACCCAAATCTTTCATCCTTTAAACCATTTCTCTTAGGAACTGTCATAGCCAGGAGAAGTCCAACATAGACTTTTTAGGATTATACTCTTAATATATATATATATATATATATATATATATATATATATATATATATTTATATATAAACACGTATATATATATATATAAATATTAATATAAACATATATATGTTTATATATANTATATATATATATATATATATATATATATATATATATATATGTTTATATATAAACACGTATATATTAATATATAAATATTAATATAAACATATATATGTTTATATATAAACATATATATATAAACATATATATATGTTTATAATATATATATGTTTTTTGAGACAGGGTAGTCTGAAAAACCTATATATATATATATTTTGAGACAGGGTTTCTCTGTGTAGCCCTGGCTGTCCTGGAACTCACTTTGTAGACTAGGCTAGCCTCGAACTCAGAAATTCGCCTGCCTCTGTCTCCTGAGTGTTGGGATTAAAGGCGTGTACCACCACGCCCGGCCAAGTCTGAATATTATTTAGCAAAGGAATCTGACATTGTTGGCTGTGTGACTGGCAGTAACTAAGTCTCATGCTGAAAACATGGAGATGTCTTGGCAAATCTTGAAATTCTCTTTTGTTTTAGGTAGGCTTTTACTAGGTTGCCCTCGCTGGCCTGGAACTTGCTCTATAGAACAGGCTGGCCTTGACCTCACAGAGCTCCGTTTGCCTCCTGAGTGTTGGGATTTACAGTGAACCATCTTGGCAGCTGAGGATGAGGCTAGAGAGTATAAACTTAAGTCATTGAGTATAGATTTTTCTTTTTGTACTAACTCAAGTGTTTGTTTATCTGGTGATTACTTAATGCAAAATGAAAATCAGACAAAATGAAAAAAAAAAAAGCTCATCTCAGACCTGTCTCTAGCATTCCCATTATTTACACTCACCAATCTGTCTTTAAAAAAAAAAAATAGAAAAAGATCTTATTAGCTAGTTCTAGCTGGCTTGATATTCACTAAATAATCCAGACTGGCCTCAAACTCCTGGCAATCCTCCTGCCCTTGTCTCTCAATTATTGGGGTTATAGGTGGGCACTACTATGATTTTTCTTTTTTGCTTTAATTATAATTTAATTGGTTTTTAACTGCTTCATAAATTGTACATCTTAAATGTGACTCAGAGTTATTAAGTCCAAAAGTGAAATACTTCTGGCCATTCCCTTGGTCTCTGCTCAGTCTTTATCACTGCGCATCTTGTAAGCCTGACACATTTTGGGTCAAAAGTTTAGTGGGTGGAGTGGTGTCCTTATCCCTCAACTAGGAGTCCTGCCTGGCTACCAGAGGTGGCCACTTCAGGCTCCATAATTCTCATTGCCAGGAATCTCAGCTAGAGTCAATGAACAAAGCAAGTGTCTTGCTGACTGGATTCTCCTCTCTCCACCTGGGGCCCTGTCACAGGGACCAGAAGATCTTCTTTAACTGTCCTTCCCAACTGTAGGCCAGTCAGCTCTTTATTACCAGTCAGAGGTGAAGGAGAACTGTGTTTTAGAAAAATACAAAGTCAGGAAATCCTTCAAGGTAATGATAATACTAAAATCCAGACAGCACCCAGGCCTTCCACAGTAAATAGCATCTGAATACACAGTGCACAAAAAACATGCACCATCAAATGTTTTTTGGCTTTTGTTTTTGAGGCAGAGTCTAGTGAGCTCAGGCTGGCCTTAGACTTCGAATATTCCTGCTTCCATCCCTAAAGTGCTGGGATTATAAGACACTACACCTAACAGCATGCTACAGTGCACAAAGAGACTACAGCATACTGTTAATATAACTTTTGAAAAAAAATTAATCTATTTTTCTATGAGTGTTTTGCTTGCATATATGTGTCTACCCAAAAGACCTGGTATTTGTAGAAGTTAGAAGAGAGAATTGGATCTGCTTGAACTGGAGTTACAGACAGTTGCAAGCCATCTTGTGGGAGCTGGGAACTGAGTCTGAGTCCTTCACAAGAACAACAAATGTTCTTTTTATTTTCTATTTTAATAAGCCTTGTTTTTGTTCTTTCTTTTTTGTAGCTGTCTTCAGACAGTTTTCCTTCTTTCTCTGGCCCTGCTCACTCCAGCCAAAGATTTCTTTATTATATGTAGAGACACTGTACAACAAATGTTCTTTTTTTAAATAAAAGATTATATTTATTATTTATATGTAAGTACACTGTAGCTGTCTACAGACACACCAGTAGAGGGCATCAGATGTCATTGCAGATGGTTTTAAGCCACCATGTGGTTGCTGGGATTTGAACTCAGGACCTTCATAAGAACAGTCAGTGCTCTTACCTGCTGAACCATCTCTCTAGCCCACAACAAATGTTCTTAAACTGTTGAACTATCTCTTTAAGTGTCCCTAATTTGTTTTTCAACATAACATCTCACCAAGTATAAATTTTATATATGCTGAAAATCTGAAACATTTCTGACTGCCTTTGTCTTGGAGGTAAGCCTGTATTAACAGAGGCTGTGATATGATGGGAAATCATCTGCCTTTAACTCGTTTTGTTTTGTTCTTTGTTTTGTTTTGTTTTTTCATTTTACGCTGATGTCCAGATAAAATTTTTTGAAATAGGGACAAAAGTCATATGCTTTCTTCTTTCATATTGGCTCTGTGTCTCCAATCTTAGTAATGGGTATAGAAATGAAAAATGTAGTCAAGGTATTGGTGACACACACCTTTAATCCCAATACTTGGGAGGCAAAAGCAGGCAGATCTCTGAGTTGGAGACCAGTCTGGTCTACAAGTGAGTTCTAGGACAGCCAGGGCATATAAAGAAACCCTGTTTCAAAAATGAACAAAGGGTTGGGGGGGTGGAGAAAAGAAAAATGTAAAAGTAGCTCTAAATCTGTCTTTTCTGCATCTCCTCTACCTCCCATCCCTCTCATTTACATGAACAGCTCTTACTGGGGTGGCTGTAATGGCCTTCTTGGTTTTTTCTTTTTAAAGATTTATTTATTTATTTTATGCACATGAGTATACTGTAGCTGATGTGTTTTCAGACACACCAGAAGAGGGCATCAGATTCCTTTACAGATGATTGTGCACCTCCAAGTGGTTGCTGGGAATTGACCACATGACCTCTGGAAGAATAGTCATTGCTCTTAATCGCTGTGCCATCTCTCTAGTCCCCGTAGTAGCCTTCTGACTGGTTCTTCTCCAAGTCTAACTTTTCAAAAGAGATGTCGGTTGGATTTTATGGTCTTCATACTTTAAACCAGCCCAGTATCATTTTACAAAATCCACATCAGTAATATGGCTAATTAAGGTTAAGGTCTAGCCTTGTCTCTGACTACTCAACATCACTTGGGTCCTCTACCACTGTCCAGCTAGCCCTCAGTTACGATGAACAAATACTTACTTGAAGATACAGGTTATTGAAGGTATATCAGTGGTCAGTAGAAGCATACCTCAGAAGAATAAGAGAGTGGGAACAAGAACCAATTATCATGATTGACAATTGTGGTAAATATGAAATAGAATCAAAACAGGGGGTAACAAAGCATTCTCTAAGAAAGTCATTTTTAAAAATACTTTAAGCTTATTATTTATGTATGTCTACATGTGAGTGCTCAAGGAGGTCAAAGCTGTGTGAGGTCCCTTTAGGCTAAAGTAACAGGCAGTTGTGAACTGTGTGCTGTGGGTGCTAGGAATTGAATCAGGTTTTCTGTAAAAAACAAACAAACAAAAAACCAAAACATGCTTTTAATCACTGAGTCATCTCCCCCAAATGAAAGTAAGTCGTGGCCTCTTCTTCCTTCTTATGTATGAGTGCTCTGTCTGTATGTACACCTGCATGCTGGAAGAAGGTATCAGATCCCATTACAGATGGTTGTGAACCATCATGTGGTTGCTGGAAATCGAAAGGACCCCCCCCCCCAAATGAGCTACTGAACGTGGAAATGGAGTATGGAGAACATCACTATGCATTCAGAAAAGAACCTGGTGTTTGAGGTACCCAGGAAAGACGAATTTACTACATAAGGAGGGGAGAGGTTGGCTGATACCATACTAAAGATTCAGACTTATTCCTTTTTTTTGTTTGTTTGTTTTTGTTTTTGTTTTTGTTTTTTTGAGGCAGGGTTTCTCTGTATAGCTCTGGCGGTCCTGGAACTCACTCTGCAGACCAGGGTGGCCTCGACCTCAGAAATCTGCCTGCCTCTGCCTCCCGAGTGCTGGGATTAAAGGCATGCGCCACCACGCCCGGCTTTTCAGACTTATTCCTTATAGCACCTAGTTTCATTTTGGAAAGTTTCATAGTCATTTTTAGGAGTTGAAAGAATGGCATAATGCACACCACTGAAAATCTTTCCACTAGAGTAAACTTTTTTTTCCAGTTTTTTTTTTCTGTACTGGTTTTATGCAGTTTTGTCAGCTTTTTAAGGTAAATTGTAGTTGCTGTGAGACTTTGTTAGTAAACAGCTCATCAAGAACATTAAAAAAACAAGTAATTGTCTAGGCATGGTGGCACAAGCCATTAATACTAGCACTCAGGAGGCAGAGACAGGAGGATCTCTGTGAGTTGGAGGCCAGCTAGAGACCTTGTTTCAAAATAACAATAAAAAATAACGAGTATTATTATCACAATCACCAATTTATTGTATGCATTGTTTAAAACTGATTCAGTGTCACCTAGTAGACAGTCCATATTTAAAATTTCTCAGTTGTTTATTAAATGTTATTTGAAGTTACTTTATTTAAAAAGGAGAATTAGTTTTTATTTAAGAGTATGGCCCCTGGTAGTGATGACAAGTCCCAGTGAATGGTCACAAAACATAGTCAAGTATGGAGATTGCACTAATTGGACTCTGAGTTTAAAAAAAGAAAGAGCGGGGCGGTGGTGGCGCATGCCTTTAATCTCCACACTTGGGAGGCAGAGGCAGGTGGATTTCTGAGTTTGAGACCAGCCTGGTTTACAAAGTGAGTTCCTGGACAGCCAGGACTA
>NC_034590.1:146362682-146369324 GCF_900095145.1 Mus pahari
AGAGAGAGAGAGAGAGAGAGAGAGAGAGAGAGAGAGAGAGAGAGAGAGAAAGAAAGAGACTATAGACTTAGAATCAGGGGCTGGGGCTCTGGGAGGAATCATGGGAAGGAAAAGAATATGATCAAAATACAATATCTGCAGTTCTTAAAAAGAGTAAAATGATAGATTATTATTATTTTTTAAATCTGTGAACAAAATAGGGTTCCTGAGTGCAGTGTTTTCTTCCTGGTTACAGAAGCTTCCACTGGCTCTGTTTTTCCTGTTTGATGCCGATGGTTTGGAAGGACTGATGGCTGATGCAGAATGCTCTCCTTTTAGTTACATTTATGTATGTTTGTATGTATGTATGTATTTATTTATTTTTTGCCTCCAGATTATTTCCTATGGATTGGGTTCATGACAAAGATTTGTAGTACAAGTGTTTTCAGTTCTGTAAGGCATCTTAATAAATCTTTTCATTATAAAATCATGTTTTCCTTACAATTAAATCTTATCTAGAGTGATTCACTATATCTTTGAAATAGTGTATTGTTCCCCAGCAAACTTTCAGCCAATCTCTTAAAAAACAACAACAACAACAACAACAACAAAAAAAAAAACCCAAAACAAAAAACCAAAAACCAAAAAACAAAAAAACCTTAAACTATTTCTCCTCCTATACAATATAGATCACATCTGTGATCTTAAAGTATGAGGGGATTTTTTTCCCTCTTTACCATCAATGGATTTTTCTTTTTTTCAGTCATACTAAAAAAAGATCTATCTATCTATCTATCTATCTATCTATCTATCTATCTATCTATCTATCTATCTATCTATTGTAGAGTTTTTGATTGCATGCAAGTATGTTTATTTTTGCCAGACCTCCTGGTGCCAGAGGAGGCCAGAAGAGGGTACTGGATCCCTTGGAACAGGAGTTACAAACCATTGTGAGCAGTCATGGCTGCAGGGAACTGAACCTGGGTCTGTAGAAGCAGCCAGTGCAGAGCCCCATCTTTATCCCTGAGTCATCCTTCCATCAAATTCCAAAGTATATTCCTAGATGTAGGTAGCATTCGAGCCCTCAAGCCTGTCCTAACCTAGCCACAAGTAGGCTCTCCAGCGTTTCTTGCAGACCAGCCACCTCCAACTCTTTCTTCAGGCTTGATGGATTACTAATGCCACTCAAAGAATCCAAGGAAATACTAGCATTTGCCAATTTATCATAAAGGATATTTCTAAGGATACAACTAAGAAGCCACACGGACTGAGGTCTAGAGGGGTCCCACACTTTGTAGCTTCTGTCCTTGGGCAGATATGCTACCATTCCAAAATGTGGATGAGGTTTTGGTCACCGTTCTGCAAGCTTCCTTATATGGCTATATAGGTCATGACTCCTACCTTTTTAGGAACTTATGGGGACTTCACTGCATAGGCATGATGAATGCTTGTGAAAATATGATTCCACAGAAAGGACCCTGGTGGAACTGTGGGACTGTGAAAGGTAATTTGGTCCCTGGTTGAGCTAAAGCTTGAAGCCCTGAAACCCTTATTCCTGGGTTCCAGGCCCCTGTCACTAGCCACAGCCCTCCCCCCCCCCCATAGATTTGTGGCTAACAATCATGTAAGGACAACACGTCAAGCTCCTCCACATGTAGAGGATGTGACCTGTGGTCATGTAGGCTCAAGACAGATCTCCATTTTAATGAGGTACCTAAAGGCCTGGAGAGCTTAGCCAATAAGCTTTCCTTCCCAGACATTCCTCCCTACAAAAGGTATTTAATCTCAGGTCCACCCTGAGAAGTGGGGTATAGTTTTACACATCCACTTTCCGACATGACAATAAATGTCTTAAAACCATGGACTGCCTCTTTTCATGAGGATCCTCCATGGGGAGCAACAGAGAAGGCCTTGGCTATAGAGCAGGCTTCTAATCTCCCTAAAAAGGCCTCTCTGTGCTTCCAGCCAAGCTCAAGCCCACCTGCTGTCAAGCCAAAGACGACCCCTTCCCCCATACCCAGGGCCAAATCCAGCCTGTGGGCTCTCACTACATTCTAAGCTCTTCTGCGGATCCCAGTGGTGCCTGGATGTCCAAGAGCCTGAGAACCAGATGGCCCCAGCCTCATCTTGTCACATCCCCAAATAAGCTCTGATTGTCCCACTCTTAGACTGTGCTTCCCCACCCCTGGAGTGGTGTGCAGGGCTTCCCTACAGCTCATCACCTGCTCAGCAACAGCATGGGGTAAATATGGCCAGCCTTCCCTCATCCTGCCTCCTGGAGCTGCCAAGCCCTGTGGCGGAGCACAGGTGGGACCCATAACTTTACAGGGAACTGAACATGATATGGTAAATAAGTGAGATGAGTCGGATGACTATCTTAGTAAATATCACTTGTTTCTACAAAGTCATATAAAGGCTTTAGACAAGGAGGCAATATGATCGTATTTCAACCTTAGTTTGGTAGCTCTACATATGATAAAAAAAAATGTGGAGAAGTTCAGGGATATCAGCAAGAGGCTTTGATATGCTAGAGGGTGGGGAAGGGAAAGGAAAACTAGGGAGAGGGCTCAGTGGTTATGAGCTGTACTGCTCTCCCTGTAGATCTGAGTTCAATTCCCAGCATTCACATCAGGCAACTTTTTGTAAGTCCAGCTTCTGTGGATGACAGCCTTTGGCCTCTGTGAGTACCAGCATTCAGGTGTACTCACAGACACAATATACATAATAAAATAAAATAAGACACAAAGAGAAAGGAGTATTCATTTCTCTTAAAAGTTGGTGGGCTGGGGGATGGCTCAGCAGTGAAGGGCACTTGCTACTTTTGCAGGGTATGCAAGTTTGGTTCTCGGCACCTACGTCAGGTCTCACTACTGCCTGTCACTCCAGTTCCAGGTGGTCTGGGGCCCTCTTTTGGCCTCCATTGGCACCATGCATGCAAGTGGCACACGCAGATACATGTAGACAAAATCTTAACATTAAAAGCAGTTCCCAAGTGGCCAGTCTTCCTGGCTCCTACCTGCTATCTCGGCAGTGGGGAGGGTGAGGCAGAATGGCTGGTTGTGTCCAGGCTAGTATGCATTGCAGAATGAGATCTTTTCTCAAAAAAACAAAGCAAAACGACATACCACAAAGTAGAAATGTTGATGTACTAAAGTGAGTGCTTAGGAAAAGGATTCAGTGACTATGGAAGAAATTAAGGAAAGAAGGACTGGGATTCCACAGTGAAAAACCCAGCATCTCATCCTGAACATGTGTTAGAGGAATCTGTCACACTTCATTAAGTGGGTGTCTTAGTTCTATTAGTGTGAAGGGACACCATGACCAAGACAACTCTGATAAAGGACAACAGTTAATTCAGGACTGGCTTATACTTTCAGAGGTTCAGGCCATTATCATGGAAGCATGGCAGTGTGCAGGCAGACATGGTGCTGGAGGAACCAAGAGTTCTACATCTCCATTGAAAGGAAGCCTCATGGGCAGCTAAGAGGAGAATCTCAAAGCACACTCCCGTAGTGACACACTTTTTCCAATAAGGTCACACTTCCTAATTGTGCCACTCCCTGGGCCAAGCATATTCATACTACCACACCGGGTAATAGAATATTTCCATGTAATTAGGTCTCTGATGTGAGATCTGAGATGAAAGAATTATTCTCTGGTAAAGCTGAATAAAGATGTTGTTTATTAGAGTTGATTAACTTGTCATGTAGGAGAGAGTAGGGGTCTCAGGACTCATTGTTCCTTTACTTTAGAGCCTGAGAAAAAGAGAAAGGAGACTGGCCAGTGAAATCAGAACTATAAAGGGCATGCTAGACTAAACTATACTGGGCATGCTGACCCAGTAGCCAGGGAAGAATATTTCAAGTGTAAAACATTTATAGTCAACCTGGAAATGCCGCTGGGAGTTAGAACCGAATAACAGGAGATCTGTTGGATTTTGTTTTCTCCACGCCCTTCATGCCTGGTATCATGTGTCCTAGGCTTGGGATGTTCATATCACTTAACTAGTTAATACCTAATGATCCTTGATGATACAGATCAAACATTTGCTCTGGTTTCCCCATCACACTCTTAAAGCGCTAAGACAATTTCCTTTAAAGCATCCGATGTAGTTGTAATTTTGTAAATGTTTTCTGACATGGCTGTTGCCCCATTAGAATTTGTCCTTAAGAGTCGTTGTTTTGGGGGCTGGCGAGATGGCTCAGCGGGTAAGAGCACTGACTGCTCTTCCAAAGGTCCTGAGTTCAAATCCCAGCAACCACATGGTGGCTCACAACCACCCACAATGGGATCTGGCACCCTCTTCTGGTGTGTCTGAAGACAGCTACAATGTACTTACATGTAATAAATAAATACATCTTTAAAAAAAAAAAAAGTCATTGTCATTGTGCTCACCCTTCTCACCTGCTGTCTCTACTACCCTCAAATACAGTGTATTGCAGATTTCCAATGAATGATTTGCAAAACCAACACATAAAAGTGCCCCACGGAGGGCTAAGAATTATTGGTAACTAGCAAAAGCAACAAGACACTGTGAGGTATGGTAGAAAAATTGGATCCAGGGGGATAGTCTTATCTGAAGGAGCAATGAAAATTGACAAAGCCCATTAGGACCTGACGTTCAGCTAGTGAAGTATGCTGGTGCACTCCTATAGTTTCAGCATTGGAAAGAGGCCAAGGCAGCCTGGGCTACATAGAAATTTTGTTTAAAAACAAAACATAATTTCCAGCCCGGAAATTTATGTTTCTATTTTATTCTTTTCTTTCATACTTACATTTCTTTGTTCATTTTTCCTTCTGGCCTTGTATCTACTTATCTATTCCAAACTAGTTCCTCTCAAATTTGATTATTTTGTTGGGGGAAAAGTGTGTGTGTGTGTGTGTGTGTGTGTGTGTGTGAGAGAGAGAGAGAGAGAGAGAGAGAGAGAGAGAGAGAGAGAGAGAGAAGTCAGAGACTGGATAGAGACTGGATAACGGTGGGAGATAAAAATACTGTATCAAGATCGGAAAACACTAAGTTTGTTGAGCAAGTGTTCCAAAATATTTTCTAATCAAGTGCAATAGCTGAAAATATGATCACAGAAAAGCCAAGGTCACAAAACGTCTTCAGCTGAATTTAAATGCCAGTTCCATTTACTTCTCTTTCTTTCCGAGACAGGGTTTCTCTGTGTAGCCCTGGCTGTCCTGGGACTCACTTTGTAGACCAAGCTGGCCTCGAACTAAGAAATCCGCCTGCCTCTGCCTCCCGAGTGGTGGGATTAAAGGCCATCAGGCCTGGCTTGTTTTTTTTAAGATATGAGTACACTGTTGCTATCTTCAGACACGCCAGAAGAGGGCGTCGGACCCCATTACAGATGGTTGTGAGCCACCATGTGGTTGCTGGGATTTGAACTCAGGACCTCTGGGAAGTGCAGTCAGTGCTCTTAACCGCTGAGCCATCTCTCCAGCTCTCCATTTACTTTTGTGCCCATTACTTATTTAGAACGTATAAAACGGGACGGCAGCAATACCTACTTTAAAGGGTTCTCTGCACGAGTCAGACAATCCATTTTATAAACGTGGTGCCAGCGGAGGCATAAGGTAAATGCTCAATTTATGTTAGCATTATTTTTATTCAAAGTTAAAGTCTAGCCTCAATAGTAAATTCCCGTCAGATGAATGTATTGGTAAATTAGCCCTGCACTCGGAGGGTTACTTTAGGGAAGCAGACACGGGCACATGGGCACTTACATTTTGGGCGCTGCACAGTGCCTCTCAGCGGTAGCTGATTTATGCTTTCAGAGACACCAAAAGGGGGTATAAAAAGATGAAGGGTATGCTCCTAAAATGTATTTTGAGGAAAAATCTGTTTCATCCAAGAGGGCCGTCATCGGCAAGAAGAATCACTCAAACAGGGGAGTCACCTTGGTCCCAGGTCGCAAGTCCTTTCTGACCCGGGAATTAAGGGACTCTGAGGTGACTAGTTCGCCATTCCTCCGCTCCCGGGGGCATCGCGAGAGGCAGTGAGGAGACAAGAGGTCTCACTGGTACGGAACCTGAGGCCTGAGTACCATTGGGCCAAACCTAACTTGGCCCGGAGAAACCCCCAGCCAGGTAGCCCACGAGCCTTGCCACTGCCCCATTGGTCGCCCAGAGCACCGAGTCCCGCCCCCCCAGACTGGAAAGCCTTTTTTCCGGAAGCGCGGGCGAAACTCGGCCGCGAGCCAGTCCGGCCCCCAGGGCTCTCCGGAGGCCCCGCCCACTCCCAGGGTTCAGCGCGGCGCCGAGCCGCCATTGTTTGAATTTGAAAACCAGGAGGAAGTGGGAATCCTGCTGGTGGGGAGGCGTGCAGGGACCCACGATTGCAGCAGGTGAGGAGCTGTCGCTTTGGGGGGGGGCTCCGAGGGTGACTGCTTGCCTAGGGGACCCGAAGCTGCGAGGCGTCGGCCGTGTCGGCGTTGCCGGGCCTCGTGACGCCGATAGTCTAGGTGCTGGGCTGCTGGAGGTGGGGCTGAGCCGAACTTGGGGAAGTTAAGACTTGATGCGGTTTCGGCATAGCATTTGAAATGTAAATAAAAAAAAATCTAATAAAAAAAAAAAAAGAAAAAAAAAAAAAAGGACTTGAGGCGGAAGACTTCGGTCTGTCTAGGCGTCGGTTTCCTGGTCCGGTAAAGGAGGTACACA
>NC_034590.1:146371309-146378074 GCF_900095145.1 Mus pahari
AAAAAAAAAAAAAAAAAAAGAAAATTGGATTACACAAATAAGTGTTTAGGAAGTGTTCATTATTAGTATATTCAGATTCTATAAATATAATTTGGCCTTTTGTCTTTTCATAGGTACTGTAAGTGAAGCAGCCTGATGTTTTCTTTCTCTGAAATGCAATTTTTTTTGGGGGGGTGGGGTGGGGAAGTAGAGGGTTGTATTGTAGACTTTTTATGTTAATTAATTGGTTAATTTTAGACAGGCCCTCACTATATGGATCAGGCTGTCTTCAAACTCACAGATTTACCTACTTTTGCTTTGTGGGGTGGGTGGTCTGAGCTCATGCTGTCTTATCTAGCTTACTTTTTTTTTTTTTTCTTTGAGACAAGGTCTTTGCCCTAGATTGTTCTTGGACACCCTATGTAGCTAAGATGACCTGGAACTTGGTGATTTTCCAGGTCAACCTCCCTACGTGTTAGGAGTATAGAGACCCATGCCATCATACCCTGTGTATGCGTGGGGTGGAACCCAGAGTTTTGTGCATGGTAGTCTGTTAACTACATCCAAGTTCCCAGGAGTGTAGACTTAAAATTGTAGGTGGCTTACATGCTGATTTATTAAGGCTGCTTAAAGAGGCTGCTGTTCTTCTTGCAGAATGGAATCTCACTTGAATCAAGATGTATTGTCTAGACCGTCTTATGTTTTTAGTGCTGACCCAATTGCGAGGCCTTCGGAAGTCAATTTTGATGGTGTTAAGCTTGATCTTTCTCATGAGTTTTCCTTAGTTGCCTCAAACCCTGGGGTAAGTACAATGTAAGAAAAACACTTGATTATTGTGCACCAAGGAATCGCGGTGCTAGGTGATTTAGATTGTTAATTCTGTTTCTTTGAAAAAATAGGAGAGAGGTGGCCTTTTTCTCTCTGGTATTGTGTATCTGGTAGATTTTTTTTTTTTTTTTGAGACAGGGTTTCTCTGTGTAGCCCTGGCTGTCCTGGAACTCACTCGCCTGCCTCTGCCTCCCAAGTGCTGGGATTAAAGGCGTGTGCCTCCACTGCCTGGCTAGAATCACCTTATTTTAATTAATTTAGAAATAGATTATCACACAGCTGGTTTAAAGAAGCCACTTGAACACTCACCTAATCCCAAACTCTACATCTCTGTGAACTTTATCCAGTTAGGATAAAGTTTATTTTTATTTTTGAGGCAGGGTCTCTCTTTGTAGCTCTCCTTCATCCTACCCTTCAGTCTCTACATCCCTGGAGTCCTGGGATGTGCTGTTTCTGAGAAGGATCTATAGCTATATCTATGTCTCTATGTCTCTGTCTATCACTTCATCTAGGTCTGCTCTGGAACTTGTATGTGCCTGAGAATGACCATGAATTCCTGAACCTCTTACTAAAATTACATACTGAGTTCTCACAACTGAGTTCCCTCTCACTTCTCCTCACCAATGGACATTAAAAGCTTCTCATTTATCTGTTCTTTTAAGAAATCTGAATTATCTTGATAAAATCCATGGCCTGTATATGTTAGGCAATCACTTTACCACTGAGCTATATCTCTAAGATCTTTTAAGTTGCCCACACTAGTCTTGAACTTGTGTATGTCTTGTAGGCTTCCATTTTTGATCTTCCTGCTTTACCTTCAGAGTATCTGGAATTATAGCTGTGTGACAGTATACCTGCCACACCCAGATTTAGTTTTGGTTTTGTTTATTTATTTTATTACATGTATATCAGTGTTTTGCCTTTTGTGTGTGTGTGTGTGTGTGTGTGTGTGTGTGTGTATCTCATGTTTGTCTGGGGCCTTAGAGAGTCAGAAGAAGATGTCAGATTCTAGAATTAGAGTTACAGATGGTAGTGAGCTGTCTGATGTTGATGCTGGAATTGATCTCAGGTCTTTTTTTTTTTTTAAGATGTATGTATGTATGTATGTATGTAAGTACTGTAGCTGTACAGATGGTTGTGAGCCTTCATGTGGTTGTTGGGAATTGAATTTTTTAGGACCTCTGCTTGCTCCGGTGGCCCTGCTTGCTCCAGCCCAAAGATTTATTTATTATTATACATAAGTACACTGTAGCTGACTTCAGACGCACCAGAAGAGGGTGTCAGATCTTATGTGTGGTTGTGAGCCACCATGTGGTTGCTGGAATTTGAACTCAGGACCTTCAGAAGAGCAGTCCGTGCTCTTAGTCCCGCTGAGCCATCTCGCTAGCCCACCTCAGGTCCTCTACAAGAACACTGTATACTCTTAATCCTTAAAGTATCTCTCCAGCCCTTTCCCATTTTTCATCCGTTTTTTGGAGGGTGGGAGGTCAGGGTTTCTCTGTGTAGCCCTGGCTGCCCTGGAACTCACTCTGTAGTCCAAGCTAGCTTCGAACTTAGAGATCTGCCTGCCTCTACTTCCCAAATGGTGGGATTAAAGGTTCTCACCACCACTGCCCAGCCCATTCTTCTTTTTTTAAATGTATAAGTAGTTAAACATGTAGTGACTAGGTATAATTACCGACTTGCAATCCCAGTACCTGAGATTTACAGTTTAGTAGCTGGTTCATTTCTCAATGGGAATAGCTGATGTTGCAAAGCTCTCTAACCATCTGTGTTTGATCCTTAAGGAAAGGACCAACTCTTGAAAGTTGTCCTCTAAAGTCCACATGCTAGCCAAGACAGCCTTTCCCAACAAAACAAAAAACACCACCACCACCAATTGTGCATCTTTGGCTAGCCTTAGCTATATAATAGCAAGACCTTGATTGTAGAAACACTAAGAAGTGAAGCCAATACAGGTTAGTGACTGAGTAAAAATTCTGTAGATTATTACATAATGCGCTGTAATAATCTACAGAAGAGTTAATCTCTGAAAAGCTATGTTTTGTACTTTTCTTTTTTAAATAGCTTTTTGGTTTTTGTTTTGTTTTATAGGCAAACAGTTTGGGATCTAAAAACTACCTTCAAGTTTGTCTTCGAATAAGACCATTTACACAGTCAGAAAAAGAACATGAGGCTGAGGTTTGTATTGAATTTGATTAGATTTTAATGTTTCGCTTTCATTCATAAATTCAATTCTTACTGTGGACATGTTTCCTAGGGCTGTGTGCAAGTTCTGGATTCACAGACTGTTCTGCTGAAAGACCCTCAAAGCATCCTTGGCCACTCAAGTGAGAAGAGCTCTGGACAGGTGGCACAGAAATTCTGTTTTTCTAAGGTAAGGAGGTACCCTGGGAGACTGAGGAAGTATTTGTGTGTGAGGGAGCTATGAAGTAGACTGAGTGAGGGCCGTGCACATGTAAAGCACATACACTATCCATTAAGTAAATCATTGTGTTGGTCATAAAGTCTTTTATTGTCCTTTTTATTCTAATTAAAATTTTTTTCAAACTCTGAAAAATTGAACCCCTGGATATGTGAGTTTTCTATCTTAGTTATTTTTTAGTTAAATTTTATTATGTGTGCATGCCATGGCATGTGTGGCGTGCATGTAAGGACCTTGCAAAATTCTTTGTTCTCCTCTTTTGCCTTGTGGTTCTCAGGGATTTAACTCAGGTTCTTAGACTTATAACCCACTGAATCATATTGCCAGCCTTGAAGTTTCTATCCTAAACATTTGTTTAATAGCAGTTAAATACCTGTTACTGTACTTTTGTGGTAGAGCTATGATACCTATTTTAAACAAATATTTCAAAACAAATGTTTAATAATTTTGGAACATGAATTTTCTTAAAAACTGTTTCCTAAAATGGTCTTATAGGTTTTTGGACCTAAAACTTCACAGAAAGAGTTCTTTCTGGGTTGCATTATGGAGCCAGTAAAGGACCTCTTAAAAGGACACAGTCGACTGATCTTCACATATGGGCTGACCAATTCTGGAAAAACATATACATTTCAAGGTAAATATTGTTTATTTTGACTAGAAAAGAACCATTAATTCAGTATTTTCCCAATGATGTAGTAATATTTCCATCATATAGTCCATATTTTTTAATTTTACTATTTTATTATATATAACCACATTATTTCTTTTCCCCTAGCTCCTTTTATATCTGTTCTGCTCTCCTCCAACTCATGACCTCATTTTCTTTAATTATTATTGTTATGCATATACGTGTGTGTGTGTGTGTGTGTCTTAGAGTTTCTATTACTGTAAAGAGAAACCATGACCACAGCACTCTTATGAAGGAAAATATTTAATTGGGGTTGGCTTACCGTCCAGAGGTTTAGTCCATTATCTTCATGGTGGGAAGCATGACAGTATGCAAGCAGACATGGTGCTGGAGAAGTAGCTTGGAGTTTTCACATTCAGTTCAGCAGACTCGGCTTCTGAGACCTCAAAGCCCACTTTTACAGTGACACACTTCCTCCAGCAAGGTCACATCTTGTAATGGTGCTACTCCCTATAGGCCAAGCAATCAAGCATATGAGTCTATGGGGCCATTCCTATTCAAACCACCACACTATATGAATAAATAGATAACTATAACCTACTGAGTGTTAAATATTGTTTATGTGTACATGTTTTTAAGACCTATAAACACGATAATGTAAAAAGTATTGGAGCTAAGGTATTGGTGCACCCCTTTATTCCCAGCACTTAGGAGGTAGAGGCAGGCTGCTCTTTGAGTTTCAGGACAGACTGGTTTATATAGTGTGTTCTGGGCTAGCCAGAACTAAATAATGGGACCTTACCTCAGAAAATGAAATGGAAGTGTTGGTTTCATTTTGCCACCATTTTCGTGTATGTATGTCTTTGTATGTTGTTTTCTCTTACTCTACTTTACTCACTTACCCTATGACTTCCTCTTCTCGTCTTCTTCCTCCTCTCAGTAGTCTTTCTGCTCACATGTTGTATATCATAGATAATATGATGCATATGTTCATAGTTACATATATTCTAGCCCTCTGTTTTTGTCTTTTCTTCCCTTCATTTCTCTTCACTTTCACAGTTCTAATTTACTGATATTATCTTTCTCAATTTAAATCTAGACCTGCATAGGAGAGGAAATACACTCACTTGGTTTCTACATTTGACTTATTTCCCTGAACACTGATGTCCATTTTGTTGCTGGACAAGCACTTTACAATGATACCCCCTCCCCAGCTGTATTCTGTCATTTTCCTGTCCTAACTCTCCTCAACCTGGTTACACAGGGACAACTTCTAACTAGCCATCTTATCTGGATGTTCTTAATTTTTCAAAACATGTCACATATATGTTGCTGATGGTATTTAATTCAAATATATGTATAAAATTATTTTATACATGTAATAGAAAGTAAAATAATGTTAAGAATTAAGAGAATTTAGCATGGAATAAATGAGAAATTTTGAGTTTAATTTTGTAATTATGGGCGATAGGATATATTAGGGCTAGATCTGAATATAATTTCTGGGTATCCGATCAGAATATGTTGACAATACAGTAAAGCCTAAAATGATAGAAACATGAATAATTCCTTAAGTTCTTGCATTTTTCCTTTTTACTCTTGCTTATTAGGTAGTGTAAAAGGAGCTTTGTTAATCCAAAAAAGTTGCCTTTGTCCTATTCTTTTATAGGCACAGAAGAAAATATTGGCATTTTGCCTAGAACACTGAATGTACTGTTTGATAGTCTTCAGGAAAGACTATATACGAAGATGAGCTTCAAACCACACAGATGTAGAGAATACTTAAAATTATCATCTGATCAAGAGAAGGAGGAAAGTGCTACCAAAAATACATTGCTGCGACAAATTAAAGAGGTACACTAATATTTTAGTACATAAAATATCAAACTCATGATATTTTTTGTATACCTTCAGGATAATTTTAGCTTGTATTATAATCTGGTTTTGGTCATAGTGGTTTTGGTTTTGAAAAAAAAATATAAGGCAGCAAATGGCAATACTTAGTAGAAATACAAATGGTCCTGGTCTTTTTTGATAGAGAATTAGTGTTATACTTTGAAAATATGAAATATTCATTTGAAAATAATACAAAGAAAAAACTTAATGAAAAGAACGTATGAAATGGAAGGAGATTTTTATGACAGGCTCCCTAGTTAGCTTAGCTGACCTCAGCTTTGCAGTCTTCCTGCCTCTGGGTGCTCGACTCACTGGGTACACCACACTCCTGCCTCATGCAGAGAGCTTTGTCTCTGAATGGATACACACATATACAGGACCTTCACATTTTATTTTTCTCATACTGGTTATTTGAGCTATATTCTCACTCCCCCTTTGTTACATGCAGAATGCAGTTTTTTTAAAAACAGAAGTGAAATACTATTCTTTTAAAAACAACCTAGTATCTCAATAAACTGACTTAAATGTCTTAGTACGCTGCATCATGGTGTCTACTAGCAGTTAAGTTTGTGTGTTCAACTTACTTACTTACTTCCTTTAAAAAATTAGCTTAAAAACTAATTTCATATTGGTGAACCTTCTATAGTCAGTGCTTCAGTGAGTAGATGTTCTAGTTTCAATATATTTCCTGTTACTTTTTCTAAACTGAGTTCAAGAGCGAGCACTTTCTCTTCCTTTTATGGACACAATCTTTGTCTATAGCCTTGGTTTGCCCTCAACTCTCAGTCTGCTTGCCTTGGATTCCTGGTGATGGGATTACAAGCATGTGCCCAACACTTGGCCCTGAGAGCGATTTACTAGACTGTAGGTGGACACCTAAACAATAGTCTCAGTTCAGCCCTTGTTTATGTTTCTCTATAAATGAGGTAATTAGTGCATCTTAGAGTTTTTCTTCTGAAATTTTAGGTGTTTGTTGCCATTTGATTTATTTTCCCTATTTTTTTTTTTT
>NC_034590.1:146378944-146384628 GCF_900095145.1 Mus pahari
TATATATATATATATATATATATATATATATATATACACATATATACACACACATACATACATACATACATACATATATATGTGAGCGCGTGCATGTGTGGGTGTGGGTGTGGGTGTGTGTATGTCTGAGTATGTCTGTCTGTATATCTGGTTCTGTCAAGGTTGTAGGAAAACTTAGATAAGTCTGTTTTCTCTACTATTTGGTCCATGGGGATCTTACTTAAATCTTCAGGCTCGACACCAAGTGCCAGTACCCTCTGAGCCATTGCCACTGATTCTGGATCCAGGAAGTTATCAAAATTTTTAGCAGGAAGGGCCTTTTTGTTTGTGGGGACTTAGTACAGAGTCTCCAGGTGGTCTAGGGCATCACATGGCAGGTATAGAGCAAACAGATTTAATCTACTGATTAATAAATGGATTAGTCCATGAGGCCAGAGCCCTTGTGATTTAATCACCTTTTTTTTTTTTCTTCAAAATTGAAACAGGCACCTCTGGCTTGGAACTTGCTGTGTAGACCATGCTTGCTTTGAACTCACAAAAATCTGCATTTAACTGCCAGTGTTGAAATTAAAGGTGGAACCACTGTGCCTGGCCTATCACCTCTTAATAATTCACAGTGGGGATTATTCAATATGAAGTTTAGTGGGGACATTCGAACCGTAATACAGACTGATAAATAGAAAAATGAATACATAGTATGCTATGAGGGGTGTTATGCTATGGAGGAGACTGTTTTATGGAAGATAGTACCTTGTTAGTTTCAAAGAGTTAAAGTGATTTTATCTTCTGTCTTTCTGGATTTTAAGTTTTCAGATATTTTTACTGTTAAAGATTAAAAAGCTATTAATTTGTTTTAATTAGAACTTTCAAAATAATAAAGATTTTCCTCTTTAAGACTTTAGGAGTAGTCACTGTGTGCCTGTAACTATAAGTTATTCCAAATCCTGAGGCAGATGGATTTCTTGAGTCCAGGTTTTTAGTGCTAGTTTGGAAAACATAGTGAGATCCTCCTTTACCTCTCTGTTTTTAAAGACTTCTGTTTATTTTATGTATGAGCATTTGCATGTATGGTGTGTGTGTGTGTGTGTGTGTGTGTGTGTGTGTGTGTGTCTATGTATGTATAACCTGTACATGCCTGGTGCCTACAGAGGCCAGAAGAAGGCTTTGGATCTTTTAGAACTGGAGTTAGACATACTTATGAGCCACCATGGTGCTGGGAACCAAACTTAGGTCCTCTGCAACAGAAGCCAATGCCTTTAGCAAATGAGCCATTTGTTCAGTTGTGACCCCCATCCCAGATCCTATTTCAAACTTAGAACTGGTCAAAGGACAGAGAGTGTCAGTGTAGTGCTTAGCTACAATCGGAACATCTGTAGCTCACCTCCCTCTTCAAAGAGCAGGACCTATTTTGGAAGAGGGAACAGAAAGATTGTAAACACCAAAGACTGGAGAGGACCAGAGGTAATATCTTCTGGCCGTGACAGGACCTCTGCACTCATCAGTTTACATCAGTACGGATGCCTGGA
This sequence comes from Mus pahari, assembly GCF_900095145.1. Lineage (NCBI taxonomy): Eukaryota > Metazoa > Chordata > Mammalia > Rodentia > Muridae > Mus > Mus pahari. The sequence goes on from NC_034590.1 coordinate 146,380,471, forward strand.
TAAGATTAAACTAGGCATGGTGCATATACCTGTAGCCCTGGCAACTAGGAAGCAGAGGCAGGCAGATCAGAATTTTAAACCAAACCAAACCAAACCCAACACCAACACCAACAGTATTTGAAAGCTTATGAATTTGTTTTGGCTTAATTGGATAACTGATTAAAATATTATTTTGCTTTTAACAGAAAGTGTTTTTAAACTCTACTCTTTCTTTTTTAGGTTACCATACATAATGACAGTTATGATATTCTTTGTGGTAAGGATTCTTTTCTCATGTTCATTTACTTGTCTTGAAATATATTTAAAGGTTTTATTTTCAGAATCACTCTCAGTGTTGATCTTTTGATCATGTAGTGCCTACAGTACCTATAAAATATTTCAAAGTTATATAAACTGTGAGTAGTTGTAAGGTTTCATTTATACTTAGTATCATGTATTAAATTATTTAGAGAATTGCTCCTATTTTTCTTGGTCATTTGCATTAATTTGTATTTGATTCCTTTTTACTTCAGAAAAGTGGGATTAAAAGAAACTAAGCTTTGATGGCAACAAATATTTGTTCCTTTGCTCCCTAAAATGTTTCAGTGTAGATGGTAAAAAGATTAAGGATTTTAGGAGTCGTGATCTATATATTTCTGTTTCTTACTTAGTCAGGGTCTTAATTTTGTGCCTTTTTTTGTTGTTATAGGACAGCTAACAAACTCTTTGACTATCCCAGAATTTGAAGAATCCATGAACAGTTGTGACCAGTCCAGTATGAATGTGGATAATATAAAGTATTCTGTGTGGGTTTCTTTCTTTGAGATTTACAATGAAAGTATTTACGATTTGTTTGTTCCCGTGTCCTCTAAGTTTCAAAAGAGAAAAATGTTACGCCTTTCCCAAGATATAAAGGGCTATTCTTTTATAAAAGGTATGTTAGCGACCATTTTAATATTGTTCCAAAGTTTACTATTAGGTTTTGTGATGAGTATAGGAAATAAACAGGGATTTTTTAAATTAATTTTTTAAATCCATTATTAACAGAAAAAAATGAGTTTGTGCTTTGGAAGTATATTTTGTGTTTATTATAATTAAATAGAAGAGGGTCTAGCACAGTTGATCTGCTTGAATGTTAGTTACATTTGAGGTGATAAAGTGCAGGATGTTCTTTACACTATTTGGAACTGTTAAATGTTAGGTCCTCCGTGTGTGCTAGCGAAACTTAAATACTAGGTGTCTTACAGTCTATCTTTACATGTCTTGTGGAATAAGGAGTAGTTTTAGTTGGTGTTCTAGGATGTGTGACCAGAAGAAAGATTTTATGTGGTGCTAGGAAAATACTTTGAAAAGATTATACTGTAACACAAATGCTGTTTTTTCTAAACTAGTGCATATCTTCTTTATTTATTAAAGATCTGCAATGGGTCCAGGTATCTGACTCTAAAGAAGCATATAGACTCTTAAAACTAGGAGTGAAGCATCAGAGTGTTGCTTTCACCAAACTGAACAATGCTTCTAGTAGAAGGTAAGTCTTGACCCCTAGGTACAATCCTGGGAGAACCACAGTAGTTTGTGCAAGTGTAGGAAGCTAGCTTTAGATGGATGTGACCAGTAGGTTTTCTCAAATGTACTGTCAATTTGTAGACATGAAAATCACCTGTAGATAAAAATACTAGTTGATTTGCCTGGATATTAGGTTTTCTAATATGCAGAATGTTTCTGAGGCATTTTTACTCTTTATGTCAGTGTCCTGGATAGTTTTCCCAGTTGCTTAAAGAGGTGGCCATTTCTCTGTTATGTACAATTTGGAAAATGATTCAGGCCTCAAGGGATTAAAGAGGGATGTTTGTGATGAGTGGTGTAAGGAGGTAGGAGAATAAGCTTTATCCGTGAGATGCGTAAATTCTTTCTCTTAATGAGGAAATGCTCTGTCTCTCTGCAATGAGATGGACATAGGGTGATAATGTCATCTACAGCAGCATGCATATAGGGCAGATTTCTGCTTTGCTCTAGGTATATTTTCAAAGACTGTAGCTGTACATCACAGCAGTTTCACTAATAGTATGATCTCTGCAAGGACATTCTTCTCCCCCCCCCCCCCCCATAGTCCTAGAGGTTGAGTCCAGGGTTTCACATGTACTAGGCTGACCTACATCCATCTCCAGCCATCATTTTCTTTTTTTGGAGGGGGGAAGGAGGGGAGGTGTTTTTCCGAGACAGGGTTTCTCTGTATAGTCCTGGCTGTCCTGGAACTCACTTTGTAGACAGGGCTGGCCTCGAACCCAGAAATCTGCCTATCTCTGCCTCCCAAGTGCTGGGATTAAAGGCGTGCGCTACCACTGCCCGGCTTACTTCTTATTTTTAAACAGAGTCCCATTCAGTAGCCCAGGCTGGCTTTAACTTTAGAACTATTTGGTTTATCCTCACAAGTAGCTGCATATTGAATCTCACTACACATGATTTTATTAATAATTAATAGAAATTGGAGCGCCAAGAGGGAAATGTTTGAGGAATTTGGTGTTTGGCAAGTGATGACATGATGCTACATAGTTGGGTGGGCCTGGGTGAGAGTGGAGTATGGGGTTGACATGTCAGGTAGCTAGTTGCAAAAATGTACATGTGACAGATGATAGATGGAACTAGTGTAAAGAAGTCCAGTTTTAGATGTTTGTCTCTCATAGAACGTGGGCATTGAAATGGAATGATAATACTTGATCTTTGTGTTTCTCTTTTTAGTCACAGCATATTCACTATTAGAATATTACAGATAGAAGATTCTGAAATACCTCGTGTAACACGAGTTAGTGAGTAAGTTGAACATTTTTTAAATTGTAGTTATTTTGAAACATTTTGAGAACGTTTGCAGTAACCTTTTTTTTTGGGGGGGGTGTTGATTTAGATTGTCTTTATGTGATCTTGCTGGTTCAGAGCGAAGCATGAAGACACAAAACGAAGGTGAAAGGTTAAGAGAGGCTGGGAATATCAACACTTCTTTATTGACTCTGGGAAAGTGTATCAATGTTTTGAAGAACAGTGAAAAGTCAAAGTAAGTGTCCTTAGTGTAAATATCAAAGTGTTTAAATTTCTAACTTTGCTTTCTTTAGAAAGCACTTTCTGAAAGCCCGTTCCTTACAGCTTGTAGTGATTACTTTCTTTTCATAGCAGATATGTGTGTGTGCATGTACGTGCATATGTATGTACTAGGCAAGAGCTCTCATACTGAGCCATATTCATAACCCTACATGGAAATATATTTTAACTTGCTGTATTTTCAAAATTTCCCATAGGGTTCAACAGCATGTGCCTTTCCGAGAAAGCAAACTGACCCACTATTTCCAAAGTTTTTTCACTGGAAAAGGGAAAGTATGTATGATCATCAATATTAGTCAGTCTTGCTCTGCCTATGATGAGACACTCAATGTCCTGAAGTTCTCAACCATCGCGCAAAAGGTGAGTGTATATAGATTTGTGCTAGATATATGAACATCTCACAGAGCATTAACTGCTTGCCTTGGAAGAGCAAATGTTTGGATTTTGTTTTGTTTGCTTTGCCTTTTTTGTTTTTTCTTGAAATAGCCTGATATAGCAATTACAGATATTCCCACTTTCCCCCTGCCTTTGCTTCTTCAGTGTGAAACTACAGGTGTGTGCCACCATGCCTTGGTAATGGTTCTGTGAAATAAGTAACATTTTGTGTCTATTACTGTAAGACTAGGAAGTACTTGAAAATAAAATTGTAATTGTTGAACTAACTAGAAAAACAGGAAAAACTTGAACTTTGTCCCTGAAAGGAGTAAAATGACATTTTCTATTATGCATTAGTGATAAACAGACTATAGAATCACAGTAATTTTGGAATGGATTGTTCCCTCTGCCACTCATCTGACTTATGAGTGATGGGATAATACAGAGATCATAGAAAGGCCACTCATCTGACTTATGAGTGATGGCCATCTCTGCCAGGGGTAATACAGAGACCATAGAAAGGCATGTCTACCTACAGATTGCGTGCAAAGTAGACTTTTCTTACTTTAAGGTTCATTTAGCAATGCTAATTCCTTTTTAAAATGTTGGTTGGTAGCCGGGCCTGGTGGCGCAGGCCTTTAATCCCAGCACTCGGGAGGCAGAGGCAGGCGGATTTCTGAGTTCGAGGCCAGCCTGGTCTACCAAGTGAGT
>NC_034590.1:146385549-146433083 GCF_900095145.1 Mus pahari
GCCTTCTCCTTTCTTTGAGACTAGCCCTTGAGTCCACTGCTCTTGCATAAACCAGGCTCACTAGACCTCGAGATTCCTGGGTTTTGAAGTATGTAACTGATTTGGTATCTGGTTGCGTGTGTGTGTGTGTGTGTGTGTGTGTGTGTGTGTGTGTGTGTGTGTGTGTGTTGGGGCAGGGGTGGTGTCTGAACTCTTGTCCTCATGCTTACATAGCAAGAGTGTTATCTTCTGGATCATATTCCTTTTCCTAACAGGACATTTTTTTATTCTTTATTTTTTTCGTTGTATACAATCTCACTGTGTAGCCCAGGCTGGCCTGGAATTCACCTGCCCCTTCCTTCTGAGTGCTGGGATTAAAGTTATGGGTTACCATGCTCTGTGAATAGGATATTTTAACCCAGACTTTACCATTTCTTATAGATTTGGTCCTTATGTTCTCTGTTTATGAAATGTAGTGCTATCAAACTCATGGATAAAATAAGAAAACATGACTACTGAATACTTCTTAGTGGAAAATAAGTGTCCCTATTTTTACAGGACTTGTTTGTTTGCTAGACAGTGAAACATCTTTTATTATCTGTCTTTAAGATAAATATTCTTTTTATATAGGTTTGTTTCTAAAATGTAGAGAGTCATACTTGGTTTTTCAGGTTACGTAATCTATAGTTGTATGCAAGACTATTAGCATTAAAAAGGGTACAGTTATAATTGACTATGAAGTATATGTGCTTATTTTAGGAACTGTTGGATTTAATAGAAAACTTGAAAAAAAGACTAATAAATGAAAATAAAGAAAAATTAACATTGGAACTTAAAATCCGAGAAGAAGTTACACAGGAATTCACTCAGTATTGGAGCCAACGGGAAGCTGATTTTAAGTAAGTTATTTCTTCACAACCTGGCAAGAATTGAGATTTATTTATTTATTTATTTATTTAATAGCTATTTCTTTATTTATAGTATGTGATTTTTGAAAGTGATGACTGTATACAAATAGATGTTACATATGATTAAAGTGCTCTCTTAATGAAATTAATTTTGTGTTTTACAGGATGACACTTCTTCATGAACGAGAGCTATTAGAAGAAAATGCTGAACGTCGCTTGGCAATCTTCAAAGATTTGGTTGGAAAATGTGACAGTCAAGATGAACCAACAAATACAATTTGTGGCATAGAACTTGAAACTAAAGTATGTCAATGATAATATTAAAAATAATGAGGCTTTTGGTACCAGGATTTAATACCCCACATTAATGAGAAATACTAATGTTATGAAATATTAGTGTTTAAAACAGTACTTTATGGCTTTATTGTAATGAGGCATGTATTGGATATTTATAGGTAAATAGGTAGAGTTTTTGGACTGTTTCTGAGACAGACCCTCATTATATAGCCCAGGCTTGTCTGTAACTCCATTTTTCCTGCCCTGGCTTCCTGAGTACAGAGATGACAGCAATGTGTCACTTTGCTAGATGCACAGTTTAAACAGAACTGGTTTTAGAAAAACTTACTTTTTTTGTGGCATTGTTTTCATTTCAGTTTTTCTTGAGTCAGTATTGCTTGTAGGCAATAACAGTCATTTTTGTTGGCTTACAGAACACTCCTTTCAGGAATGAGCTGATAAAGGGTCCCTTACTTAATTGTTCTGATCCAGAGAAACACTTGTGTATGAAAAGGCTTGCCTTTGTTGGAAAATAACTCCAGGAAAGTTGATGAGTTTTGCTGCTCCCACTGGAGCTGATGAGGGCGTTTGCAAGGGATTGTTTGAGTTCTGTGTGTGTGCTGGCTTGGTTTCTCAACCACTGGATGCCGTGGCCACAGAGCTTCAGGCTTTCTCTCACTCTGTCCTGGTGTAATGTGAACATGGTTTGGGATGTGGACTTAGGTATGAAATGGAGGAGCCACATAAGCGTCCATATGTGATTGGAGGCATACTGAAATAGATGATCAAATTGTTCTGTAATGACATACTAAGATTTATGATATATTCCTGAGGAAACAAGCTTTGTATTCTATATTTTAAAAAATGAATTATTAAAACACAAATTTTGTATAATTGTAGGGGGAGGCGGGTCATGTAATTTAAAGAATCTTTAAGGTATGCCCACATGTAATGAAGTCCACTGTTAATGTTAGACATGTGGTTTTTGTTATTTCTAGGAAGCTCATAATTATGTAGGAGTTGAAGATATTTTTCATTCTCTTCAAGATGATGTCACTGATATTAAGAAACAGGCCGAACTTGCTCATTTGTATATTACATCTCTTGTTGATCCCCAGGAAGCTATTGCCTGTTTGCAGCTAAAGTTTAATCAAGTTAAAGCAGAATTAGCTGAAACAAAAGAAGAATTAATTAAAGCCCAAGAAGAGCTAAAAAACAGAGGGAGTGGTAAGTGCATGTATTTTACTCTTATTTGGCTTTTTATGAATACATAAAAACTGTTGTTGGTGAGTATAGGGATTTGTGCAACCTTTTAACTGTATTGACCAGAAAATGCTTTAAGCTACATAACAAAGCTCAATATTTTTACCATCTGTTTTGTGATTTACTACTGTAAATATTTTAGATGGCTCAATAAAGTTGGTGCTATGTACTAATACCTGAGTTTGAGTCCCCAGACTATACAAAACAAGCTGGACATGGTGGCTTGTGTTTGTAATCCCAGTGCTAGGGACATGGACAGACAGGTCTTGGAGCTTGCAGACTAGCCAGCCTTGCTTAACTAAGCACAAGCTCAGATAGAGACTATGGCTCAAAAGGAGCAAGGTGGACAGTGCCTAAGGAAGGGCATTTGAGGTTGACTTCTGTCCACATGTATACATGACCCCACATATGCAGGTATTAGTGCACACACAAATAAAATAACTAAAATAGTGTTTATTATTATAAAAGACTTCTCAAATTGAAAGCAAATAAACAGAGAAGCAACCCAGAAATAAAACAAGAGTCTTCATAAGAAATCATAATGAAAATTATAAAGAAGCTAAATTTGTTCATTTATATTTTTTAATGAAACCTTTGCTTGGAATAGTTGAGGGTGGGATAATGTTTTTGGAATGGTTTAATCAGTCTTTTGAACTGATACTTCATTTGATCTTTAAGCAGGAAAGTCACGCACGCATGCATGCACATGTAGTGGCATTTGGGTTTTAAGAGAGGTGAGGCACTCCACCTTTTATTGTGTGAAAGAAGAGAGGTAGAAGATAGCAGGTCAGTGGTGCCTTGTGAAGTGGACCAGTCAGGTGCTACCAGTTTATTCTGTGTGACTTTCTGAAACATAATCTTGTAGTTTAATATTAGCACTCACAAAATTCTTTTTCTGAATTTAGTGTAATTTAATAGCTGTGTTCCACTCAGGGTTCCTTTTGTTTTTAGATGCATAGATTTTTCTTATTAATATTCTTTATCTTTACAGACTCTTTGGTTCAGGCACTCAAGACATCAAGTAAGGTAATTTAAATTTTACTTTATCTTGCTAAGAATATAATGAGTAAATAAAGTGGAATGAATTGTGTTTGTATACTTATTTTAAAATAGTTTTGAAAAGCACTATAAATGGAGGTACTGTAAAGAATGCAGAGAGATTGGGTCTGGAGAGATTGGGTCCAATAGTTCAGAATGAGTCACATTAAATTGCCAGTACCTCCATCAGATGAGTCACAGAGTGCACATAAGTCAAGTTCCAGAGGAACTCAAAAGCATCTGGTCTCAGAGGGCACCTGTACTTATGTGCACACACACACACACACACACACACACACACCCCTCTCTTTCTCTCTCACTGACACACATACACAGTTGCAAATAAAAGTAACTGTTTACAAGTACTCAGCACTGTCCTCACCTGTACACTACTTTTCAGTGATGGTCAATAGAAAGTTCTTCAGATCCTATGATTTATGCATATGCAGAACTTCCATTCTGTAAAATGTTCTAAAAATGGGATTGTATCTTTGGACTTACTGGATAATCTAGAAATTAATTCTGTCACTACATTCTTAATTATATTATTTTAGTTGTTTATGTTGATTTGATGCATTAACTAGTGGTTATCAAATTGCGTGGTATTTTTGAATGTGGGCTGGCAGAGCTTGTTAGCTTCAGGTCAGATAGTTATGGATGCTGGGTCTAGGTAGGCTTGAAACTTAACTAAGGTCCAAAACAAGATTGTGGATCTACAGTGGATTTAATGTTAAGAACTTGCCACTTTTTCTGTCTGTGTTATTATTTTAACTTATTTATGCTGTTAAATAGCAAAATATTTTAAGATATGATCAGACGTGACTAATATTTGAAGAAATAGTCGATACTATACTATACTTTTTAGACCTTACAGTGAGTTTACACAATTCCTCTTTTTTTTTTTTTTTTTTTTGTACTATGGTTTTATAGCTTTTTTCTTTTTCTTTTTTTTTCTTTTTGGTTTTTAGAGACAGGGTTTCTCTGTGTAGCCCTGGCTGTCCTGGAACTCACTCTGTAGATCAGGCTGGCCTCGAACTCAGAAATCCACCTGCCTCTGCCTTCCAAGTGCAGATTAAAAGCGTGCGCCACCACGCCCGGCTTATAGTTTCTTTTTTAAAAATAATTATTTATTTTTTACTGAATATTTTCTTTATTTACATTCCAAATGTTATCTGCCCCATCCCCCCAGACCACCAATCCCATCCTCCCCTCCCCTGCTACTATGAGGGTGTTCCTCCACCCACCCACTCCCACCTCCTGCCCTCAGTATAGGGGTACACTGGGGCATCTATTGAGCCTTCATAGGACCAAGGACCTCTCCTCCCATTGATGCATGACAAAGCCATCCTCTGCATTGTATGCAGCTGGAGCCATGTGTACTCCTTTGTTGATGGCTTAGTCCCTGGTAGCTCTGGGAGGACTGGTTGGTAGATATTGTTGTTCTTCTTTTGGGCCTTCTTTTGTTTTTCTAGTACTGAAAGTAGTTATAGTTTAAAATGATATTAATGTTCTAAAATTGAAAATAAAGCCCTCATGTAACGTTTCTTCTAATTAAAGAGGAAAAAAAAGGAAAGAATAGAAGATGACTTATATATGTGTGTGTACATACAAACATATGTATCTACATATGCATGTACATAAGTACATATGTATACATATGCATGTATATATGTATATACACTTTCCCAGACACTCTTAGCTGTTTTTTTTTAAATTAACTCATTTAAATATCAACAATTTCATGATTCAGATATGTTTATTGCTTATTCTTTTGCGATTGGGTCTTCTATAGCACAAAGTGCCCTCCAATTTGCCATGTAGCCCAGGACTTGGGACATTACATTTTCTTTCCTTCCCTTCCAAGTACTGAAATAGAGGCTTGTGCCATTGTGCCTTTTTTTTTTTTTTCCCCTAGAACTAAATGACCTCTGTAGGATGACATAGATGAAGGTCAGAGAGCAAAGACTTAAACCCAGGAAGACTGGTTTGGGTGTTCTGGGTTTTTTTTTCTTAACTAATCTATTGGTTCTCTTTCCTTTATGTATGTACACACACACACACACACACACACACACACACACCCCTCTAAAATTTTATATACCTATCTATCTAGTTTGTAAAGTCAGGACCTCACAGTGGTGGCCTAGTTTGACCTCAGATTTATGGCAGCTTTCTTGGCTTAGCCTCTCTCATGCTGGGATTAAAAACATGAACCCTTATGCTCCACTAACATTTTGTTTAAAGCAAATATAATGTTGTGTGAGGTATGGTGGTACATGCTTCTAATTCCAGTACTTGGGAGGTGAAGGAGGGAGAATCAATAATTTTAAGTTAGCCTAGGCTATCTGAGACCCTGTCTGTAAAAGTAGCAATAATAAAAATCTGAGATCATACTAGATAATGTGTTACTATTGGTTATTTTTGTTTAAAAATTGAAAGTATTCTAATGCTGCATCATGTTTACATTCTAGTTTTCTCCAAATATATTTTCCAATCATTGTCATTTTCTTTTTAATGGAAATATTTCTATATGCGGGTCTTTGAGGTCCATTCCTTTAGTTCGAGTACTGAGATGGCAAAAGAAGACTGGTCTCTTCAGTTCGAGCCAGCCTTGTCTACATAGTGAGTTGCTGTCTTTGAAAACAAAGGTTATAGACTGGAGCGTTTAAGAGTTGTGAGGTAGAATTAAAGGAGTGGCACTGTCAATAAATTTCAGAGTCTGATTTATGAAAAACACATTTTAAAATATTTTAAGAATTTAACTCTCTAACCTTTATCTATCTTTTTAATTAGATAGTGATGTTTATATTTTGGTTCAGACTGAAATATTTTAAAATTGCATATGCATCCCAAAGTAATTTACATAAGAAAGGAAAATCACTTTATCCTGCCACTGAGTTCAGTTTATTTAGTTGCATAGCTCTAAACTGTTGAAAATGTAAAAGAGGGCATTCAGCTGCTTTAAAACATGGTTTCTTAAGTATGTTGACAGTACTCTGTGTTTGAGAAGGAGACTAGTAATACATAAGTACTGGCTGCCGTAGGGTTTCTGCTGCAGTGATAAACACCGTGACCAACAGCAATATGGGGAGGAAAGAGTTAATTTCAGCTTTCATTTTCATATTGTAGTCTATCACCAAAGGAATTGAGGGCAGGAACTCAAGACAGGAATCGGGGGGGGGGGGCAGGAACTGATGCAGAGTCCATGGAGGAGTGTTGTTTATTGGCTTGCTCCTCAGTGGCTTCCTCAGCCTGATTCCTTATACAGCCCAGGACCACCTGCCAAGAGGTGGTGTCAGCAGCTGCTTTGATATAGTCCTATCACATCAATTAATCAAGGAAAGGCCACACAGGTTTGCCCAGTGAACAGTCTGTAGGACATTATCTCAGTTGACCTTCTCTTCCAAGATGATTCTAGCATATATTAAGTTGACATGAAAAACTAGCCAGCATACTGTAGGTTTTTTAGCCTGGGCTAGTTGGAAGGGATTCTGAAAATACAGAAATTTGGATACATTTAGTTAATGGTGGTTGGTACTGAGTCATGGGTCCAAAACATGAAATTGAATAGAATAAAATTGCTGTTTTTCATGTGTTTATTACAAGTATGTTTTTAGAAAGATACATACTATGACCTTGAGAGTCTTTGATTTTTAGCATCTCATAAATACAAATTTCCTATCCAAATGATTTAGGTGAGGATTATACATTTGTCCTTTAATTCTTAACATGGCATGGGCATGTTGTCTGCCAAGAGGTCAGAGGACAGCGTGCAGGAGTCAGTTCTGCTCTTCTGCCATAGGCCGCAGAGATCAAACTCAGACTGTTAGGCTTCTGACAAAAGTTTGCTTAGCTATCTCGCTCGTCCGAATCCTTTTATAGATTTTTTTTTTTTTAATTAGAACATCTTCTATTTTCTATTATAGGAATGTAAAGCAGGATAATACCATAACATGTAGAGTAAACTATTAGCTAAGTGTACATGCTTTGTTTAAAATGCTTTTCTAGGGGGCTGGAATGTTGGCTTAGTGGTAAAGTGCATTTGTTCTTGCAGAAGGCCCCGCTTGCTGCCCAGTACTTGCATGGCAGCTCACAATCATTCATACCTCAACTTCCAGGAGATCTGATACTTTCTTCTGACCTTTGCCAGCACTAGTAGTCCTGTGGTGCACATATGTACACGGAGTCGAAACACCTGTACCTATATGTTTTTAATGATTATAACATGCAAGATTATCAGACCTCTTTGTATTTTAACAGAAAGCTATGTTCAGTACCAATCATTAGTCTCTGAATTATCTGAGCATGATACATTATTATATTTTAAATCTATAACCCAGAACCTCATACATTATAATGGAAACATCCCACCACTGAGACTTACTCCAGGCTGGATGGGCCTTAATATTTTGATAATGGGCAGGGGTAGCTCTCTATTTTACACCTCACAGATATCTGTTCTTTAAATAATTTATATGTTACTGTTTTTCTGACATGAATCTGTTCTGAGGGAAATAACTCATTTTAATAAGGTAAGGGCATCAGCCTGAGAAAAACAAAAGTGATTTCTTTCAGGCAATCCACCATCTACTGTCTAATAATTACTATAATAGGTTAATAAAAATATCTATGTGATACTTTATTTGTATTTTACTTCAAAGCACATTTTGTTCTTTATTTTAGTTTAAGCTTAGGAGTTTTTAAAGATAGACTATAACTGTGTTGGTCAGCTGGTCTTGAGCTTGTATGCTGGAGCCATCTTCCCACATCATTTTCCTGAGTCGCTGGCAACATGAGGGTTCTCATTCCAGCTGAGGCACAGGATGTTTTCAGAGTGACTTTAGTGATATCTGTGTAAATGCTTTCTGCTGCCAAAGGCACCAGTTATTTCAGGGTGAGATGTAAACAGCATGCAGAGTACTTCAGAACTTGAGAACAGACTGATGAGAGGTGATGTGGGTAGTTCCTGTGTTTGTAGCTTTCTGCATGAGAACATATTGAATTATTTTGTTTTAGGTTGATACATCTTTAACCAGCAATAAGTCAACTTGTAATGAAACAAGTGAAATGCCCAAGAACAGTAGAGCCCAGACACATTCAGAAAGGAAAAGATTAAATGAAGATGGACTTGAGCCTGGTGAGCCACCAGCCAAGAAAGGTACTGGCTCTTCAGCTACCTGCAGGGATGCCTCATAAACAGGAAATAATCTGATCAAGAGCAGGCCTTAGGAAAGCCTAACCACCATGAGTATTTATGTTAGCATGCTCTAATCTGTCAGGCAATAGATGGATGTAAAATTGTCTTATATTTATCAGCAAGGTTTTAGATGCTGAGCTTTTACCACTCTCTCCCTCATATTTCATAAAAAGTTGGTGGTTTTGCCAAAATCTCATTCTTTTTTTCACTCTTCATTTTTTTATGCATTTGGACAAATAGGGGATAGTTGACAGATTTTGGGCCAAATATTACTAACAAACCTGTACTTCTGCTGTACTTAAAATGCTAGAAGAAAGTCTCTTGAAAAATACTACAGTAAATTGAAAACTTCTTTGAAGTACTTAAAAATGGTCAACTTTGTTAATCCCAGCACTTGGGAGGCAGAGGCAGGCGGATTTCTGAGTTCGAGGCTAGCCTGGTCTACAAAGTGAGTACCAGGACAGCCAGGGCTATACAGAGAAACCCTGTCTCGAAAAACCAAAAAAAAAAAAAAAAAAAGGTCAACTTTGTTAAAAGAAAAAGGTCAAATCCTTAAGATTGTAGAGTTGCTAGTCTCTTTAAACTAAGAAATCATTAAAGTTTCAATTGAAAATATAGGAAAACTTTGAAAATCAGCTCAGCAGCTTTTAAGAAAGCTGCTGGATATTGTGTGTGCCTTTGGCCCTGTGCTCAGGCCTGAATGTGTGTGTGTGTGTGTGTGTGTGTGTGTGTGTGTGTGTGTGTGTGTGTTTGAGACCTTCTTGGGCTATATATCAAACAGAACAATAAGAACTGAATAAAAAGATATGGAGAAGGCTGTACCAGTGCCAAATGAGACGCCAAAAGTTTTACCTCCTCTTTTAGGTAAAAAAGATAAAGTAAATTATATGTTTTAAAAGATAAATGTATTTATTTTTATGTCTGAGTATTCTTGCATGTATATGTGTGTGCTTGGTGCCCTCAGTGATCAGAAGAAGGCAATAGATCCCCTGAAGCTGCAGTTACTGATGGTTGTGATCCACTATCTGGGTACTGGAAATGGAACTTCTCAAAGAAATGTACTTATCACTGACCCATCTACCCAGCCCAAGATACTATAAGTTTAAAGTTAATTAAAACTGTACCTAGTGAGCTTTTAAGTTAATCCATAGTAAATGAGATAGATAGATCTTGATCTTAGTTTTACTGCTCTGACAAGTGCTGAACAGAGCAAGTTAAGGAAAGCAGGCTCATTGATTAGGCTAGACTCACAAGTCAGCGAGCCCCAGACATCCACTTTTCTAAGTGTTCAGTGCTGGGATTTCAGATGTGTGCTATCACACTCAGCTTTTTTCTTGTGGGTTCTAAGAATCAATCTTGGGCTTTCCTTCTTACATGGCAAGCACTTCAACTGAATCTCTAATTTGAGTCTGTTAACACCAGTCTTTGAGTAAGGGCCAGCAGAGCAATCTCTCTCCTAGAAATGTAGACATTAAGCCTACAAACATGCTTTGCATCCGTGCTTAGTTAGTTGAGCCCTTCTGCATTGATTCTGCTAACAGCTGTCCTATCGAAAGCACTACACTTACCTACAATATACCTACAATACCCGACCACTAGCACTGGTTCCTTCTCCATCTGAGGAAACAATTAGGATTTAGCAGTTTACTTAGTGAAAGGTGGGACTGCATGTCATACCTTTGATACTGTATAAATTCTGAGAATTTCAACCCCCTCATATTTATCTGTGAAAAATGTAATGAGATTTTCAGTCTGTAAATCGCTAGCATAGTAACTTTACTTTGAAACTGTTTTTCAGGATGTAGTTGGTTGCTAGAATTTCACAAATTCCCTTTCTCATAATGTTAGATAAAGGTCTGGGATTAAAGTTAAATAATAAATATTGGAAATGATCAGATCAGAAGTAGCAGCCATCACTTTTTCAGATCTTTTTTGTCAACTCTCACCCAGAGCTATACTTTTTATATAAAAGTTCTGTATGTTTTTTTTTTAACTCCATTTCAGTTTTTCATCAGAAGTTTTACTTTGATTTTTTTTTTCTAGAGTAATAATATACCAATGTTCTTTTAAAGGGCTTATACTCCTTAGTCCACCCATCACCGAAGATCAAAACAAAAGGGAAGAAATGCAGCAGTCTGTTTCAGAAGTTGTGGAAGGCAATAGAGTTTTAAAGGAAAAGAACGAAGAGCTGAAAAGACTTTTAACTGTCGGTGAGAATGAACTCAGAAATGAAAAGGAGGAAAAAGCAGAATTAAATAAACAGGTTGTGAGTTTGCAGCAGCAACTTCGTTTCTTTGAAGAAAAGAACTCATCCCTGAGGGCAGATGTAGAGCAAATCCAGGCCAGTTACGACAGTGCAGTTGCTGAGCTACAAACACAGAAAGCTGTGAACCAGGAGCAGGAGGACAGGATCCTGAAATTGTCACAGGAGATGGAGACCGCTGCGAGAAGTATCAAGAACAATGTTTCACAGATAAAACGAATGCAGACAAAAATAGATGAATTGCGGTCACTTGATTCACCTTCTCATATTTCAAAAATAGATTTACTTAATCTCCAGGATCTATCAAGTGGTGCTAAAGGGGACAGTTGTCTGAACACATCACAGCAGCTTCCAGGTGGTGACTTATCAAGCACATGGGTTAAAGAATATCATACTCAGGAGCTCAGCAGGGAAAATTCCTTCCACTCTAGCATTGAAGCCATCTGGCAAGAATGTAAAGAGATTGTGAAGGCTTCCTCCAAAAAGTCTCACCAGATTCAGGGACTAGAAGAACAAATTGAAAAATTACAGGTGGAAGTAAAAGGATACAGGGACGAGAACGGTGAACTCCGAGCACAGGAGCGTGAGGGCAAGAGTAGAGATCACCAGCTGAAGGAGAAAGAAAGTCTCATCCAGCAGCTCAGAGAAGAACTGCAGGAAAAAAGTGTCAGTCTCGGGGTTCAAGTACAGCTTGTGGCAGAAAGAGAGCAAGCTCTTTCAGAGCTTTCCCAGGATGTTACCTGCTATAAGGCAAAAATAAAGGACCTTGAAGTGATAGTAGAGACCCAGAAAGATGAGTGTAAGCGCTTAGTTGAGTTAGAGCAAAGCATTTTAGAGAAGGAATCTGCCATCTTAAAACTGGAAGCAAATCTAAAGGAATTTGAAGCAAAGCATCAGGATCACATCAGAAGCACCAAAGATTTAACTGCAAAGGAGGTCAAGGTCACAGAAGAGGTCACAAGGTTGGCAAATAGTCTGCATCATACGAAACAGTTACTTCAGTCAAAGGAAGAAGAAAATGAAATTAGCAGACAAGAGACAGAAAAGTGAGCTAAGTCTTATTTAAATTAAACATTTTATATTGTGTGTTTGTGCATACCCAGATGTTTGTGGGGGTCAAAGAACAACTTGTAGGAGTTTGTCCATTTCCTGTAACATGTGGGGCCCAGGAATTGGACTCAGGTTATGAGGTTGGGCAGCAAGCTTCTCTCTCCACTAAGTAATCTTGCTGTTTCATGTTTCTATGTCACTTTTGTACATTTAGATGGACGTCAATTAATTTTGTAGAGCATAGCATATATAATGAGAGAAACACTTGAACTTTCTTCATAAAAACCTTTAGAAACTACAGTTGCATGCAAAAAAATTTGCATGCAACTCCTCCAAATCCCCATGACACCTTTTGAAGCATTCATTGCTAGTTTACATGTGTTATGCTTTATGTTGTAAAACGATGTAGTTCTGTGACACGTCGCCCTTTCTCACATTGATCCTGAGCAGCCAATGGTGCCTCACCACATAGACAAGCAGTTTGTGATTCTTTTCTTCTTTTTAGATTGAGAGAGGACCTTGCTGCAAACTCTATTCTTACTCAGAATCTCAGAGCAGATCTTCAGAGGAAGGAAGAAGACTGTGCTGAGCTGAGAGAGAAGTTCATTGATGCCAAAAAGCAGATCGAGCAGGTCCAGAAGGAGGTGAGTTATATCAAAAGCTGTGTAGGCCATTTTGCATGCTACAAGTTTAGGGATAGATTTTAGGATTAAACAGGATTATCTGTGAACTTGAATTTTTCTCTAAAATGATGAGTGATAATATTTTACAAAAGAAAATATAGCTAACTCAAATAAAATGAAATTGGCATGAAACAAAATATGTGAATGTAATAGCTTTGGAAATGACCCCTGCCTGCCAAAGGTGTATATATACAGAATATATGTGCTTTATAGGACTAGAATTTTTTTAAAAAAGAATAAAGTTCATATTGTATGCTTTACATATAGTTCTAGAGTCTTTCTTTTTTTTTTTTTTTGGTTTTTCGAGGCAGGGTTTCTCTGTGTAGCCCTGGCTGACCTGGAACTCACTTTGTAGACCAGGCTGGCCTCGATCTCAGAAATCCGCCTGCCTCTGCCTCCCGAGTGCTGGGATTAAAGGCATGCGCCACCACGCCCGGCGAGTCTTTCTTTAAAAAGTATAAAATGTATGTTTCTCTAAAAAACTGGAAGTAGTTTTGTTTGAAGTTAATATTTAGGATAGACAGTGACTTATAACTCATTTTCATTGTAATTTAATTTAGATGTTTGGCACCTTCAGGGTGGTGTGGCTATAGATTATCATAATTTCAAAAGGAAATTTAATTATACAATTAGGAAGGGGAAAAATCCATCCGATTTCTTCAAGTCATTTTCCTTAGAGGTAATACATGTGACCAGTTATTTTCTTGCCCTTTAGTTTTCCTTTGCTCAGTACCACCCCATCCCCCACCCCTGTATCTTCTGATGAAAATTGAAAACATCTTGCTGGGTGTGTTGATGCACAACTTTAATCCCTGCATCCTGGAGGCTAGTCTGTTCTACAGAGCAAGTTCTACCATAGCCAGGACTACACAGAGAAACTGTCTCAAAATCAAAGAAAAAAATCTGAAAGCATCTTTAGCATCTGAAAGCCCTCCTCCCCAACCCCCCCCATCCCCTTCCCTTTTCTTCCTTTCCCTCAGCAGGCAAGGTGTAAATCTTGGCAGCTACCTTGTAGAGAAGAGGGGACCATAGAAGTAATGGTGCTTGAGTTTAACTGACAAGGAGGTTGACCATATATGACTGGCCATGTGATATACGAAGCTACTTGCTGGGGCAAAGGGGCTGTAAAGATGGAGAAAGGAAGACCAATGAGTTAGGGAAGGCATGCTTAGACAAGAAATAGGAAAAAAGCTAAACTTCTGCTACCTTTAACAGTATTAGTTCTTTTCTAATGAGATTAAAGGACATATTCCCTGAAGACATGACCATATAATTTAAACAATAATAAAAATGTTCAAAATGTTTAATTTGCTTTATAAATTATGCTTTTTAGGTATCTGTAATGCGTGATGAAGAGAAATTATTGAGGATTAAAATTAATGAACTGGAGAAAAAGAAAAACCAGTATTCTCAGGAATTAGATATGAAACAACGAACCATTCAGCAACTTAAGGTAGTAGTTATATTGTTAATGATACTTGTTTTCCATTCTGCTGTAATATTCTATTGCCCAATAAAGTACATTATTTATCTACTGTATTAAATTTTGTTGCTTTGCAATAGGGTCTTACTTTGTAGTCTAGACTGGCATTGACCTCATGGCAAATTCTTCTGCCATCTTTTCTCAGATGTCAGGATTATAGGCACTAGCCACCAGACCCTACTACCATATGATCATTTCTTTGTTTAAGTCCAGATAGTGTTATGATAGTCCAGATTGATCTGTAATGATTCCTCCTAAAACAGATTGTAGAGCAGCAGTTCTCAGAGACTTGTGGGCCACAACCCCTTAGGATTGAACGGCTATTTCACAGGGGTCCCCTAACACCATCGTTTCCGATGGTTTTCACACAGATATTTACATTGTGATTCACAACAGTAACAAAGTTACAGTTGTGAAGTAGCACCAAAAATAACTTTATGGTAGGAGTCTCCATAACATGAGGGACTGTATTAAAGGGTTCCAGCATTAGGAAGATTGAGAACCACTGGTCTACAGACTGATGAGAATGGAGAGTGTAGTCTTGGTGACCAGACGTGTTATAACTAGAATTGTAGGCCTTGCTATCCCTATTGAACTTTCCCTTAAGACTCCTGATTCTTTTCTCAAACTTTACAACAGCTTTTTTGATAGAAGGCTCTTATGTTTTTTATAGTTTGTATTTCATAATGGGATTTTTAAAAATTCTGAATATACATTATACTTCTATTTTCCTTGATTTTTACATTTTATGATACATGAGAACACATTTCTGAGTAGGTATAATGACAAAACTGATACTAAAAGTATAATCTTTTTGATTGTTGTCTGTATTTTTAGTCAAAATCACGTGCATTATTTCTGTGTGCAGGTGTTATATGAGTAGAGGTTTGTCTGCACATGTCATGGCACTTGCATACCCACGTCATGTGTGGTGGTCAGAGGACAGGCAGCCTGTGAGACTTTCCTCCTCCATCCTGTGTTCCAGGAGCAGAGTTTAGGCTTGCCAGGCTTGGCTGGGTTGTTCTTACTTGGCCCATCTTACTCACCTTGTATTCTGACTTTTTTTCCAATGCAGACAGGACCTCACTGTGTCTCATTATAGCCTTGGCTGGTTATCCTTGAACTCACGAAGATTAAATGTGTGTGCCACTACACCTAGGTCCTATGTATTCACTATTCTAAAGACTTTGTGATCTGGGAGAATGGACCCAGTGAATGAGACTAAAGTCTCATGCAATAGCCTACTTTATTCAGAGCCTCAGACAGTTTATATTCTCAGGGTTAAGAAAGGTCACATGAGTAAAGTTGTTGTGAGGTCAAGCTGTATACAGTCACAGGGCATATACAAGGACAAGCCACACATGGCAAGAGCTTGTTTTTTTTCCCTAGAGGTATATAAAGGATAGTTTAAACATTTCATTGAACAACAGCAGCAAGTAATAATGAGTAATCTGAAGTCAAGTCCCCCACATACTACACCTTAGATGTGCACAGAACACATTCCAGGAACAGCTCCAGGTTTTGAAGGAACTGAAGTCTCAAGAATTTTTCCTTTTTTTGGAGTGTTCTCACAGGTACTCAGAATTCTCATCCAACTCCATGTTCTGACACAAACTGTTAACAATTGTTAAGTATTGATTTCTGTGTGCCTTTAATTGTATTTCTTAATTTTTAGGAGCAGCTAAGTAATCAGAAAATGGAAGAAGCTGTCCAACAGTATGAGAAAGTGTGCAAAGGTCAGAACCAAGTTCTTGTTCTAGAATTAAATTGGCTGTTCAATAGTACAATAATAGTTAACATTTTTCTTTGAAAATCTTGAAATGATTAATTCTGCTGAATAACTTATAAACCTTATGATTATTATATTACTTAAAATTTATGATTATTAGATAAACATTAAGTAATACTCAGTGTAATATTGATTCTTTGGTAATAGCCAATATTTTAAAACATTTTTATTAGTTCTTTGAGAATCTTATACTATGTGTTGTGATCATATTCACTCTCCTTCCAATTCTCAGATCCACCTCAC
This sequence comes from Mus pahari, assembly GCF_900095145.1. NCBI lineage: Eukaryota > Metazoa > Chordata > Mammalia > Rodentia > Muridae > Mus > Mus pahari. The sequence continues at coordinate 146,401,722 of NC_034590.1, forward strand.
CTTTCCTGTCCCTCTCTCCCTCTCCCTGTCCCCCTTCCCCTTTCTCTGCCCCTCCCTCCACTCCCTCCCTCCCTCCCTCCCTCTGTCCAAGGTCAGTTTTTGTACCTTTGTATGGTTTGGATGCATGGGCTTCCACTGGAGCAACGCTGACTTAGCAGGTGCTATCCTTAGAGAAGACTGACCTTTCCTTTCCCAGCAGGCAACAGTTGCCAATAGCTTCTCAACTAGGAGTGCGGTTTTATGCCCAGTTTCCCTCTCCGTGCTGGGATTTGGTTTGATTTGGTTTTGCAAAGGTCTTATGCATGGTGTTCTGCACAAGACCTTCCTGTCCCTTCTATAGTTATCCCTGGGGGGCTGGGAGGGGGCCTTCCTATTTTTTTCTCTTCCCTCATTATCTTTGTGCCTTTGTTAGAAAATATAAATTATGAATGTGATGTTTATTTTCTGGTCTTTGATTTCTGATTATTGTTGTACATGCCCTCATGGTTTCAGCTCACTATTATGGAAGCGATGGGATGCCTTTTGAGATTGAGATGTGAGTCCTCCCACTTGTGTCTCCTCCATAGTTGCTTTGGCTATGTTAGGTGCTGGACATTCCCACATGGATTTTAGGATCAGTCTGCCCACTACTACATGAGAATATATGTAATTTTAGTAGTGATTGTGTTAAATCTGTTCTTCTAATTGGGAAGATTGCTGTTTAACATTGCTGTTTTCATTGGTGATGGATATACCTTTGTGTTTAAGTCTTAAGTTTCAGTGATTATTTTTGTTTTATTTTCAGTGTACACATTTAAAAAACATTTTTTTAAAAAACTATTTTGAGTTGTTTGTGATGTTGTGGTTCTTTCAAACCTTCAGATCTCAGTGTTAAGGAGAAGCTGGTTGAAGACATGCGAATGATACTAGTGGAGCAGGAGCAGACCCAGGCAGAGCAGGACTGGGTGCTCGAGGCCAAGTCAGAGGAAGCTGACTGGCTAGCCGCAGGTACAAAGCAGCTGCATCTCAAAGCTTCATTTTCCTGATTTTTTTCCTTCTCTAAAGTAGTGTCATTTATAGGAATTCATAAGTTTCAAATTCTTTCACACTTGCCTTTCCCATTGTGATGAAAATTATCTTTTTCTAAGTAAAATTATGTATCATGAAGAAATAAGTACACTGCATGCTGGGGCCAAGGGGAAGACTTAGTAATGGAGAGTATGTGTAGCTCTGTCAGGGAATCTAGGTCCAGGTCCTCGCACACATATGGCAGCTTTTAGCCAAGTATCTGTAACTTCAGTTATAGGAGATCCAGTGCCTCTTCTGATCTCAGTGGACCCCAGGCATGTACATGGAACACATGCATACATGCAGACAAACACTCATCCACGGGGAGGGGACTGTAAAGGAAAAGCAAGTTTTGATTGATAATGTGAGCTTTTAACATTAATTTGTTTGTTATTTGTACATACTCATACTGATTACATTTTTATCAACATCATTTATTTTCTATCTTGTAGAAAATTGCTAATAACTAAGCTAGTTATAGTTTGGTACAAAAGGGAATTCATGCACTTATTTTTATGACACTTCTTACATATAATTTTGTACATTTGCTGAATTAGACTCATTTACCTACATTTGGGAACCATGGCAGACGGTGACTGTGGCATATTTGTGATTGCATATTAGTGTCCTGTCAGCATGAGAGTACTCTGTAAGCCCTTGAACTGTACTGGTGCATGAAGGTTTTCAAACTTTCATAGCCATTTTCAAACTTTATTTTTTTTTTTTAAATTTTTTTTGAGAACTACAAGAATTTGTTATACGTTATTTCAGATTGAAATAAATTAATACTCTGTACTTGGAAAAATAATCTTTGGGTACATGAGAAATCCCTGTAGTTTTTGTTCACTGGGGATTTGTTAACCGCAGCTAGAGAGATGACTCAGAGATTAAGAGCATTTTTGTCCTTAAAGTGGACCCAGGTTTCGCTCCCAACATTTACATGGTAGCTTATAACCATCAGTAACTCCAGGTCCAGGGATCTTATACCTTCTTCTGACTTCCTTGTATACCAGGCTCATGTGTGATACATACATAAATACGTACATGTGTGATATACATATATTATGTATACATGTACACGTGGTACACATACATACATACAAAGTAGTCTTAAAGAATTTTTGTGAGATTCCAAACATTTCAGCTGTTGGAATAATTTTAGTCCCATTTTGGTCTGTATTTTGGGCTCCGCTGTTTTTTTCTTTCTTTTTGGCTGGTTATATTGCTACATATCATAACATTTGTCTGCACTTTAAATCAGAATTGGATAAATGGAAAGAAAAATTCAAAGATCTGGAAGCTAGAAGTAATCAGAGGTTAAAAACAGAAGCCATGGATGACATAGACATGCTTACTAAGAAATTCAGCAAGCTTCAGGACGAGCTGCAGGTATCATCTCCCTCCCTCTCTCTCCTAGCAGCTTTCTCTATCTTTTGGTAAGATTGTATTTCTGGTAAGAGAATTCAGCATTTTTTGTATTTTATAACTAGTTTTATGGGTAAAATATTACATGGGGATTAGTAATATAGAGAAAAAACTTTGCATTTTGAAAAATATCCTGGGGAAAATTCCCAAGACATAACTTATGATCAGCTAATGAAACCACATTGATTGTGTCCTCAACTTTATGTTTTATGTGTGTAATTGATGGGTGGGTGTGTGTGTGTGTGTGTGTGTGTGTGTGTGCGCGCGCGTGCGCGCGCGCGTGCGCGCCACAGCATGTAGAGGTCAGAAGACATTTTTCAGGAGTTGTTGACAGGAACTCTTGTTTCTAAGTGAAGCAACATCTTCCAGGCCAGCTAGTTCAATGGTTCAGGGTAATTCTATCTCTGCCTCCCATTTTGTAGTAGGAGTACTGGGATTGCAGATGTATGCCACCATATATATTTTAAAGCATAAGTTCTAGTATTATCTAAGTTGCAAGGCTTTGAACCTAGCATTTTTACCTTCTAAGCTCACACCCTGACACTGTATATAGAATTTTTAAGTTACTGCTTTTCCTATTTTTGAATATATTTTCTACTCCACTTTTTACTTAGCAAATATAGCTCTGGAGAAGACAGCCATTGGGAGAGTTTGATTATTGCTAATTTTTTCCAAGTTTGATTATCAAATTAGAGTAGTGTTATATATCTGAATAATGAAACATGAAAATATGCTATATAAAAGAAAGCTATTTTATATTTTATTATGTATTCTTGTTCAGGTTTAATATACTATATGGAGAATACAGTATTTGGAAGAAACAAATACTTTTTTGATGGTATTTAATAATTCCTAGAGGCTAGCATGAAACTCAGTACACATACACACACACACACACACACACACACACACACATTATTTGGAGGATGACCTTGGACTTTGATCCTCCTGTCTTTGTCTCCAAATGCTGAGATTATAAGAGTGTGGCCCCAGCCTGGTCTACAGAGTGAGCTCCAGGATAGCCAGGGCTATACAGAGAAACCCTGTCTCGAAAAGCCAAAAAAAAAAAAAAAAAAAAAAAAAAACTCACAGAGATCCACCTGCCTTTGCCTCCAAAGTGTTGTGATTAAAGCAGTGTTCCCTGAATTACTAAAATTAACAGGAAAAATTACTTTTTCTTCGTAATGATTAATTATATACTTTAGAGTATATCCTTTTCATTATGAAAATCCAAAAGCAGCTGATACAAATTATCCATTTATTGTGACAAACAGTAGTACATCAGCCATATTAAGATTGTTATTCATTGCTGTATTTGCATTTTCTGAGGTAATGTAATCTCCTATTTTACAAAGTTTGTAATTCTGATATGGAGTGCTGTCTTGTTTTGGAGTTTTCTTTGGGTTTTCAATGTCTGAAATTATATTACTATGAGAATAATCCTAGATCTATAGAGTTCAGTTTGAAAATCACTGAATCTATATTCTCTGAGCGTCTGTTCTCAATGTTCCTTTCATAAATTATGTAAGTTATAGGTCACTTTGTGTTTTAGTTTTGGAACTATGTGATGGCATTTGGGAATATTGTAGTCACTGTAACTCTTATAGAAATGTCAATTGTTTAGTTTGTCTTAAGTTCATTGGTGAAGGGACTTCATAGGAAAATACTGTTTATAAGTGAAAGCAAGCCCAGTTAATGTTTCTTTTTAAAATCTGAAGTAAATTCATATTGTTTTTATTTACTTGTTTCATAGTTTTTAAAAAGGTTAACTGGATGGGTTACATGCAGATATTATTAAAACTTAACTCTTTTGCCATTTGAAAGTAACTTTTTCTTTACCAAGGAATCTGAAGAGAAATATAAAGCTGATAGAAAGAAGTGGTTAGAAGAAAAAGCTGTCCTTACCACTCAAGCCAAAGAAGCAGAGAATCTACGAAACAGGGAGATGAAAAAATATGCTGAAGACAGGGAGCGTTGTTTAAAGCTACAGAATGAAGTGGTTGGTAGCAATGATTCATCTTTTCCCCTTGGTTTGTTAAAATTATTTTTGTGAGCTAGCCCTCCCACATTTGCTCGTGACATTCATTCTTGTGTTTTCCTACCTCTTCTCATTTCATTTAGTCACTTGGAAAATGCCTGATTGTATTTCTCTGATTGTTAAAGATGCGTAACAGTTCTCATGTTTACTGGCTGCCTAAACTTTCATTTTTAGTAAACTGTTCTCATGAGCCCAAATGGGGTTTGTTTGATTTTTCTTTTTTTTTTTTTTTGCATATGTATAACTTGTGAGATGTGTAGCTAGCCAAGAGTCTATACATTCTCTCTTCACTTGATTATTTCCTTTAGTGCTTTTTACTTTTTTATAATACTGTTTATCAGTTCTCGAGATTATTTCATGCACTAATGGAGAAAGACTTTGCCTATGTTATATTTTATAGTGTTTCAGAGCTTCGGGCCTTTCGATTCACTTTGAATTTATTTTTGTGTAGCTTGAGAGAAATAGTCTTAGCATTTTTTTCTGTACTTGGTTATCCAGAATTCCTGGTGCTAAAGTGACTGAGTTTGCCCATTTATTATGTTTTAGTATCTTTGTCAAAAATAAGGTGTTGATAACTATGTGAGTTTAAGTCTGTGTCCTCTTTGGTCCTCTTGTTTTATTCCCTGTGTGTTGCTATGCTGTTTGTGCTTATGCAGTACTAAAATGGTACTGTTTTAGTCATGGCTTTGCAGTATGACCTGAGATATCTCCACTTTGTTCCTTTTGCTGAGGATTGCTTTGGTTGTCTGTCATCTTTTGTAAAGTTCTATGTGAATTTTAGGATTGTCCCCCGTCTCCCCCCCCCCCGTTTGTGAAGAGTGTCATTGGAATTTGAAGGAACTTGGATTAAAACTGTAGATGATGTTTGGTGATGTGGTATCTTACAATATTAGTTCTGCTGATACTTAACTCTGGAGGCCTTTTGTGTTCTAGTGCCTTCAGATTCTTTGTGTTTGAACATTTTCATTGCAGACGGCTTTCACTTCCTCGGTTAGGTTTAATCTTAGTTTTTATTTTTCTTTAAAGCCATTGCAAATGGGATTGTTTTTCTGGTTTCCCTTTTCTCTGTTTATCACTGATAAAAGCGAAAGCTGCTGACTTTTTGCTCATTTGTACGCTGCTACTTTTACCTTGTTCAGGGTGCAGCTCAGTTCTATGACTGCTGTGTAGTCTGATGTGCAGAATCGTATTGTCTGCTAGTAGGAATAGTTTGACTTCTTCCTTTTCTATTTCCATATCTTATTTCTCTTGATTTATTGCACCGAGACATCTAGTCTTACTGAATAAGTGGAAAAAATGGGCACCATTGTTTTTATAAATATTTTACTTAGAAATTCTGCATCCGTGTTCACTATGGAGATTGTTTAATAATTTTTTTTTCACGTTCTTGTTTGACTTTGGTATACGTGTAATACTGGCTTTGTAAAATGAGAAAATCGAAAAAATTATCCTCTTTCTGGTCTATGGATAATTTAAGGAGCATTGGTACACATGTGCTCTGCCTGCTTGTCTGCCTGTCTGTCTTGTCTCTCTCTCTGGCTTTTTTTTCTAGATTTATGAGGACTGGAGAGATGGCTTAGTGTTTAGAGCACATACTCCTCTTGCAGAGGATGTGAGTTCAAGTCCCAGCATCCACATGACATCTCAGAACTTCCTCTCTCTAACTCTAGTTCCAGGGGGTCAGGTGCCTCTGACTTCCAGACTCCGCAGGTACTTGTACTCATGAACACATACATAAATATAACAAAAAGTATTTATTTACATTTACAATTCAAATGTTATCCTCCTTCCCGGATTCCCCTCCGGAAACCCCCTGTCCCATCCCTCCTCCCCCTGCTTCTATGTGAGTGCTCACCCATCCACTCCCGCTTTCCCTTCCTGGCATTTCCCCCTACACTGGGGCATGGAGCCTTCCTAGGACCAAGGGCCTCTCCTCCCACTGATGTTTGACAAAGCCATCCTCTGCTACATATGTGACTGCAGCCATGGGTTCCTCCATGTATACTCTTTGGTTCCTGGGAGCTCGGGTTGGTTGATATTGTTGTATTTTGCTTGCGTGTCTGTATGTATACCATGTGTTTCTGGTGGCTGTGGAGTCAGAAGAGGGTGTGAGAGCCCCTGTAACTACAGTTAGAGGCAGTAGTGAGCCACAATGTCAGTCCTGGAAGTAGAATCTGGGGCCTCTGCAAGATCAGCGAGTGTCTTAACCACAACACAGGCCCCGAGTGGGAGTTCTAGACCTGATGGAGTTCAGGCTTGAATCCATTTGCGCTTAGGAGTTTTTAGTTGGGAAACTTTATAATTGCTTAACTTTTATTACTTACTATATATTTTCATGTTTATTTAAATTGTTTATATTCTCTTCCCATGTATCAAGAAATGTCTCTGCTTATGTATTTTCTAATTTAGAATATAGTTTTTTGAGGTATGCGTTAATCCTATTTCATTATCTACTTTTCATTTTAAATTTTTCTCTCTTAAATTTGTATTTTCCCTCTAGTTTGGTTAGTTAGCTAAGGGTTTGTCAGAACTTGTTCGTAGTCTCTGCTCAGGTTGGATTTAGCATTCCTTCCCCCCCCCCCCTTCCTTCTTCACCTCTCCTTTTCTTTCCCTCCCTCTCTGCCTCCACCTCTTTCCCACTAGCAAATGACTTATTTTTTAATTACATTCTATTTAGTGTCTATATGCACTTGTGTATATGTGTGTACATGCATATAAACACACAATGCAGCTCATGAGTGGAGGTCAGAGGACATCTTGAGGGCATCAGCTCTCTACCTCTATGATGTGGATTCTGGAGTTTGAACTCAGGCCATCAGCCTTGCCAGACCTACTGAGACATCTCAGGACCTTAGTTTTTCTAAGACCTCAAGGTGTGGCATTGAGTTTTGAGATTTCTCTCATTTATTTATTTTTGGGCTGGGCCTTACACATGCCATTCTCATCTAGGATAATCTAAGATCACAAAGTAGTTTTAGTTTGCATTTCCTCAAGTGCTGTGATCGTGCCTGATGTAAATTTCAGTTTGAGCTCTAGGTGTTCCTTCTCCAACTTGCAGATGACAGCTTTATTGCTGAACTGCCTTTCCAAAGCTATGTGTCTGATCCTCTTTATGCCCTTAGGTGATCTTTCGCCGGCCTCCTAATGATCTGACACTGGCCAAGTTCCTAATCTCCGCACACCTGGATAAGGCCTTCTCTGAAAGCATGGGTTGATAGTTGTCCCACCCTTGAGTGGTCCCTGATGGTGGAAGTCCCTGACTCTGTATTTCACTGCAGATGATGACTCAGACTACATTTCTGCCTTTGACTACTGTGTTTTTCTGATTCAATTTCCTCCTTCTGGCTAAAGGTGTCCTGTAGGCCATGTTTCAGTGAGTCGCTTGTAAGACTCGTTCTGGTTTCCCAGAGGGCCTAGGGTGGTCAAACTGGACCACATAGGGCTTTTTAGAACTGGTTTTGTTTTGTTTTGTTTGTTGCTGTTCTGGTGGTGTGTCAAGAGGAAAGGGAGACCACTGCCTCCTTCCTCTGCTGATGCCATCAGTGCCCTTAACAGGACTTTTGACTCCCTTTTCTCTTCTCTCAAGTGCCTGTTACAGAAAGTACAGTGCAATGTTTTCTGAGGATATTTTAAGCTGTGGCTCTGGCCCTCTGCCTACATTTCCTTGTGGTGGGCTCTGGTCTTTTTGTTCTGGAGAAATGTCTACTTTCCTCTGCAACTGAAACTAGAAATTGTCAGTGTTGACTGACTCACCTTTTAATGATAATTGCACCAACTCTTTCCATGTTATTCCCCAGAGATGCTAGCAGTTTCCACATTTGGATTTTCTATGTGCTTTAATCTAACACAATACTTAATACTTGTTTGAACCTGGCACAAATGAATTTTTTTTAATGTTCAGTTTTCCTTGGATTAATTTTCTTTTATGGATATGTGTATTCTTCTTCTTTTTTTTTTTTTTTTTTTTTTTTTTTTTGGTTTTTTCAAGACAGGGTTTCTCTGTATAGCNCTGGCTGTCCTGGAACTCACTTTGTAGACCAGGCTGGCCTCGAACTCAGAAATCNGCCTGCCTCTGCCTCCCAAGTGCTGGGATTAAGGGCGTGTGCCACCACACCCAGCTGAGTATGTGTATTCTACATGTATGATTGTGTAGTGTGAAAGTGCCTGGTACCTTCAGAGGCCAGAGGGTATGTTGGATCCTCTGGAACTAGTATAACACATGGTCATGAGCTGCTCTGTGAGTGCTAGAAATTGTACCCAAGTTCTCTAGAAAAGCTGCCAGTGCTCTTTTTTTTTTTTTTTTTTAAATTCCTTTTTTTTATCACTATTTTTATTTTTTTTTTTTTTTTAAATTCCCCCCCACCCCCACCCCCACCCCACGCTCTTAAACTCCACATTTTATTTCCCTCCTGGTCAACCCTCCAACTGTTCCACATTCCACATCCCATATCTCCTTCTCACACCCCTGTCTCCATGAGGATGTCTTCACCCTCCACCCCTCACCTCCCACACAACCAGACCTCTAAACTTCCTGGAGCCTCCAGTCTCTTGAGGGTTAGATGCATCTTCTCAGGCTAAACCCACGAAGCAGTCCTCTGCTGTATATGTGTTGGGGGCCTCTTATCAGCTGGTATATGCTGCCTGGTTGGTGGTCCAGTGTTTGAGAGATCTCGGTGGTCCAGATTAATTGAGACTGCTGGTCCTTCTAAAGGGTTGCCCTCCTCAGCTTCTTGCAGCTTTTCCTTAATTCAACCACAGGGGTCAACAATTTCTGTCCATTGATTGGGTACAAATATCTGCATTTGACTCTTTCATCTGGGTCTTTGGGATGACAGTCATGATAGGTCCCTTTTTGTGAGCGCTGTATAGTGTCAATAATAGTGTCAGGCCTTGGGACCTCCCCTTGAACTGGATCCCACTTTGGGCCTGTCACTGGACCTTCTTTCCCTCAGGCTTCTCTCCATTCCCATCCCTGCAGTTCTTTCAGACAGGAACAATTTATAGGTCAGAGTTTTGACTGGAATGGCAACCTATCCCTTACTTGATGTCCTGTCTTCCTACTGGAGGTAGACTCTACAAGTTTCTTCTCCCCACTGTAGGACATCTTAGCTAAGGCCCCTCCTTTTGAGTCCTGAGACTCTCTCACCTCCCAGGTCTCTAGTACATTCTGGAGGGTTCCTCCAACCTTGGACCTCCCAAGGTTGCCTGTTTCTATTCTTTCTGCTGGCCCTCAGGGTTTCAGTCCTTTAGCCCCTGCCCTATACCACATTTTGTATATCCCCCCCCTCCTCCATCCCCCTCCCTCCTCCCTTGTGATTGCTTTCTTCTCCCACCCAAGTGGGACTGAGGGGTCCTCACTTGGGCCCTTCAGCTTGTAGACCTTTTTGAGTTCTGTGGGCTGTATCTTGGGTGTTCTGTACTTTTTTTTGACTGTTATCCACTTATTAGTGAGTACATACCATGCATGTCCTTTTAGGTCTGAGTTACCTCACTCAGGATATTTTATATTTTCTAGTTCCATCTACTTGCCTGCAAAACTAGGCATGTCCTCATTCCTTGTAGCTGAGTAGTATTCCATTGTGCATATGAACCACATTTTCTGTATCCATTCTTCTGTTGTGAAAAATATCTTTACCAATTTTTATCCCCTTGATCTCTTTTTGTTGTCTTATTCTTTTAGCTAACACTTTGAGCATTATATTGAATAGATATGGGGAGAGTGGGAATCCTTTTCTTGTCCCCGATTTTGGTGAGATTGCTTCAAGTATGTCTCCATTTAATTTGATATTGGCTGTTGGTTTGCTGTATATTGCTTTTATCATGTTTAGGTATGGGCCTTGAATTCCTGATCTCTCCAATACCTTTAACATGAAGGGGTGTTGTATTTTGTCAAATGCTTTTTCTGCATCTAGGGAGATAGTTGTTTAATTTTTTTTCCACGACCATCTCCTTAGATGCAGAAAAAGCAGCCAGTACTCTGCTTCATTTTTCTATTTTAAGTTACTATGAGGTGTGTCACATTTGTTTTACTGTAGTTTTATTTTTTATTCAAATATTGGAAATAATATTATAAATACTATAATTATAATTATTTATTGAAAGAAATTTTAGTAATCTAATTTTTTGGTAGATGGTATAAAAATATGATTTATAGAAATTTATTTATTTTGAGTCAGGCTCTCACTGACTAGTTTGGCAAGCCTAGAACTCTTTGTGTAGACCAGGCTAGCCTGGAACTGAGAGATTGACTTGCCTCTGACTACTGTTCGTTAGGATTAAAGATGTGAACCACTGCTCCTGGCATATATACTTAAAAAATGAAATGGTGTTTTGTATTTTATAAGCATTTCATTCACACATGAATGCATAATATATATATTATTCATGTGTTATATTTAATAAAATCTCAATACATTCTTAGATTACAAAGATATATGTTTGATTTTTCAGTTAGTTTTTTAGGTTGGGAAACAAGGTAATGGGTTCCATTTTGGCATTTCATACCTGTCATTACACTTGAGTATTCATCTTTTGTGCTTGTTGTCCAGGAAACACTGACAGCACAGCTGGCAGAGAAAAATAGTGAGCTTCAGAAATGGAGAGAAGAGCGTGACCAGCTGGTCACAGCTGTAGAGACACAGATGAAGGCTCTGCTCTCCAGCTGCAAGCATAAGGATGAAGAAATCCAGGAACTAAGAAAGGCTGCAGCAGAGAGCACCGGGACAGTGAGTGGACGCTTACTCTTTCTGCACCTTCTTGTTGAAAATAAGGCGTCCTCAAAATTACTTCTCAGCTGTATGTACTCAGTACATCAGAAAGGAACCAAACGCTTTAGCATTTTGTATATTTTCATGGTTTTTGATTTTTTTTTTTTTTAGAGTTTATTATTATAATTGATTAGTCAATGTGTAAAGCGTAACAACTTCTCTTGATACTTTTCATACTTCCCAGATTAAATAATTAAAAGTCTATAATTTAGGATTATCTTTATCTTAAAAATCTTAGAAAGGTGGTTCAGCATGAAGTTTTGGTGAGTCTTACAGAATTAGACCCACCCTTAATTAAATTTAATTTTAAAAATTTGAGGTGGTCGGTCTCAGTGTAGCTCTATTTGCCCTGGAACTTGAGATATAACTGCCTCTGCTAGGAATAAAGGCATCACCACCAGTGCACCCATACTAGCCCCCCCTTCATTTTAGTGATAAAAAAAGTACTTTTAAAGTAAGTATAGTGATGGAGAGGCATCAGGAGTTGGCAAAGCAGTTACTTTTTTAGTTGGAGTTGGAAACCCTAATCAGGGAGCTTGTCTTTTATAGATAGCTCATCCTTATAAGCCATCGGGGCATATTTGAAGCTTGGGAGACAGATGGAAATAGATCTGTGTGTTTAAGGCTAACCTGGTCTACGTAGCAGGCTCCAGGCCTGGCAGGGCTGCATAGTGAGACTGTCTCCATCAATAAAATAGGGAACACTGTCTTCTTAGCATCATTCAGTTCTAACACAGTGCTTGCGAGTTGCTCTCTCTCCATATGAGTGCAAAGTAGAATCTCTGTTACTTACCAAAATTAGGGAGATGACATGGGCACAGTTGGATGGCTGTGCTATGATAAATATTGGAGTTTATTAAGTTAAAACATTGTATTTCTTTATGAGTCACATAAGTAATGTTTTGGAATAGGCTCCATCTTTAAGGAAAATGGCATGAAGACTGGTTTGTAAGAAAAGATTTAGTTACTGTTTTCTTTTTTTCTATTCTTAATGTTGTGGTTGCTTTACTAAGCACCCTCTAGGTTCGTTACTTTATTTTTATTTGTTTACATATATTTTGTATGTGTGTATGTGTGTGCACACATCGATCACAGCATGTTTCTGGAAGTCAGAGCAGAAACATAGGGAATTGGCTTTTGTCCTACAGTGTAGGTTATAGGATCCAACTCAGTTCCAGTCTGACATGGCTTGCTTGGTGGCCTGTGCCTTCGCTTGCTAAGCCATCCTGCTAACCCACCTCTAGTTTTTCAAAAATTATTTTACCAAAATTGCGATTCAAAGTTCCAGCTAAAGCTTAACATTTGTTAAGAAAATAGAACAGAATAGAAGGCGTGCAGACACGGCCATTCTCAACTGCATAGGTCAGAAGATAACATTTAGGACTCAGTTCTTTCTTTCCACTATGGGTTCCACAGATTGGAGATTCTACCTGCTGAGGCACCTGTCCTGTTTTTGCCTTTTGCTTTTAAAGGCAGGATCTTACTGTGACCTTGAACTCATGATTCTCCTGTTGCATTCTCCTGAATGCTGATTACAACCATTCACCACCATACCCAGTGAAAAGTGATCTCTAAATTTAACTAGACAGTTATAACAGAAGCAAGTGGGTTCAATCTTTCAGATATGTCTCCGACTGAGAAGAGGCTGGTGGTAAGTTGGCCAGCCATTCCTGAGTCTAAAGATGAGAATGCTGAGGGAATGAAAAGTGCTTTATGGGTGACTGTACTCTGATAATCAGTCTGTGCCCAGCTTCATTTTTAAAATTCTATATGGTATTGTTTTTTTAAATTAAAAATGATTTTCTTATTTAATGCTTCCTTCTTTTAGGAAAACCAAACCATGAATCTCAAGCCTGAATATAATGGATCAGTTGATCTTGGTGGAGTTGAAACTGAACCTCAGTCAACAAGTTTTGAAATTTCTAGGAATACAGCAGAGGTTGGTATTCAGCAATGCAACCAGTTCTTTGCTCTCTTTACCTACTCTGAATCATCTGCAAGTATAATTATAAGTATAATATAATCAAGTATTGTAGGTACCTTGCTACATAATTAACTATGTATATGCTGATATATGTGAAGGAAAATTAGAGGCTCTTGAGAATGTAGATTGTCTTTTATTTACTTACTTATTTCTGTTTTAGTTTCTTGGTGTTATTTGGGGATGTAGGCAGTATGCATGCCACATGGCACATGAGGAGGCCAAAGAACACCTTGGGAGTTGGTTCTGTTCTTCTGTAGCCTGTGGTGATGAACCTCAGGTCATCTTATGTGCTTTTGCTTCCTCCTTAAAATGTTCATAAAAATAAACTTGATGGTCAGAAAAAGATTCTATAAAAGATAAAGGTCAATATTTGTTTTTATTATACTTTGTATTGAAATTGTATTCATTATAATAACTATCACCAAGCTCTTATAATGAACTCCATTGGGTTTAGGGTTTTGCGTTTAAGCAGAATTCCTCAGTTTGGATTATGAAATACATAAATAACATTCTATACTACCTAAAATAATTTCAGTTATTTAAAAAATATATTGAGCTTACTCAGCATTGGGAATTTTGATAAATACTTAAGGGTACAAACAAAAATGAGACGTGATTAACATTTGCATGGTCAGGAATATTGGAGAAAAGTTACTCCAATATAGAGTAGTGTTAACTATTGGAAGGATAGAAGGGACCCCCCTCCCACACCCACCCCCAGCCCCCCACCTAGCTTGGGATGCTGTGGGCCAGATTAGAGAACACAATATCATGATAACACTCCTGCTCTTCTCTTGCTGCTCATATATGATGGAACATTACTTTCCCCATAAATGTATGTACTTTGTCCTAAAAATCTCTTGGTTCCAGATTCCTATTAGTAATTCCAGCAGTTACTGTCTATTTTGTAGTTTTGGAAGAATCAAGTTTGACATTCTCTTCTGTGTCTTTTTATTGTCCTTGTGATATTGACACCATCAACGAGGCTGAAAGACCGAGTGACTCGTTTTGCATAGTGCACAAACTAGTGGCAGGAATTAGGTTTGGCACATTGTACTGACTAGCTTTGTGTCAACTTGACACAGCTGGAGGAGTTATCACAGAGAAAGGAGCTTTAGTTGGGGAAATGCCCCCATGAGATCCAGCTGTGGGGCATTTTCTCAATTAGTGATCAAGGGGGAGAGGCCCCTTGTGGGTGGGACCATCTCTGGGCTGGTAGTCTTGGATTCTATAAGAAAGCAGGCTGAGCAAGCCAGGAGAGGCAAGCCAGTAAAGAACATCCCTCCATGGCCTCTGCATCAGCTCCTGCTTCCTGACCTGCTTGAGTTTCAGTCCTGACTTCTTTCGGTGATGAACAGCAATGTGGAAGTGTAAGTTGAATAAACCCTTTCCTCCCCAACTTACTTCTTGGTCATGATGTTTGTGGAGGAATAGAAACCCTGACTAAGACACACATTTCAATGGGTGAAGTGTCCTGAAAGCATCCCAGAGAGTCCAGTGGGCTGGATGGAAGTGGTGGTACTCCTGTAATTGTGCTCTTTAGAACCATGGTCTCCTGTAACCTCCAGTGGCTACAGAAATCATCGAAAGGAAGGAGAATGAAAGACTCCTTTCCTAAATGAAAAAAGTCACAAAGAATTTGTTGCCGGATTTACATCTATTATAATTGGTATGCGTGCTCAAACTACCAAATTTTTCCTTGGATGTTTCTGTCTTGATATCTTTGACGTTTTGTGGGTTTTGTGGTGATGTCCAGTGAACTTTTACCTATATCTCTCTTAGGTTCTTGATAATTTATGTAATGCCAGTCTCTTAAATTGCCTCCAACTTATTTGATATTAGGAAGTGAACCCTGACCCTATTTCCCCCTATTTTAATATACCATGTGTAACCTGGAGAGTGTAGATATGTCAGTCTTCTGTCGGTTCTGGTGCCCAACATAGTCATTTATCTTTCTCAAGTTAGTCTTGAATAGCATTTGAGAAAATTGATTCTGTGTGATTTATAGATCCATGTTACAAAAGTAAATGGTGCCTTCTCCCATTTTCATATTGTTGTAGGATGGATCTGTGGTTCTTGACTCTTGTGAAGTGTCAACAGAAAATGTACAAACTACTCGATTTCCAAAACCTGAATTGGAGATTCAGTTTACACCTTTGCAGCCAAACAAAATGGCAGTGAAGCACCCTGGTTGTGCCACACCAGTCACAATTAAGATCCCCAAGGCGCGGAAGAGGAAGAGTGGTGAAGTGGAAGAGGTCAGTAGTCATCTGGGTAGTTAGTTATGTCTGTGGCCCAGATCTGTTCATGAGAGCTCACTCTAGATACGGGAGCTTCGAGGTCCTCAGAAAGCTGTGCTTATTTGTTTATTCCCTTACATATTTCATCTGTAGTAGGTCACATGATGCTGGATCTTACCCGACTCCTATTTCAGTACACTAGTGTATTCCAAACTAGTTACATCACCTCCACTGGGATGGAAAATATCTGATACAGAAATGACTGAATGGACAAGCTTGCTTGATCAATGTTTTTGTCATTTAACTAAAATCTTAAATCTTTATGGTCATGGGAAGTTTGGAAAATAAATTCTTTTCCATCAGCCAGTATTAGGATTCAGACCTTCACGTAGTGGTGGGTAAAAGCTTTTACAACTTGTTAGTGCAGCCTCCTGATGGTAGGGCTGCTGGACTTTGCACTGCATCTTAGCCACATTAATGTGGAGAGTCACATAAACCCTCTGATCCTTGGTTCTCTGAAGCAGTGGATTAGTGTTTTTAAAAATACTTCTTTTTCTCTCTTTCTGTGGGAGGTATATAGTAAATGATTATATTTACTTTTAAAGTTACTTGTTTTAAGCTTAACATGTCTGGAAAAAAAAAAAACCTTTCCCCAATTTTCTTTTACTTCTTTAAAGAGTATTTTTAAAGCTGGTGAAAGAACAAAAATAATAGTTATCATACTCCTGGCTGGCTGTTAGGTAATCCATTCCTGAGCGGACATTGTTGAGCATAGCTTCCCTGTGATACATAGAGTGCCTTGAGTATTTAGATTTTTAACATTTTTTCCCCCCAATGGTAAGCACATTTTAAATACGATTAAAATATTTAAATTTTATCATCTATACTATATTGACGTTTCATTGGCACATCTTTTCCTTCTACTATTAAGAAGAAAAAGTTAAAATGCAATTCCCCCCCCCTGTTTCATTTGTATCAGATGTTTTCATCTGTATCTCAGAAAAGATTTTCTGATGTTGTAGTTTTATGATGCTGAAATGTGAAAATGTTATCTGATTTCATTACATCTTCACTGTTGTAATAAATCAGCTCTTGGGCCACTGTGAAAATCTGTTTGACAGTACTACATTCTATTTCATTAACTACTCTCAAGAGCTCTTTATTGAGCAATCCAAATGTGATGGTCTAGCCTTGCTGTCTTTCCTTATTTGTTTCCCATAATGACTGTAAGCCCTTCATGTAGTCTGCTTATGACCTTGTGCCTTCTGCTTTGTACCCTGGGTTCTGATGTTCAGTGGCGCTCGCTCCTCTACTGCCCAGCTTGCACTCTCCTCACCTCGTGTACACTTGTATTCTTCTGACTACAGCTAAAGTGTGGCAGTTCAATTCACTGAATACTCCTGCTCTGAAATGCTTCATCCCATGTACATTTCTCTCTCTCTCTCTCTCTCTCTCTCTCTCTCTCTCTCTCTCTCTCTCTCTCTCTCTCTCTCTCTCTCTCTTTTTTTTTTTCTTTTAAGAAAGACCTGTTTGTTTGCACTTTAAGTGGATGGGTATTTTGCCTGTGTTTGTTTGTGTACCATATGGAAGCCAGAGGAGGATGTTAGGTCCCCTGGAGCTGGAATTACAGATAGTTATTACCTATCGTGTGGGTGCGGGGAATTGAACCTTGGTCCTTTGAAAAAGTAGCTCATGTTATTTTTGCTGTTTCTTGAGACAAGGTCTCTTTACATAGGCTTGGGTGCTAGAACTAATTATGGAGACCAGGCTGGCCTTGAATTCACAGAGATCTGCCTGGCTCTGCTTTCTAAGTGCAGGAATTAAAGTTGAGTGCCAACACTCAGCCATAGAACAGTCAAAGCCATTGTTCTTAATTGCTGAGATGAACCATCTCTCTAGCCCTGGGATCATCTTATTTCCCTATTTTGCCTTTGTGAAGTTTCATTTTTCTTTTGATCCTACCAGATTTCAGTGAGAAATCTAAGGCATGTATGTTTTTGGAGATGGGAAGTGATTATGTAGAGCTGCACATACAGTTCAGATGAAATACCCTTGGAGGTTCTCCACCTCATTTCTAAGCTCACAGTTTGGCCCATGGTTTCTTAGCCTCAGCGCAGCTCATGGCTCTATGCTAGAGGCTTCTTTTTTTATAAGGCTTTGTGATTTTTATTTTGGGCTTTTACCCACTGGTTGCCAATAATATGATCTTTCTCTCTAGTAGCAAAAACGACCTAATAGCTTCCAGCATTGCTACTGATTTTTAAACAGTAGCTGACCCTATCCTGATTAGTAAAGTAGTATTTACGGACATTCTTCTTGAATCTAAAGAAATTATTATCAAGAAAGTAACCAGTACTGTTACTACATTCATTACTTGTAGCACTTGGTGAAATGTGAAAACAAGAATTCAACACCCAGAAGTAATTTGAAGTTTCCTGTTTCAGAGCATAGAAATTCCCCTGTCAAAAAGGAACAAAAGGTTTGCCCTCCTTCCAGTTGACCATTTCTGTAGTTTACATGATAAGGCAGGAGCTTAGATTTAAAATTTCAAATTTTGAGTAGTAGTTTTCTTATGTCCACTTACAGTTGTGTCCAGTTACAGCTCAGTTTTACACATGTAGTTCACACTGGGACGTAACCGTCAGCATTTGCTCACTAGCAGTCACTTCTTCATGGGTTCACTTTGCTCACGTGAGTTGTCAGACTCGTTCTGCCATCGTTTAGACCCTCGATCTTAATATACGGACTTAATACAAATTCCTTCAATTAACAATGGCCACTACTGTTTCCATGTAACCATTTTCATTATCAGTGACAAAGTGTTTGCTTTTAGGCTTCCTTATGTCCAACATCTAAGAAAACTTACTCTTTACGGAGTCAAGCATCTACAGTTAATGCAAACGTAGCCTCTAAAAAAAGAGAGGGAACACTACAGAAATTTGGAGACTTCTTGCAGCATTCTCCAACAATTCTTCAATCAAAAGGTTTGTGGAATAGTTAAATGACCTTATTTAATATGTGCAGAGTGCTTTCTAATGTCTAGTTGTACATACACTCAACAGTGTAGTAAGTCTAATGCTTAAAGCAGACAGGCATTATCTTATTCTGGATACTATGGGAAGAATTGGATTAAAAAAATGATGGATGTTCCTACATGTTCACTATTTATTGGAGTAGAAAGGCTAACATTTAAGTAACTAGTCTAGGTAGGGCAGATGTACCATAATATATTTATTATATATTATAATATATAGCAGAAGTAAAATAAAATGGTTGGGCAGTATTGGAGGAGAGACAAGGCCAGTCAGAATGATGAGGGAACTTTGGGAAAGCTTTTTTAGGAAGGGAATGGAATATGGGTATAGAAATGTAGGGCTGCATCCTTCCACCCTTTGGAAATAATGCCTGTTAGTATTGTGTGTCCATGTGGTGGTTTAGGTTTTGTCTTACATACAAACAGTATATTGGCTCAGAGTTTCACATCATAGTCCATTATTGGAGTGTGGCACTCATGCAGAGACCATGGAGGAACGGTGACATGTTATATATAACATGCCTTTTTTGAATATGTAAAATATATATATACACATATATACATATATGTACACACACATACATAATACATATGTGCATATTCATTACAGGGAATAGTTTTAATACTGAAGAATATAGAATATTTAAACAGTATAAAGTGTACATGAAATTCCAGGTAGGAAGAGTGTGTAGAGAGGTTTGGTGGGATTATCTGTGTGAGAGCAATAAGATAAATTGGAGACCAAAAGTGGGGAAGATAGGGAAGGAAAGACGAGAGTCACAGTTGAAACGAGACAGAAAGTACTTTGTGAAGACTAATGAGGTTGCCACACTTTCTTGATTCTGTGCCTTTAATGCCTCAGAAAATTTAAAAATTTCTAGTCTGTTTCCTAAAATCTGTCTACTATGAATTGGGTGTGGGGTGGGTGTGTATGCACATAAAGAGTTCTTGGTTATATTGTCATTGTGGTCATCTTGAAATATGGCTATCAAAGCAGATCCACCATGTTACTTCTTTATTCATTTATTTTATTTGGTTTATTTAGTGTTTTGAGTTTTTGAGATAAGGTCTTCCTATATAGCACAGGCTAGCCTGAAACTCAAACTCTTCCTGCCTTATCCTCCCAGGTTTCGGGAGTGTGTGTGTGTGTGTGTATGTGTGTGTGTGTGTGTGTGATGCCTGACTTTAGTATGTTACTTTTAATTTACACACAATGACTTAGAGGCAGACCTAAGTCATTGAAGGTGCTAGAGTCTCAGTGATACTGTGTTGCTTTTCTCCCCTCTCCCTGTTGAATGTTAGTGGATGTATTTATCAATTATCTAGTCATTTCTTGTCACCATTTGTATAGTGCACTGTTTTTCTTCTTGATTTCTATGTATTTGTCATTAAGAATTTCAAACCTTTGCAGTTAGAAAATTAACACAAGAACTAACATGTTTGTTTATAGCAAAAAAGATCATTGAAACAATGAGTTCTCCAAAGTTATCAACAGTAGAAGTAAGTAAAGAAAATGTATCCCAGCCAAAAAAAACCAAACGGAAATTATACAGAAATGAAATTTCATCTCCCATCAACATATCTGGCCAAGTGGTAAGCTATTTTATTTTTCAACAGTGTAAAACTATACATTTTCTTTTTAATTCCAAAGTATTTGTAACAGTTTGAATTTTATGATTTTTTTTAATTTGTTTTTAAAAATCATTTTATTTTTAATATGGGATACTGTATATATACATACCATATACATGCCTGGTGCCTGTGGAGGTCATAAGAGTGTTGGATCTTGTGAAACTGGCATTACAGACATTTGTGAGCTTCCATGTGGATGCTCTTGTGAAACAGCCACTCGTGCTTCTAACCTCTGAGCCATCTCTCCAGCTCCTGTGGTCTTAAACTCTTTTCTTTAGCTTTCTGAAGATGGGTGTTATACTTTTGGTCTCAGGTATATTAGCCTTATAGTACTTAAATATAAATATAATAATGTATAGTATATATACATACAAACATGCATACATACACACACACACACACACACACACACACACACACACACACAAACATGCATCATGAAGTGACATTTGAAATTTTACCAGAGTAATATTTCCATCAATAGATAACAACTAATAATTTACTTACTTTTAAAATCTATTCTTCCTTGTGCTATCATTATTACAAGAGTTGTGTAAGTCTGGGTTCATGTACCTGTTAGAAACACAAAATTGCTATTTCACCATTTTCTCTCCTTCTTTAAGCCTTCCATGATTTTGTTTTTTTCTTGTTTTATTTTTATTTTTTTATGTGTATGCATGTATGAATGTGCACCATGTGTGCAGAACCTTTCAAGGCCAGAAGGGAATGTTGAAACCCCTACAACTGGAGTTATGGAGGGTATTGGGCTGCCATGTGGGTATTAGAAACTGAATCCAAGTTTTCTGCAAGAGCAGCTGTGTTTTCAACTACTAGGCCAGCTCTTTCATCCTGTTTGTGTTTTTGAGATAGGGTCTCACTATGTAGTCCAGGATGACCTCAAACTTGTAAGGTTCCTTCTGCCTCAGCTTCCCTGATGCTAGGATCATAGGTGTGTGACCGAATGCCTAGCTTTCTGTAGGCCTTTTTTAAGAAAAGGAGGTGTTGTCACTCTGATTCATTGTCCCCATGAGAGAAAAGTTTTCATTTGCTTAGTGGGTAAAAGTGAAAGTAGAAAAATAATTAAGAGATTTCAATAGGAAGTGACCAAAACCACCCTAAGAGTATTGATTTGCAATAATAGTTATCAAACCTAAGGCTGGCATCAGAAGGTACCTAGAAAGGATTTAGTGCAGTTACCACTTGCTATTTCATGTACTGTTCAACTCGTCACATTTCCTGTCTGAGGAGTGCAGTTTCCCCTCTTAATTGAAGGAAGATTCCTAAGTCTACAGAGTGGTTTTGCTATATTAGAGTATAGTATGCTTTCCATTTAACATTGGACTCCTGTTGCTGTGACAACTGATGACTTAAAACTGGTTTGAGGTGTCCAAATATTTTAGTAAATATTTCAAACTTAGATCTGCCTTGGATTCAGTACAGACTATATAGGTTTTTTAATTCTTGAATTAGGGAATGTTGAATGAATCTTTTACAAAATCTGTTTTCTTTTACATGTATTTGTTTAGAAAAAAATGAAATCTAATATATTTATTATAGTCAGTGATTAAGCACATAGTATATCACTCATAAGTAAATTATTTTTACCTATATTTGAAAAAACTGAAATTGTTAATTTCAGATTTTAATGGAACAGAAAGTAAAAGAAACTGATCATCAGATTCTCAAACGACGGCTTCGAACACGAACAGCCAAATAAAGTTTCAGTGTAAAGTTGATATTCATGGTCATTGTAAATTGTAAGTTCTAAAATTTACTTATATATATGTATATTTTATGATGTATTAAATACCTCTGTATAGATTGGTATCTTGTATATAATTTTAATTCAATAAATATATCAATAATGTACCAGTGTACTTTATAAGGCTCTTAACATTTTTCTTTATTGTGTATGTGTTTGCCACAGCACACATGTAGAGGTCAGAGGGGAACTGGTAGGAATCTAGATAGAAGTCAATTCTCTCCTTCTGCCACGTGGGTTCTGGAGATTGAATTCAGGTAGTCACATTGATGGCTCTGGAATATACATATACACATTGGTCTAAAGCAGACTCTTTAGTTGGACATTTGTGTCTTGTTAATCTGTGGGGTGAGAAGTCCACTCCTTACTCTCAGTTGCAGGTACCCTCATCATGTCCAGTTATCAGTGAGGCATTGAGGAAAGAGCAGTGCCATGTCCTAGGACTCTCAGGGCAGCAAGGCCGGCTCTGGGCCTTGTGAAATCCTTGTACAGGGATAGGTCACTCTGAGTGGTAGAATAGTTCTCCTGCTTGATCTCATAGGAGCAGGGCTTCATCTGTCAGGG
Source organism: Mus pahari (assembly GCF_900095145.1). Lineage (NCBI taxonomy): Eukaryota > Metazoa > Chordata > Mammalia > Rodentia > Muridae > Mus > Mus pahari. Next base: position 146,424,215 of record NC_034590.1, read on the forward strand.
TTGTGAGGTAGGGCAGACAACAGCCTTGCAGGCTCTGAGCTTCTACCACTGAAGGTGACAATCACAACTGTCCCCTCTGCTATACCTGTGGCTTTAGATTCCAGACATGGCTGTGGAAGTGGGACCCAGAGGAGCCTAGTAAGAAGCCTAGCAACCAGCTGATACTGGGAGCAAACTAGATTAGATTATACTTTTGGGGTTTCTTTTCTTTTTTCTTTTCTCTTCTCTTCTCTTCTCTTCTCTTCTCTTCTCTTCTCTTCTCTTCTCTTCTCTTCTCTTCTCTTCTCTTCTCTTCTCTTCTCTTCTTTTCTTTTCTTTTCTTTTCGTTCTGAGAGAGGCTTCTCTGTGTAGCCTTTGCTGTCCTGGAACTCAAACTGTAGTCCAGGTTGGCCTCAAACTCAGAGATCCACCTACCTCCCAAGTTCTAGGATTAAGGCTTGCACCAGTACTCCCCGGGAGATTATACTTTTTGATTCAAGAAAATAACAAACATTCTGAAGCAAACAAAAGCAGCTTTGCTCTTAAAATTCAAGCTGAGCAGTACTGTGTACTCGACACAGAAACAGCGGAGGGCCGATAAACTGAGGTCCAGAGATGGAATCAGAGCCCAGACTAGTCTCAGATGACGCAGATTTGAAATGGGAAGAGAGTAAATCATTTTTACATGCCTTCGTTAGCTTTCTATTGTTGGAAGAGGCATGGCCAAGGAAACTTATAAATGAAACATTTACTTGAGGCCTGGCTTTTAGTTTCAGAGGGCTATTCCATGACCATCATGGTGGGGAGTCCAGCAGCAGGCAGGCATGCATTGCACTGTAGCAGTAGCTGAGAACTTCCTGACCTACAAGCAGAGAGAGGTGGAGCTGAGGTGGGAGCAGAGTGCCATTCGTTATAAACTTGTAGACAGACTTAGGTAAAGAAATTTAGAATACTGAAGACGTACACAGGTCAAAAGAAAAAAAAAAATCCTGGGAAAGAATACTCTTAGATTCAAGACTAATGTGATAAAAGTCTCATCTGAAGTGAACTAAACTTAAAAGTTATATGTGGTTCACATGAAGAAAATCATAATTAGGCAGGGAAGTCTCTTCTTGCAGAAGGCAGGAATCAGCAGTGACCCACAGCTGGACAGTGTGCAGTGAGAAACTTGGGAGCACCCAGACTTCGTCTTCATGGGATGTCTTTATGAAACCCCTCCCCTCAAGGCTCAGGATCCACAGGTGAGAGGAGGTGGATGACTCCAAAGAAACAGTCTCTTTCAGACACAACAGGACTGATAGACTGACAGTATGCACACAACCTCCCTCTGAGAAAGGGACATGAAGCTACCGACAAGCTAATTGAAAGTGGTACCTATTGGGAGAGGAAAATTATTTTTCTCCAAAGCAGTGGCACTGGGTAGTTCAGCCACACTCCAGGGCAGGCTCCATGAAAAAAACGGAATTGCATTTTTCTTTCTTTCTTGTTTTGTTTTGTTTTGTTTTGTTTTGATTGTACATGTCAGCACTTACTTTGTTTTGCAGACCCCAGGGTGTCTATGGGGGTTATTAGCTGAAACTCCTAGCAGTGGAGTATGTGGTTCCTGAATAGTCTTCCTGTAGCTAGGCAGGACTCCCAGTGGAGGGATAAGGACAGCAACTCATCCACAAAACCTATTGCCCAAAATGTGTCCTGCCTACAAGATGTGCAGGGACAAAGACAGGGAGGGAGTGACCAATGACTGGCCCAAATTGAGACCCATCCCATGGGAAGAACCAATCTCAGGCCCTATATTCTGTTATGCTTGCAGACAGGAACCTAGCATAACTGTCCTCTGAGAGGTGCCACGCAATAGCCAGCAGAAACAGATTCAGAGACCCACAGCCAAACATTAAATGGAGCTCAGAGAGTCTTGTGGAAGAGTCTGGGGGAGGACTGAGGGCCCTGAAGAGGACAGGGACTCTACAGGAAGACCAACAGAGTCAACTAACTTGGATCCTTGGGGGCTCCCGGAGACTGAGCCACCAACCAAAGAGCAAGCATGGGTTTGTCCTAGGCCCCTCATACATGTGCAACTTAGTCTTCAAGTGGGTCCCCCAACAACTGGAGTGGTGATTATCCCTGAATCTGTTGCCTGCCTGTGGATCCCATTCCCCTAATTGAGCCACTTTGGCCTCAGTGAACTGAGAGGATGTACCTAGTCCTGCAGTGACGTAATGTGCTATGGTGTGTGTGTGTGTTGTGTGTGTGTGTGTGTGTGTGTGTGTGTAGGGGGTGATATCTAGGGTGATACCCTCTTAGAGGAGAAGGAGGGTATGGGGGGAGGAGCTATGAGACTGAGACAGGAATTGGAGCAGAGGGGGTACTAATATTAGGATGTAAAGTGGATAAATAAATTAATGAAAAAAATTTTATGTCTGTGGGTGTTTTGCTTATATACATGTCTGCACCACATGTGTACCTGGTTCCTTCAGAGGCCAGAAGAGCGTGTCAGAAAGGGAGAGGATAGGGGTTGGAAAATGAGATTAATGGACATGACAAAAAAAGGAAGCCATGATCCCTACCCTGATTATTGTATGTTCTATGTACAATTGGAAAGAATTGTCAACTTGAATTGTATGGATTTTATCTTAGAAAGCTAGAAAAATTACACACTCACAGACAGATTGTGAGATTTGAACAGCTAAAACTGCAAAACCTGGCAAAACCAGGCAAAATTGTAGTGTATAGTGCCTGTCTTAGGGATTTTTTTTTTTTTTTTTTTTACTGCTGTGAACAGACACCATGACCAAGGCAGCTCTTGTAAGGACATTTAGTTGGGGCTGACTTACAGGTTCAGGGGTTCAGTCCATTATCAAGGTGGGAACATGACAGCATCCAGGAGAAGGCTTGGTGCAGTAGGAACTGAAAGGTCTACCTCTTTATCTGAATGCTGCTGGTAGAAAACCGGCTTCCAGAAAGCTACGACTAGGGCATTAAAGCCCACGCCCTCAGTGACACACCTACTCCCAACAGGGCCACACTTCCTAATAGTGCCCCTCCCTGGGCCAAGCTTATTCAAACCATCACAATGCCTACCTATTAATGCATTCTTTTTCTTACTATATATCTATGGGTACCCACTTGATTATAATATTTTGTGAACAGAAATGGAGGCATCTTTTTTTTTTTTTCTTGTTCTTGTTCTTTTTGGTTTTTCGAGACAGGGTTTCTCTGTATAGCCCTGGCTGTCCTGGAACTCACTTTGTAGACCAAGCTGGCCTCGAACTCAGAAATCCACCTGCCTCTGCCTCCCGAGTGCTAGGATTAAAGGCGTGCGCCACCACGCCCGGCGGAGGCGTCTTTTTATTGGAACATTTAAAATGTAATTAAATTAAAACTTAAATTTTAAAAGTTCCTTTTCAATTTTCAGATAGGTTGGAAATAGTTCCTCTTTAGCCCCCTGTTCCCTTCATGTAACATCTGGTACTACTGAGGTCCACCTGAGGTACCTAAGAGTCAGACATTGGCGTGTTAGTACTTCATGAATGTTTCCATACATGTTCTCTCTCTGTATCAGGGTCTTATTCAGGATAACCTCTTATAACTAGTCACCTGTTGCTCACCAGCTTGTGAGATTTTCTCAGATTTCTTCATTTCTCAAGATGTTGACAGCTTTGTTTGGGTGTCAGGAAAGCAGTTGAAATGATGTCTCTCATGTTGGGTTTGTTGTGGTTTTTCTTTTGGTTTGGATTATGGCCTAGGAACAATGTCAGGAAAACATTGTGATGTTTTCTTCCCATAGTGTTACAGTATTATGTGTTCTAAGCCATGCCATGGTCAAGGTAGTGTTTACCGTGTTTACCATTGCTGGTGACACCTCTTCCTCCTCGATCCCTTGGGAGCAGCCAGCACTCAATGGTGAAGGAACTGTGTAAAACAGATTTTCCAGCGTGTGTTAGCTCCGTACTTGAAATGGTGATTCTATGCAGCTGTTCATATTTCAAATGAAGTGCTTTCTGTTTGAAGCTGTGTGTGATGTGATTTACAAGAAGACACATTTTGGGAAGCACCTTTTGATGTTCCTGTAAAGTACACAGAGTGTGAAGCGCTTTGTTATATTTTTGTTTTATTTTATGTGTATCGGGGTTTTACCTGAAAGTATGTCTGGACACCACATGTGTCCCTGGTGCCCAAAGGGGCCAGAAGATGGCATCTTATCCCCTGTCACCAAAATTAATAGTTGTAAGCCTCCATGGAGGTCCTGGAAGAGCAGCCAGTACTCTTAACCAGTGTGCCATCTTTCCACCCCTCTTCCTACTTTATTATTTTTCTAATGAGCATGAATTGTTTATTACTTATACATTGCCCATGCTGGTCCTGAATTCCTGAACTTGTATGATGTTTCTGCCTCAGCCTTCTGAGTAGCCTCTGCCACACCCAGTTAAACCTCATCCTTTAGATGGGCCTAGTCAGTCATCAATGGAAGGAGAGGCCCTAGGTCCTTTGAAGGATCTATGCCCCAGTATAGGGGAATGCTAGCACCAGGAATGGGAGTGGGGGGGTTGGGGACTAGGGAGAGGGGATAGGAGATTTTTGGAGAGGAAACCAGGAAAGGGGATAACATTTGAAATGTAAATAAAGAAAATTAATAATAATAATAATAATAATAATAATAATAATAATAATAATAATAATAAAAGACAAAAACCCCAAAGCAAACAAAAACAAAAAAACCCAACAAAACCCCTACCCTTTAGTTCTCCATCACTGGAAGGCAAGAGGAGCTCTGTGAGTTAGAGGTCAATAGCGAATTCCAAGTCAGCTAGTGATTGAGACTCTGTCTCTAAATAATAGCAGTTGTGAAATTCTATGGATAGTCTCAAAAGAAAGTTACACCAGTATATGATGACATAGCAAGGACAACTTGATAAGACAGACATAGTGACACATACCTATAGTTATAGGTACTTTGGAGGCAGAGACAGGTGGAGTGTGAGTTTTAAGGCCAGCCTGGCCTCAAGTTATGAGACTTCTTAAAAACTTTTTTCTTCTGAGATTCTCTTGTAAGGTTGCCTAGACTGGCCTAGAAGTTGCTGTATAGGCAGACTGGCCTTGAACTTGGCAAATTTCCTAAGATTATAGGCAGGAGCTACCATGCTCGTTAGTTAACACTATTTTAAAGTACAAGAGAGGGGGGAAAAAGTTACATATAAAAAAAAAAATGGAAAAAAAATAGAGCTGTTCAATTCTGTTCTTTTAAAAACAACCCACTGGGTGCCTGCCCTTGGAGCTAGGGGAACCCTGCAGAAGAGAAGGGGGGAAGTTTATAGAAATCAGAGAAGGAGGAGGACACCAGGAGAGCATGGCCCACCAAAGCAACTAAGCAGGGTTCACATGGAAAGACTGACACGTCAAGCATGGGACTGCAGGGTCTGTCCCAGGTCTTCTGTGTATGTTCTAACTGTTGACTTGGTGCTTTTGTGGGAGCGGGTGTGTCTCTGGTTCTTTTGCCTGCTTTTGGGACTGTTGCTGCTATTGCATTGCCTTGTCCAGCCTCAGTATGAGGGCTCTTGCCTTGTATCTTGTTTTGTGGCATTTGGATGTTGCCTCTTGGATGCCTGCTCTTTATCTGAAGGGAAATGGAAGAGGAGTGGATGTCAAGGAGAATAAAGGTGGGGCTAGGCGGGAGGAGTGGAGGGAGGGGAATTGCTTGGGATTGTCTGAAAGAAGAATCTCTTTCCAATAAAAATCAGAACTAAACAACAAAACACAACGGTTTGCAATTTAACCAAACTGGAGAAGACAAGCTGTTATCTGTCTTCCCTTCCTTTTGAGTTCTGTTTTCCCTGTGATGCCTTTGTTGTTGGTTGTGGGGCTGGGGAGCTGTGGAATAGGGGGAGGCGGGTAGAGGTGGTGGTGGGGGAACAAGAATGGCATCAAGGGGTGTCCAAATCCCAGAAATCTCATCCTGAGATCAGCAAGAGTAAGTTTGCTCCCCACCTTGCCTCAGGCCTGCCTGTCCCTGCAGATGTAGCTCTGCACCCCTGTCTTTGCTCCCAGGAGGAGGTCCTGTAGCCCAGTAGATTAAACCTCTCCCCTTATAAGGTCATGCCCAACAGCACTTGACATTCCTCCTTATGCAGATGGGGCATCCCCAGTGTCCTGGCCCCAACCAATGATGTACACTCACCCCAAAAGTCCCTACCCACCCTGCAAAGTTTAAGTAGCCTTTGTTCCCCCATTAGCAAAGCTGTCTCACTGAAGTCTCCTGAGACTCCGTTCTTACCTCCCTCACAGCCACTGGAGCTCTTGTCTGCTCCTAGCTGTTCCTACCTCACTTCCCTCAGGATCTGTCCCTCTTGATCTCTGGCACATTGAACCGTGACAGGTAGGGAAGCAGAAAAGCAGCTAGTGCCACAATGTGGGGCACAGAGACTGGCAGAATGCACAGGAGGAAGTTGGGCAGTCCTCCTCACAGAGGACATCAATATTCACCCCCCATTGGGCCTCTCCATGAGGAGGGCTGTCTGCTTTTTCCTTTAGGTTTATGTTATCTCAAGGAGCTGGGTACATACAGTAAAGAGGCAACTGACATCTTCTGGCCAAGGTGACACCAAGGCTTTGGTACAAGGCCCTCAACCCTCTGCCTGGACCCCAACAGCCCCTTAGGTGTTGGCATAACACTTATCTTTTTCTCTCCTTAAAAAAATCCAGTAACAAAATGGTCAGTTAAAAGCTTTAGGGTGGTCACCAGTTTCTCTGAAATTTACAGGCAGGTTTGTGTCTAGGACTTTGAAGAATCTCCCATGGTGCTACTGGCCGTGGTTCACTTCTGGCCTTGGCATTTTCCAAACCTCAATCGTGGCAAACCCTTCATCTCATCTAAAGGAATCCCAGATCATGGGCTTATTAGCATTATTCAAAACTGGAGGCATGAGACTTACCTAGAGAGAGGCCATTTTCTTTTGGAAAGAAGTCCTTGAGGCAGCCCCCAAGATGGTTGCAGGAGACTTCTACAATCCCAATATATGGACGCAGGTCGCTTATCTCACCTGCCGAGAGACCCAGGAAAGAAAGCCTGCCTTCTTCCATTTTCTGTCCTCTTTAGCTGTTGTCTGCCAATGCTTGGGTCCCTCTAAATTGCGGCCCACTAAGGACACTTTGCCTTCCCCTTCAGATGACTCTGACGATGGATGTCCTGAGTATGGTCCCATTGCCGACCTCATAGCCCTAGAAAGGCCATAGAGATTTGCCTCAGTCTCAGCAGCACATTCTGACCACCCCAATCTACCCTCTACTATCCCTTTCCCTTGCCTATCTATGTTGCACCACAGGACAGTCCTCCCACTGTCCCTCCTTCCACTATCCAGCAGCTCTGAGGCCACTGGGACTCCGGGGCTGGGGATCCAGGCATTTCTGGTTAACGTCCACCCTACCAGGCTAAGACTAAATTGGTATCCTTATCAGGCTGGAGATTTAAAAGAACTCAGGCAGGCAGTCCAGGGGGATGGCATCCCCTTGGACTAAATCCCTCCTCCAAAGTCAACTCTCCAATTTAAACACGCCCTGGGATTGTTGAGATATCTGCCATTCCTTTGTAGTCTGCTCTTCCTAAGATGGGAAGCTCTCTGAGACAAAAGCCTCCAGCAGGTCGGGTGGAATCATCTATGATGAGCTTTTGGGCCAGGGAGCTTTCCCCTGCAGGAGCCAAGCAGGCAGCCCACAAAGCAGGATATTAAGACCAGGTGCTCTGTACACTTCAATCCCGGGACAGAATTACCCCGCCTTCCAGCTCACAAGACCTTTTCTCCTCCCAGCTTTTCCTCCACCAACCCCCAGAAGATACTCTTCCTTTATTCTTAGAACTAAAATGAGCTTAGAAGAATTCCTGACCCTGCAGCCAGAGACCTCTTTCTTAAAGACAGCATTTGGGAGGGTATGATTTCAGAGTGTGGGCTTGCCTGCCAAGGCCTCAAAGATGGACACTATGATAGATGGGTTGTGGCAACTCAGGATTTTGGGACAACATCCCACCAGACTTCATTCATTTCCCACACCTTCACATCAGTGATAAAAACAGAAGATACTTACTTTAAATGTGTCAAAAAGGGACACTGGAAAGGTGAGTGCCCTAAGGGCCCCCCTCCACCAGAAACGCCTCCACCCCAAGACAGTCTGTTCTCAGTGTTGTAGGGGCTTCTACTGGAGGAGAGACTGTCATTCCTGTCACAAGGATGGCAAGCCACTGGAGCCTTTAAACCTGAAATGAGGCAACTGTCAGCCCCAACAGTCAGAGAGGAACTGCTCCAATAGAAGCTATATGGGTATCCAGCATCTCAGAAGGCTCCCACATAAGGATCGCCATCCCAAGAGGTGACAAAGGATCCAAAGGCCTCACTGCTACTGAAGCAGATAAAGGGATTTTAAAACAACCAAGAGACCCCACCAGACTCTGATCCCACAAGAACTAATTCCTGGGCCTCAACTTCTAGGCATGGGAGGTTGCTCCCATACCTTTACCACCATCAAACCTACAAATGAGACGACCTTGATGGGTCTAGGGGCATGATACTCCACCTCTTGTGGCAAGCATCGCCTCCAAACTTCTAGGAACAGATATCCTGGAGGTTCTGGAAGTTACTCTCACTAGTCAGCCAAAATGATTATACCCATTAGTAATATACATATAAAAACTTGAAAAACACTCCTCCACACTACCCCCAATTCTTTTTTTAAATGTATTTTATTAGATATTTTCTTCATTTACATTTCAAATGCTATCCCAAATGTCCCCTATACCCTCCCCCTGCCCTGCTTCTATACCCACTCATTCCCACTTCTTGGCCCTGGCATTCCCCAGTATGGGGCATTTAAAGTTTGCAAGACCAAGGGGCCTCTTCCCAATGAT
>NC_034590.1:146433698-146440405 GCF_900095145.1 Mus pahari
AAATTCTTAGGCAAATGGATGTATGTGAAGGATATCATCCTGAGTGAGGTAACCCTATCACAAAAGAAGTCACTTGATATGCACTCACTGATAAGTGGATATTAGCCCAGAAACCTAGAATACCCAAGATACAATCTCCAAAACAAAAGAAAATCAAGAAGGACGACCAACATGTGGATACTTCATTCCTCCCCAAAATAGGGAATAAAATACCCATGGAAGAAGTTGCAGAGACAAAGTTTGGATCTACTCCCAATTCTAAGGGTCTCTGTTAAATATAATACTCCCTGCCTTGACTGCCTCTCCAATGAGCCTAACTGGGTTGAACAATGGCTTCTATCAATGGAGAAACTTGAAATTCAAGTGCTCACACAATAAAAGAACAACTCCAGCCTTACTGTATTTGCCGTTCCTGTAGTCCATGGAATACCCTTGTGTTTGCTATAGAGAACTCAGGCGGATGGAGACTGCTACATGATTTAAGGGCAATAAATAAAACCCAATTGGGGTTCTGGGGACCCCACAAAAGGGGTACCCCTTGTCTAGGGGCTACCCCTTGTCTCCACCATTCTCACCAATGTCCCTCTTTTAGCAATAGACACTAAGGACTGCTTCTTCTCTTATCTATTTCCACCCTCGGGAGTGCCAACCCTTTATGTTCTCAATACTCCCCAGGAACAACTCTGGGCCAACATTCCAATATGAATAGATAGTTGTCCCCCAAGGGATGGCAAGCAGTCTCACCATTTGCCAGGAGGCTGATGCCATGGCATTAAGGCCCTACTTAGTCAAAGATCTCCACATTTATTATTATAAATAAATAGATAAAGGTTATCTTGGTGTGGAGAGACTCTTCCACAAATTAGGGATCAAATTAATACCTTCCTTATCCTCCTTAGGATTTAAAATAGCTCCTCACAAAATACAGCTTATGCCACCCATCACATTCTTGGGAACAAAATAATTCTCTCACCTCAATGCACCATCTTAAACCCACCCTTTCCTTCCCTCAAGCCTTAACTCTAGCCTCCCTTCCAAGCTTTTAGGAAAACCTTAATTGGCTTTGAGTGTGGCTTTCCCTCCCCACCAGAACCCTACAGCCTCTCTTTGATCTCCTAAAAGGGGACAAATCCCTCTTCCTCCCCGCTCTCTACTGAGGCAGCTAAGACTTTAGGTGCCATTAATGCATCCCTAAAAGACTTGCCACTCAGGTGTGGTCCAACAATGTCTGTATAGCTTCTTATCATTAACCCCTCTCCTACTCACCTATGAGTATATATATCAGCCCCAGGGAGCCAGGGGATGGCTCTGCACCCTGGTGGACTGTGCATCTAGAATTCTAACCAAGGTTTATGCTCTAACCAAGGTTATGATTAAAAATGGTATGGATAAAGAACCCAATGTCCTTGTCACCCCCTTTTCTCTCTTCGATATTCAATGGCTGCTCAGAAATTGCTGTTGCTTTGCTATTAGCCTAATGGGATTCCTTGGGACAAGTTGGTAATCATTACCCTAACAAAAGATGCATTTCTGCTGTACCTCTGTTGCAGTGGCTACCTCCTGAGCTCTTTGCAAAGAAGCCCATCACAAAGGTCCCCTCAATATTTACTGAAGGAGGAAAGAGAGGAGCCATGGCAATAATATGTATGTATAGTACTTATACATTACTCTCACGGGGTGAACCTCCATTATTTGATTTAGAGAGTTGTCCTATTACTTCCCCCAAAACAAAGAACTATATACTATTCATTAAGCCCTCAAAGAGGTCATCGAGCCTTTTAATCTTTTATCAATATATATGCTATTAATTTGTTTCCCTGGATATCAAGATCCTTTGTCAAACTAGACACCATTCGACTATCCCCTCTTCTCATCCATGTCTGTACTTCTTAGAGGGAAGAGTTACTCCCTTCTTTTTTTTTTTTTTAAGATTTATTTATTTATTATATGTAAGTATACTGTAGCTGTCTTCAGACACTCCAGAAGAGGGAGTCAGATCTTGCTACAGATGGTTGTGAGCCACCCTGTGGTTGCTGGGATTTGAACTCTGGACCTTCGGAAGAGCAGTCGGGTGCTCTTACCCACTGAGCCATCTCACCAGCCCGAGTTACTCCCTTCTACATCCAGCTTGTCAAGTCTCACAGTCCCCTGCCTGGTCTAACATCTGAGGGAAATGCCCTCGTTGATCACACTGCCTCTCAGGGTCTGCTGGTTGTAATTATGGGCCGATTGAGCCTTGATAACAGGGAAGGAGAGCCTGAATGGCAGGTAGTCCATCAGTAACATTCAAGAGAGCTTAAGGTACACCAAAGAAATATCAACAATAATGATAATAATAACAATGATGATGACGACGATGATGGTAATAATAGTAACTCTGTTGTCAGGCACAGAAGTCAGACTTCTATGTTTGGTCCATAAAGCCTGTGAAGCTCGTTTGTCCATCACTTGGTCAGCATAGTCACGGTCACTGGAATGTTTCTTCTGAGTCCCCTTTAATCTCAGCTAGAACAGGGAGCAATGATAGTATTCCCATCACCCTGATCTTTATGAAGTTGCATTATGTCCTTGCAGTTACTGGCTTCCTACTCTAGGTAAAGTATGGAGGCAACAGTGCATGTATTTTGAGCAGATCTCAAAGAGTTATTGTTCTGGCCACTAGAGTGGACTTTTCTTACTGTCTAATTTTTCATTTTATTTTATTTTTTTAAGATTTATTTATTATTATATCTAAGTACACTGTAGCTGTCTTCAGATGCACCAGAAGAGGGTGTCAGATCTCATTCCAGATGGTTGTGAGCCACCATGTGGTTGCAGGGATTTGAACTCAGGACCTTCGGAAGAGCAGCCGGTGCTCTTAACCACTGAGCCATCTCTCCAGCCCCACTGTTTAATTTTTTCAAGCCTTTTATTTTATAAATATTTTAAAAACATAGGTGAACAACACTTTTAAGCAAATATGAACTCTATCTTAGAATTTCACACATACTAAAATCTCGTTTTTCAAAATATGCAACTTGTAAAAGAAATTTAGATTGCCAAGTAAGTTAAGCTTTCATGAGTATGAACTTTTCATTTTGGATTTCTGAATTCAGGGCTGAGCAAGCATAGCCAATTTTTGTGTGTACAGTAAAATAGTATGCCCAATAAATGGACTGTTTTTCAACTATAGACCTTTTATTTGTTTTTGTATGTATGTATCTTTGTTTTGACACCGCGTCTTTCTACATAATCCTTGCTTATATGTGGACCAAGCTGGTCCCTAATTTACAGAGATCCACCTACCTTTGCCTCCCACATGCTGGGATTAAAGGCATGCAGCATTACATCTGCCTAAATTTAAAAGCACAGTTACATTTTTTTGTTTATACCTTCTATGCATATAGATATATGTAAAGTAAATGAATTTTATTGTGCAAACTCAGTGTGATTAAGCTCTATATGGAATTTAAATTCATGGACTTAATTTCTGTGCCAGTTTGGCAATACAATGATTGGTGGTTGCTAGTCTTGTGAAATGATAGGGCAGATAGGCCAGCATCCTACTAGGGGGATGAAAATTATAGAACAAGATGCTTCCTGTGTTGACACTTCGGTTTATGATTTACTTTGGAATTCTTGTCCATTGTTTACCACTGATGAAGTTATTTGACAGTGAATAGCCATGAAGACACCATAAAATAGTCCTGGTTGAGGTACAGCTTAATCTCATTCCTTCCCCATCCCCGCTCCTGTCATGCCCCTTTCCACTCAGCTCTGCTCTCCTCCACTCTAATTTTCTCTCCTTTCTTCCTCTCGAGGCAGAATCTCACTCTGCAGCTCAGCCAGGCTGGCTTAGAACACACCATTCTCCTGTCTGTCCTTTCTTAGCTTCCCAAAGGATGTAATTATAGATTTGTATCACTATATCTCACTAGGATGGTTTCTTAAAACTATATGGAGATGTCAGATAAACTACATATTGTTACTGATGATGTCTAGTAGACTAAGGGATCTATTAGCACGCCCCCACCCTGGCCCGTAGCCCCAGTCATGTATGTACTGTCTGTAGCACCTTTTGTGCTCTACTGGCAGAACTGAGTGGTTATGATAGAAACCCTATGGTCTGCAAGGCTTAAAATATTTACCATCTGGCCCTATGTAGAAAGTTTGCCAGCCACTGCAATTGACAATGCAGCAGAGATGCCAGTTGCTAAGTGCAGCTTATCCAGGACAGTGCCAAACATCTTGTGTTCATTACCAAGCAGTCTTTCCTGCCATATTTTGGCATTCTGAATTAAAAGGTAGTGTTGACAGTGCTCTTAATATATAGCTTGTGTCTTGTACATCTACTACTTACTTATTAAACATAAACATATTGTATTATGTTTATTCTGACAAAGCAAGAGAAAGGTCTCAACAATATTTATTAAATCTAAAATATCATTAAATTGTGGCTGTTAGTAATACTTGATAATTTGTGAAACTTTACTTTTCATAAAACAGGAAAGCTCTGCCCTAGGGCTTCAGTGGTGATGGGTCAGCCTCAGCATCACTATACAGTAGTGTGTGTGTGTGCGTGTGTGAGCGAGTGTGTGTGTGTGTGCACATGCATGTGTGCATGTGTTCATGTGTGTGTGCGTGCATGTTTGTGTGTGTGCATGTTTGTGTGCATGTGTGTGTGCGTGCATGCATGTGTGTGTGTGCATGTGTGTGCACGTGTGTGTGTGTGTGTGTGTGTGTGTGTGTGTGTGCAGGTGCATATGTCCTCCCTAAGGACAGCTCTTGGGAGTTAGTTCTCACCTGCCTCCTGTGGGATGTGGAACTGGAAGTCATGTCATTAGGCCTAGGACCACGTGACTCTTCTAGTTGAGTCATCTCACTGGCCCATCTTGGAGTTTTCAAGAAATATAGAATTGTGGGCCCTCTCTTAGACTACTTGATAAAAATCTGCTTTTGAACTGTATCAGTCAGTGAATGACAGGTGAAGTTCAGAGGTGCATAGCTCAAGGATTAATGCTGCCCTACGTAAGGTGAAAATGCCAAGAATAGTTGTTTATTATTATTATTATTATTATTATTATTATTATTATTATTTACAAAATTTGGAGTACCATGTTGGCTTAAAAAAGTAAAATGTACAAAATTACCAAAATACAAATATCTTACCCTGGCCCCTGCCCAACCCCAACCCACTCCTCATCTAAAGATAATCACTATTTTGATTTCCGGCACCAAGAATGACTGCAACTGTCTGCATTCACTGCCAGACTTCATCTGGGTAAGCCTACCTTTGTGATACCCATGTTCTAAAGAATTATATCTTTTTGGTTTAATTACAGTATTGCACCATATGAGCATATAGCATGATTGATCCATCCTACCACAAGTGGGCATTTAGATATATAGTTTTCCCATTATTTATAAGCAATGATGCCAAATAAACATTCTCTGCATACCTAGAAGGTAAAATCACTGAGGCATAACAGTGCTCAAATTTAACAGCTACCACTGAACACTTTCCCAGGCTGATTGTACCAAATTTCATTCTCACCCGTGGAATATGGAAGTGGCATTTGCTCAGCATGTGGTAGTATTGTCTTCTTGGTTTTAGATAGTCTGAAGATGTTTCAGATTATATATTGTGGTTTTTTTTTTATCTACAGTGCTTTGATCACTGATGGTATTTTATTATTGTGTGTGTGCATACTTTTGTATGTGTGTGTGTATGTGTATGCATGGCATCTGTGTGTGTGTGTGTGTGTGTGTGTGTGTGTGTGTGTGTGTGTGTGATATGAGCACATAAGAAGGGGGAAGGACCATTTTGTGGATTCAATATCCTACTTCCACCTTTGCGTGGGTTTGGACACTTAAACTCAGGATGCCAGGCTTGCCCGGCCAGTGCCTTTACCCACTGACCCATTTTGACAGCCCTGTAACAGCCTGCCTTTCAAACTCTAACTAGTTTAAAAATTATAATTTATTTTATGTGAATGGGATTTTTTCCTCTATGTATGTCTGTGAATCATGTGTGTTCAGTGCCCATGGGGACCAGAAAAGGTTGTCTCTTCCACTGGGAGTAGTTACATACTGTTGTTTACTGCCATCTGGGTGTTGGGAATCCAACCCTGGTTCCCTGGAAAAGGAAGCAGTGCTCTTGACTGCTGAGACATCTCCCCAGTCCCCTTATTATCTATTTGAATCTTCTGCACTCTATGTTCTGGATATGAATTCTCCAGCATTTATGTATGTTGTAAACATAAATCATATCATCCTTTTCACTAATTTCATGACAAATTAATTTTTTTTAGGTTCTCAGAGTATTCAGAACCACCTAATGCCAGCTATCTTTTTAATATATAAAATCATATATGTGGTAAAATAAAAATTTTATAGCAGTAATGTATATGTTATGATGAAGATTGAGTCACTAATGATCAAAATTGACTTAATAATAGTGACCATTTTGAATGCAGCTTCATTTGAAATGTCTCCTAGAATATAAAATATAAGACAAGTGCTCATGAAACATAAACTGTAATGGTTTATGTGTCTTGGATATGTTTTGCCCTCAGTATTGTCAACTGTGTGTCTGATACACCAGTATTAAGTATATCTCTAGTCAGCTGGAAAAAAGCAAGATGAGAAAGAAGTAGGTTACATTAAAAACTCCATTTTATTACTGTGTGCATATGTGTGTGAGCACAGGTGCATATGTGTGTGAGCAC
>NC_034590.1:146440470-146455526 GCF_900095145.1 Mus pahari
TATGTGTGTGAGCACAGGTGCATATGTGTGTGAGCACGGGTGCGTATGTGTGTGAGCACAGGGGCATATGTGTGTGAGCACGGGTGCATATGTGTGTGAGCACAGGGGCATATGTGTGTGAGCACGGGTGCATATGTGTGTGAGCACAGGTGCATATGTGTGTGAGCATGGGTGATATGTGTGTGAGCACAGGTGCATATGTGTGTGAGCACGGGAGCATATGTGTGTGAGCACGGGTGCATATGTGTGTGAGCACAGATGCATATGTGTGTGAGCACGGCTGCATATGTGTGTGAGCACAGGTGCATATGTGTGTGAGCACGGCTGCATATGTGTGTGAGCACAGGTGCATATGTGTGTGAGCATGGGTGCATATGTGTGTGAGCACAGATACATATGTGTGTGAGCACAGGGTCAGAGAAGACTTCTGGGTGGTGATGCTCTCCCTCCACTGTGGGATCTGGAGATAAAACCCAGCTTGCCAGGCAAGGATTTTTATTCATCACCCCGTCTTGTTGACCCCACAACTCAAGTTTTAATCCTGGCCCTTCTCATTGACTGGACCCAGAAGGAGCAACCTGTCTGCTGACATTGCAGCCTTCACATCATCCACCAGATGGAGACAAAGCACCATTTGCTGGACTCTCCATGTGCACTAATTCTAATTTATGTAACAAACCAACAGGGCAAAAATACAGGCAGGAAGGCAAAACTATCTTCAATACTGTTTCTTTCCATACTTGGTAATTCTTGTTACTACTGAGGACTATTCCTGGAACTAATTTTAAAAATCGTTTGGCTAAAATACGTCTTAATCACCCGATTGCCTGTACTGGGATCTATATAAATATCAGTTCTCTTTTTTTTAGCTTGTTTGCATGAAATAGAGCATGGAAACACGAAGAGTATCATTGCTCATGTATTATGCAATAGTAAACTTGGAGATATGATCACCTCAAGAATTCTGAAGTCGGCAACCAGGATTAGTACAAGTACATTAATTAGCTTAAGACCGTGTTCTTGAAGCATGTGTGGGTAACAAAGTGGGTCAGTTTCCATCTGAAGTACTTGGCTGTGGTTTCTTGTCTCATTTGTCCACCTCCAGCATAAAAGTAAAAGCCACAAACGCAAGGCTTGCCTCTCCCCCACTTTGTAAGTGGCCACAGCTAATGCTATGTAGGTGGAAAAAATATCACTGTATAAAATGGCAAAACTTTTCCCACCAGAACTTTTTCTACCTTGCTTCCCTGTCCATTCTTCTTGCTCCATCCCACTGGGAACACGGGCCTTGGAGATGCAGCAGCCATCATTATCCCTAAGCTGACAAGCATGAGGATAAAGGTTATTGTAACAGGATAGCAGAGAGGCCAGGCAGGGTCCCTCCTTTGTGACTACGTGGAGCAATTCCTATGCCAGGGAGAGACTGTCTAGGTCTGAACTTGTAAGGAAGCAGAAAAGCTTTTGTTAACCAAATTTGTTTAGGGATAAATTATTTCCTAGTCTACCTATCATTCGAGAGTTACTACTGTAAGTATGTTTGTAATGTTGAATTTAGATGTTGGCCTTTGTAGTCAAACAAACCCTTTAGATGAAACTAAGACCTTGGAAGCTCAACATCCTTGCTTATTGCTGTTGTTATTCTTAAACGGCATGAATTAAATGCCTGACAGTAAATACGAGGCCATCTGCCAAATGCTTCTGCCCCATTGACACTTCTGGGCCAAAATGTACACTTTGACATTTCACCTTATTACAGAGATATTTTTTTGTTGTTGTATTAACAGAATTGTGCGTGAAAATGGAAGCTGCCCCATTACCCTCCTTGACACAGCCTTCGATTCTTCAGGGTAGAGAAGTCAGGGCTCATTGATCACTGCTGTTGACAAATGCAAATGACGATGGAGAAAAAACTGGAAGTGAAATAGCAACGGTCAATGGAGGGTTGACAAGAGGCTTAGTTAAAAACAAATGCCTAAGTTTTCAGCATGCAAGATCAAACTCAGGGCTGGAGGCAGCGCTCTACCAGTTACACCCAAAGACCTCTAAAAAATTCATTTTGTGATAGACTCTTGCTAAATAGTCATGTAGGTTGGCTTCAGACTTGAGACCCTCAGTTTCCTTAGTAGCTGGGATTATGGGCATGGGTCACCTCACACAGATAGAGTTCTACATTTTGATTAAGCAGAATGGTAATTTCTATGAATATTCAACAAATAGAATAGCCAGAATAGTAGCTGTTCCCTAGTCCACCTCAGGGGTATGTCATCAAACGCATGAGCTGTTCATAGAACTGGAAAAATCGTTCTCAATAGGAGGGATGGAGGGAGGGAGGAATATATATGTATTCAGAGACAGACAGACAGACAGACAGACAGCATATGGTGTCACAGTGTAAAAAGGTAGGCTGTTTCTGTAATAAAATATAGAAATGTATCCCTGCCCCCAGGGGTTCTACCAGATGGGGTTCTGCCCCATGAGTGACTGGGGCGATGATGCTAATGTACTTGGAGAAAGCCAAAGGAATTTGTGTATTTCCTACACATCCCTTTCTGAATGTGGGTATTTGGAGAAGGGAGTTTTTGCTTTGTGCATCTGTATGTATATATAACTGTGGGTCATTGGGCTATGCACAGACAGGCTGGTCTCCAGTTGAGCTGAGGTCTGAACCCCGGAAAAGTGATAATTCACCTACATGACACGGTAGGCGTTCCCTCACGCTCCTGGAACTATGGCTCCTGCCTAAGTTACCACTCTCCACAGCCCCTATAAGAGAAGCATGGCTAAAAGTCACGTAGGCAATGTCCCAAGCTTCTGACCTTCAGGCTGAACCCCTCCCCAGTTACCTAGCAACAGTAAAGACCATAAGAGGGGCTGATTGGCCTCTCCTCACTCCTCTTATTCCTTTGTTGTCTTACCGCTCACTTCTCTTACTCCTCTCTCCTCTCTGTCTTCTCTCTTTCTCCCTGCCTTTCTACAATAAAGCTCTAAAACCATAGACAGTCTCTGCTCATCAAGGCCTGCCGCGCTTGTAGGACAGGATATAGGCTTTCTCCGAATGAGCCATTTCTAATCTCCCAATGGAAGGCCTTCCTGTGCTCCAGTCAAGATCCACTGTGCTCACTCTTGTGGTGTGGGAACCTCTTTTCCCTCATCCCTCTCTCCCATAGCCCCGGGTTAGGCTGCCCCTTGTCCATCCCCCGAAGAGTGGGTCAGAGGCTTGGATGCCCACCCGGGGCTGAGTGGAAAGAGTCTGGCAGTCCTCCCATGTCCGTCTGACCAGAGCATAGGTGGAACTCTGGTGGGGTGTGGGCCTTCCTTTCCTCCCTCTCTCCCCCTGGGCCCCTTTTTAGTTCCCACATATAACAGTGCTTGGTAAATGGAATTTGCTCATTATTGAATGGAAATGGAAGGAAAGAGTTTTCCTGAAAAGTAAAATAGTCAAGGAAAGATCGATCAATGCTTTGACTATCCAGTTGGCCCCAAATGTTGATAGCATAAATGTTATGACTCCTTCAGAGATGCATCTCAGCAGCTCTAAGTGGGCAAATCTGCTTAGTCTACTAAACTGTCAGTATATTCAGGGACTTAATGTGAGGAGACCCTGGCAGGTCTGTCTCCTTCAGAAGGACAGTCCTCCTCGTACCCTACTGTGTGCTCAGGGTTCTCATGACAATGGTTGTTAGAGCTTGGCTCAACCTAGGACAGCTTGCTGAAGAATATGATTTATGGGCTGGCCTTTAAGTTCAATCTAGCAATCAAGGCATGGCCTCTTAGTAGCCATACATGGAAATCATAGCCACTGCAGCACATCCTATGAGGGGCTATGGACCCAGCGATTTAGACGACTGAACAAGCACAGTTGTATTTGAGATACAAATAATCATTTTTCATTCTTTATCTGAAATTGAAATTCAACTGGACATGAAGTCAGTACTTTTAACTGTAAAACACACATAGGAGTGATTTAAAAAAGCATACCCCGCATTAGGAGCTGATTGCTAAATTGGGAAGATCTTTGGGAGAAATGTCACGAAAACCATCGCATCCTGCTTTGCATCTCATAGGTACTGTCTCTATTACTGAAGTAGAAGCTTAATATGTAAAACAGGTAAGAACTGGTCTTCAGGCTGAGGAGATTGCTCAGTGGGCAGAGTACTTGTCTCGTAGGCATGAACATTGGATCTTGGATCACCGGCTCTCAGGAAACGCTAGGTGAATTTGTGACCCATATGGAATCTTAGTGCTTAGGAGGCCAAGATGGGGGTCCTGAAGCAAGCTGGCTAGCTAGACTAGATGGATCAGTAAGCTCTGGGTTTAAATAAAAGATGCTGTCTCACACTCTGTAAGATAGAGACTGATCAAGGAAGGCACCTGATGTCAACCTATGGGCTCTAGGTATGGACTTGCACATACATGTGTCTACATACATGTACACACGTACACACACATCACACTCACATACATATGTTAAGCCACAAAATAGAACTGTCATTTCTGATTGGGGCTGAGCCTATCTCTCCCAGCACCAAGACTAAGACTGTAGCACTCTTTGGAAACTACCAGGCTTGGTGACTTCTATAATTTCTTCTTTCCAAGGTGGTTTGTGAGTCAAAGTAACACATCATAAAGTCTGTTTTTAATCACAGCATGTCTTTCCTCCTTTCCAGTAGAAAAGGCTTAAGAGAGAAGAAATAAGATTATTTGTGATAATTATGTCGGACAAAATGGAAGCGTTAAGTATCTTCATTTATTTACTTCATTTATTTGCTTGACACACATATTTTTGAGTGCTTATTATAAGTAAAACAATATATTATGTAGTGTGAAGAGGGATTACTAAGAAAAAATTCATCTATAAATTTGGTAGGTGAGCTAAATTTTGTGTAGAGGTAATAATATCTATTACTTATTTAGATTTACTCTGTATTAAGATTTTATTGCTTACAGCTTAAAAATAGATGTGCAAACACTGGACTCAACTCATAATTTTTGTTCCTTTTTACTTCTACAAACCTTGTTTTCTTTAAAAAAATTATTTTCTGAATCTTATCAGCACATGATTCCCTTTCTTATTTTCATCTGTGTTTTATGTGGTTGGTTTAAATGTTTGGTTTGATTTTCTAGGAAAATACCACACCTTAGCTCAACATTAGGATGATTAACTCAGGAAATATTTGTCTCAAGAAGCGTTCTTTGTGGGCTAGAGAGATAGCTCAGTGGTCAGGAGCATTTGCTGTGTAATCATGAGGACCAGAGTTTGGATCCCAACACTCACATAGCAAGCCAGGTATAGTCCTGTGAATACCTGTTACCCTAGCTCTAAGAGAGGCACAGCCAGCAAGATGGCTGAGACTTGGTAACCTGCAGCCTAGCAGAAAACCCACAAAACCCAGGTTCAGGAAGAGACCCTATGTTGTGGATGTAGGTGGAAGTGGTAGAAGAGGCTGTGTGTGGGCACACGTTCTTTTGGTACCCGTGAATGCACAGGCACAATCCACTCCCCTACACACACACACACACACACACACACACACACACACACACACACACACACACATTCTTTCAAATTCAGCATTCTTAAAATCAACCATCTAACAGTGTGATTTGTTTGCAGGTCTAAAGTCTCCAAGTTACTCTGGTCATTATTCTTATTTACCCATCAAATTCTTGCCATTCCTTGCTCTGTGGGATTCTTCTTCCTTCCTTCTCTTGATCTCTCCCTCTTTTGGTCCCTTCTTCTCTTCCTTCCCTCCTCCCCTCCCTCCCTCCCTTCCTTCCTCCCTTCCTCCTTCCCTTCCTTCCTACCTCACTCCTTCCCTTTCTCCCTCCCTTCTTTCTTCCCTTCTTTCCTCCCTTCCTCCCTCCCTTCCCTCCCTCCCTCCCTCCCTCCTTCCTTTCCTCCTTGTCTCCTTCCTTTTATTCCCTTCCTCTTTCCTCTGCATTCACCTTCTCTCTTCCCATGCCATTTAAGCTTTGGTTATCTTTCAGCCTCTCCATTACCATCTTCTTTTATCAAGCCTATTTCCCTTTTCCCTTAATATTTTGAAAGATTCAGCAAAAGTTCCATTTAGACACCCTAGATTTTAAACTTCTTACATTTCAGACATTGACAATTCCCAGGTAACCATTTGGGTGCAAAAGTCATTTTTTTGACAACTTATAATGACCAGTTCTTTTTCCATTTTTTGTTTGTTTGTTTGTTTGTTACTATATAAATAAGATGGAGATGTTGGAAGAAAAGGCATTCATTTGTCTATAATACAAAGATTATACTGGGTGTAGTGTCTAAACTCTCAGTACTCAGAAGACCAAAGCAGAAGGATTGCCATGAGTTCAAGGCCAGCCTGGGCAATATAGGCTACATAGGTTGTGTACCAGTCCCTCCTGCGTAACAGAGTGAGACCTTCTCTCAAAAACAAAACAAAACAAACAAACAAGACATGATATTAGCAAGACTATTCCTTGAAAAGTAGTTCAGAATCAAGCTAAGAAATAGAAGCTCCCTAGAAAGATATAAACCAGAAAAACCCCGGGTTATGTGAAAAAGGACATTTTATATTACCAATAATAATTACTTTTCCAGACTGGCTTAGCTCAATACTGAGAAGATGGCCTCATTCTGTAACTTCGGTGGGTGTTGGGTGGTCTATGAAGTTAGTGAGTGCATGTGACAGTTTGGACTCTTGGACTACACTTTAAAGCATGGTTAGTTCATATTATTGTTCCACCTACAGGGTTGCAGCCCCCTTCAGCTCCTTGGGTGCTTTCTCTAGCTCCGTCATTGGGGACCCTGTGCTCAGTCCAATGGATGGCTGTGAGCATCCACTTTTGTATTAGGCACTGGCAGAGCCTCTAGGAGACATCTTTATCAGTCTCCTGTCAGCAAGCTCTTGTTGGCATCCATAATAGTGTCTGTGTTTGGTGGTTGTTTATGGAATGGATCCCCAGATGGGGAAATCTCTGGATGGTCATGCCTTCAGTCTCTGTTCCAAACTCTGTCTCTGTAGCTCCTTCCATGGGTATTTCACTCCCCCTTCTAAGAAGGATCAAAGTATCCACACCACATAAAACCAGAGAGACTGAAACTTATAGAGGAGAAAGTGGGGAAGAGCCTTGAATATATGGGCACAGAGGAAAAATTCCTGAACAGAACACCAACGGCTTGTGTTTTAAGATCAAGAATTGACAAATGGAACCTCATAAAATTGCAAAGCTTCTGTAAGGCAAAGGACACTGTCAATAAGACAAAAAGGCAACCAACAGATTGGGAAAATATCTTTACCAATTCTAAATCCAGATAGAGGGCTAATATCCATTTTATCCATGGCCTGATTCATTTATGGGTTGTTAACTTAATAGACTACCAGCGGTCATGGGCACTTTAGCAGTTGGGGTCTTGAGGGATGAAGTGAGTGTATGTATTTTCCTGTCTCGACCCAGACCCCATTTCTGCTTACAGTCTGCCATGAGCCAACTTTTCTCCACCACTTGCTTGCTGTCATGATTTTCTACTTCAACAGGACAGGATAATACATTCAAAATATTGAAAGAAAAAAAAACTCTTCAAGATATGAGAGGTAAAAAAGTTTCTAGCCAAACTTCAAGGGGATTCATCATCACTCGATATATCTTAGAAGAAATACTAAAGGGAGCCCTCCAAGCTCAGATGACAGCACACGAGTCAGCCATAGAAAAACACACAAAAATATGAAAATCATGGGCAAAGGTAATTGTGTAGCAATCTTCACAGTCTCCCGACACTGCAGCTCTCTGTGCTCTAGCACTGAAGTAAAAAGACAAAAATATTGTAAGTAACCACAGTACTTGGGGTATGCTTCAGATCAAATACAGTTAACAGGCACATACAAAGCAGTCTACCCAGCAGAATGCACATTCTCCCCAGGCACACACAGAATAGCTTTCAGAATCCATTGAATGTTACAATGCAAAAACAAGTTTTTAACCAACTTAAGGTAACTAAAACATTACAAGCATCGTTTCCTGTTGCAAAAGCAGATGCACAGAACTTAGTGACAGGGATGATGTACAGATTCACGAATGTAGGGAAACAAGTAACATCCTCCTGAGGAGTCAAGTTAGAAGAGACATTTAAGAAGTCTAAAAATAAATTCTAAGGCACAGCTGGCCACAATGGGTAGAACTGACAGAGTAGTTCTCAGAGGGAACTTTAATTGTAGTCAGTGCCGATATTAAAATAGAAAAGACCCAACTTTACAACTCAGGGGACTAGGGAAAAAGGCAAAGGGAGTCCAAAGCTAACAGAAAGAGGGGCACAATGAAGTTTAGAGAGAAAAATAAATGAAACAGATCAGATAAACAATAACAAATTTACAGACAAATATTCCCAAAGAACAATAGAAACAAAAATCTTGAACAAAATATCAGAGACCCTTGTTTTTCTCTTGATCCTTTCTCCTCTCAGACAAATATAGAAACCAGAACTCCTGAACTAAGTCATAAAACCTAGCGCTACCATTCCAACCTTCCCCCACTTCTCTGTCATAAAGAAATTCTCTGAGCTACTTTCTCTGACTTGGAGATCAGGAGGCCCTCTTTTCAGAAGGGTTCCTGTGTACCTAGAGGGATGAACAGTGCTCAGGTCACAGGGAAGCTAACAACGACCCTTCTAAGTTTCCTCCTTTCAGTCTATTACGTCAGAGCATGTATGTCTACTTTGCCTGTCTGTCCTCTAAATCAAAGCATAGAAATGGCTGGCTGTGAGCCACTTGACCCTCATTTTGGAAGACTCCAATGTCTAATGCATGGAAGTACAAATGTCTAATGCTTTTCTCTTAACCTACCTTATGTTATCTGTGACTCTTATGACAGACAATGAAAGGCTTCACTTCCTTTTCGCACCTACATGAGCTATGAACTAATTCTTGCTTTGCCTCTGGAATCTCTGAGTGCTAGGTACAGAGAGCTGCAGCTAAGAGACCATGGAGATGGTGGAATGGGACAGCCGTATGCCCTCATGGAGACACTTGGAGATGACATTTTAATCCTGAAACTAGATTGGGTTGAGTTTTCTGTGTTGATTTATATTTAGTTGTGTCATCGCTGAGAACAACAAATGGACACTCATAAAAGAAACATTGAAATATTGGCAAAATATAAGGTGCCTGTGTATTATTTATGACTGCCTGAAGTCATATCTGCCCTTCTATATTCAGGTGAGAAATGGGGCTCAAGGAAAGGAAGTGAATTTTACTCAAAGACTTGGTGTTACTGAATGCCAGAGCTGGGCCTGGAACTCATTTATTCACCTACTCTGCTAGTGCCTTCATTGGACAGCCCCGAGGAGCACAATTGTTCCCAAACTGAATTGGGAATGTTGGCTCCCAAGGCAGATACTGAACACCGTGATGGCGTGTGGGATAGAGAGGAGGTGTGTCTTAGTAAGAATGTCTTTGAAGAATTCAGGCTGGTAATAGGTAATTTGGCACCAAGTTCAAAGAAGCTGGACTGTGCCTTCAACTGGATGCTGTGTGAAGGATATTTCTGCCAAAGGTGAGGTGAGGTGAGGTGATGTGGCTCAGGAAGCAGTCTCTGGGTCAAGCATGCTTTGGGAGAGTCTTTTCCTAACACAATCAGTTTGGATAAGAACACATCTATGTTAAAAGAAATAAGAGAGTTGGGGGTCTCTGACTCTTACCCGCTCTTGGGACCCTTTCCCTCCTACTGCATTGCCTCTCGCGGCTTTGACAGGAGGGTTTGTGCTGGTCTTATTGTACCTTGTTAAGTCATGTTCAGTGACTATTCCTGGGAGGTTTGCTCATTCCTGAAGGGAAATGGAGGAGGGCTGGATCAGGGGATAGGGGAGGTAGGGGTGTTGGCGAATGGGAGACATGGAGGGAGTGGAAACTGCAGTCACACCATATTTAAAACAAACAACAGATTAATAGTTATACAACAGATAACTAATAGCAAGCATGTGACTTGGCGCCAGTGTTTCCCCCATTTTGAGGAAAGAGGTTGGCTGGTTTTGCAAAGGTTGACTCATGTGAGTTAAGAAATGAGGCATGATGCCAGGACTCTAATCTTAATTTGTCATCCGGGAAAGCTAGCTATAAACTGAACTTTTTCTGCTTTTATTCTCTATGTTTCTCATATCTTAAGAATCTGAAAATCCCTGTTATCCATTTGAACATGAAGCCTATGGCTTAGTCTGGGCAACAGAGATACTGTAGAAATAAAAGGCTTGTGCACGTACTTTTGCTATGATCATGGTTATAAGTGTAATTGACACTGTTCTTGCCCTCCAGTGCTGTTCAGAGGAAGTGAGCCCCTTGGGAGTTCCTGTTACTGACATCTGTGCTTTAGAGAACCTTTCCTTGCCCATGCCACATCAATTAAACCTAAGGTGAGAGAGGTGAAAGGGTCCCATGAGAGGACAGTGCATGTTGTAAGGACAGTGAATTTCACACATCAGTAGGTCGCAGTTAAGGTCTACTTCTGATGAATGGATTCCTGCTCTTTACCTTGGCTATGCATAGCACCCATTTCTGTATACCCCTGTTATGAAGGGTTAAAATGTCTCATGTGCCTCTGATGCTTTGACTAATTTTAGTCTATAAAAGAAATTTAAAGTAGCCACATTAACAGGAAAAAAAACCCCAGATTTTATTATGTGCCCAAACATAGAACCTATTCATGCTCAGTATGAGTGTCAAACCAGGTTTTAATAGCATTTTGGGTTACACAAAGAAATAGAGGGACTGTGACTGCTTGCAGGCTAGGAGGATGCAAGTTGTGGTAGGTCAATGAAAGTAGTGAGGTAAACAAAAGTGTGCAGAACAACCTTCCCAGATGACAGTCATCGAGTCAGCTATGTCACCCCTGTCCAATCCAGGTGACAGTCATTAGGTGGGTCAGCTGTGGTCACCTTTATTCTCTCCAGGTGACAGTTGTTAGGTCAGCTGTGGTCACCTCTGTCTGGACCAGGTGACAGGTGTGGGATTCTAATCTATCTTTTTGAAGATCTTTCCCAAGTAGATAAGGAAATGACATAAACAAACAAACAAACAAACAAAAAACAAAACCTCTCCCCGTACCTGCTGCTTAGTAAAGGAAATAGATGCAGCAAATTGAAAGTCTTTAGAATGGTCCAGTGTTCTCAGAGGTCTGTGTACCTTGGATATTTCCTTTTAGGAGGATATTAGTCTATAGAAAGACAACGATTATGTCTACTTTACCTATCTTTGTACTTGTACCAAGGTAGTGCTTGCCCTGTAGTAAATGCTCAATAAAATAAAAACTTCCCTGAGTTGAATTTAGGCTCCTCCTTAAGAAGGAGACCTAGCTTGCCCCATGGAGCAGTACTAGTTAATGCTAACATGGTTTGTCTGAACTGCTTCATGTTACCATGGAAACAAAATGAGCAGTTCCTGTGGGTACCACCACCTGTCACTGAGAGGTCCCCAAAGAGAGTTAAAAACCCATTTGCTGGTCTCCAGCTGGTCTTCTTCTGCAGTGGCTGAACTCCTGCTGCAAGAGAAAGGACCCATCATGGAAAAGAGCAGCAGGAGCCAGCACTAAAAGCCTTTCTTTTCTGGACAAGTAAGGCAGATGGGAGTTGACCAGCTCCATTGCTCAGACCATACAGCCCCTTGGGTGGCATGCTCAAGCGAGCCTCTTTGGGCAGGGAGGCAAGAGAACAAATCCTGCCTTCCTAGGGGCCTTTATGTTGAGTTCCATTGGTTCCTAACACCAATTATGCCATCACTGTTTAATGATACCTTTGAACTGGGGATTGCTGGCTTTGGAAAAATTTCATCAGTTTCCTGGTTCAGCTGTTGATGGAAATCAATGTCAAGATGAAGATTAAAAGACATGGAAGGCTCTCATTATTGTGCAACTGTTTCTAGGCTTGGGAGGGAGTCACTGCACATGGGTTAGCTAAACTGTGGAACTGTGGACAGTTGCAGTCAGGGGAGGTCCTCAAGACTCCGAATCCCAGTTAGAATGCCTTGCAAAACTGCTGTGAAATGATCCAAACTAATTTGCTCAAGGACTGTCATTAAGGTCTTGTGGATAAATGTCAGTGGTCACTTAGGAGTAGAAGCTGGGAGGGTTGTAAGGATCCTCCTCACACTTGCCTAGTGCATGATGGTGGTAGTTAGGTTTCTGAGCAAACTCTGCCACATATTGTTGGACAGTAAGATGGCTCCCAAGTGGTCAGCTCTTCTGTTTCAAATCCTTGATCAAATTTGATGTAGATGGTCATGAGGAAAAAAAAAAAGTGATACCCTGGAAGCTAGATTCGTCATGCGTTATTGCGAAAGTGTTTAATTTATTTCATATTTCACTTGCAATTTTGAAATGTATAGACACATCATATAGCATAATTGTTAATGTAGTGTGTGTGTGTGTGTGTGTGAATATGTGTGTGTGTATGTGTGTGATGTGTATAGGTATACATTTCATGTTTCACATGTAGAGGTCAGCAGACAACTGTGGAGTTGATTCTCTCCTTCCTTCATGTGAATTCTAATAATCAAACCCAGGTCACTAGACTTGCAACAAACTTGAAGGAAATTTGTATTAGGAAAACACCAGGGACCAAGTGGTTCTTCCTTAGCTTCACACTCCAAGATAATGCGTGAGAGGAAGACTGGAAGTATGTCCAGTCAAGCAGTTTTGGTCAGATTATCGGAGGGTTGACCCTTATCTCAGTTCTGGTGACAAGAATCTCCATGTAAAGGGAATTGTTGTATCTGGGGGTGTGGATGGAAATCTCACTATGCTCCACAAGGTGTTTACCTAAGAAGATGGTGATTCTGAGGAACAGGGACAAGCTCTCACTCTCATGAGATAATTGCTTCTGCTCAGAGGGGACAGCCTCATTGCAGGGAGGGAGGTGGTCCGCAAGGCTTTGCCTGCTGTTCTTGGAAGGTTTCAGGCCATATCAGAAGACTTCTGGGAGCTTCCCCTGGGATTGGGAGAAGGATGTTGTCAACACTGACATTTGGGAATCTGCCAACAATGCCTTGGTTGCTCCTGTTTTCATGCCTTTAGTTTTGTGGGAAGAGGATGACCAAAGTAAGGTTAATATACTTTTAATGATAGGTACGATTATGTGCACAGATCAGCAGGTTTCTGAAGCTCAATACAAAGGAGACAGTATGCACTGAAGGCAGAAATGCCCAAGTTTTATTGTGTTTTTAGTAACCTCTTAGATATCTGCAGTGAAGCATTGGTGCTTTCAGAATGATCAGCACCTTCATTCTTTCACAACTCTTCAACACATGGCTGCTGTCTCCTGTGGATATGTATTCAGTGTGAGATTGCTGATCATTCTGTGTAAAAGTATGCAAGATTTCACTTTCTCTGCACTCTTTTCCTAAATGCCATCTGACAGGTATAATGTGATATTTTAGTGTGGCTTCTCTCATGACCAGTGATACTGAGGACCTTTTTAAAACTCCTGTTGGCCATTTGTATGCATCTAGTCAGGTTCTTTTACCCATTTCTACAATGGATCATTTCTTTTCTTGCTATTTGTTTAATTTCTTCATGTGGTTTAGATACTAACTCTTTATCAGATATATGATTTTCAGTGACTTCCTCCCACTCTCTAGGGTGACTCTTCACACTTCTGATTCTTTTTCTTGTCTGTGCATAAGCTTTTTACGTTGATATAATCTCATATTTCTATTTTGTTTCCTATGCCTTTGAATCACATCTCCAAACCCATTCGCTTATACCATAGTCGCTGAGTGTTGCCCCTATATTTCTTCTTGGAATTTCAGTTTGAGGTCTCATACTTAAGCCCTTAATCCATTTAGAGTTGATCTTGGCAGATGGTACAAGAGTTTATTTTCATTCTTCTACATGCGGCTATTCAGTTGTCCTGACATCACTTAATGAATAGATCATCTTCATTGTGTGTTCCTGCACTGTTATCAAAAATCAATTTACTGTAAATGTGCAGGTTCAACTAACTTTAAAGTCAGATACAAGGCAAGAGTCCTCTGAGTCAGGATTTGTTCTATCCAGAGTAAAGCCTGGAGTATATTTGAAAAACAAAAAAGAGACTACTGCTCTTGCTAGGTCTTTTTAGTTCATTCTACAAACACAGAAAGAGCCTTTAAAATGTTTTCATCTAAGTCAAATGTCTGGAAGGCCATTCATTTCATTAGTGGAAAAGGCAATGCTCACATCCATTTTATTATCATTTTCTGGGACTGAGAAGGATCATTAGATTCATCTCTGGGGGCATGGATTTAAGTTATATGCTTTAAACATCCATAGAGTGGTGTTCTGAAGTAGAAACTTAAGGCTTTTCTTTTTTTTGGAAAGTCAGTTGGATGGTGTTTTGCAGGGGCAAACACACGAAGGAACATTTAGCTGAAGCACGCACAGGTGGAGGATGTTCTGCTAAAGTGTGTGAAAGCACACGAGATGAAGGATTCTTTATTAACAGCATGTATGTATTGGTCTGCCTTACCTTGTGTAGTTGAGTTGTATTTGTTGGGGTTCTATAGAGAGATATGCACCAAAAACCTTCTGGTGATGTTGTAGTTTTTTGTTGCTTTCTCGGACTTAGTCTGATTGGCAGAGTGATGTCAGCTGAGACAGCTGTACATGCTGAGGCAAGACAGGTGCTGAGGCAAGGCCCATGGAGGACATGTGATGTTTGGGGGGTATAAATAGGACTCCATGGACAGTGATGGGGGCTGAACTAGGCTTGCTTAAAGAGCTAGCTATACAACGCTTGTGGGTCTCGTGTCTTTGCTGATCTTTGTTTCCCTGAGAGAGACAAAACCAAGAACTTTTCTTGGTGCTCCTTTTGGTTTTTCTTGTTGACTCTCATTGAGGCTGAGGCCTAGCTCTCTCTGCTAGGTTGTGTCACCACTGTTGCTAACCCAACTCTACCGAACCGGATTGCTGGTGTATCCACGAAGTATTTGTGAGTGAATTGAGCTGCCGCTGTTTACCTGTTAACTGAACTGCTGATTTCCAGACATCACAGACACTAGTTGCTCCAAAGAACCTTTTTGTTTGTTTGGTTGGTTTTTGTTTTTTTTTTTTTT
>NC_034590.1:146455576-146465256 GCF_900095145.1 Mus pahari
TTTCTCTGTGTAGCCCTGGCTGTCCTGGAACTCACTCTGTAGACCAGGCTGGCCTCGAACTCAGAAATCTGCCTGCCTCTGCCTCCCAAGTGCTGGGATAAAAGGTGTGTGCCACCTTTCAAAAGAAGAACCCAGCCCAAAGAACCTTTCTAAACAGGTCTCTGCTCCCCACCCTCATATTCTTTCTTTTCTACTACCTCTGATGGCTGGTGGGCTACAAAGGAGGTTAAAGCACTTAAGAACCATCATAACAAACAGGGTTTGAAAAAAATTAAAGTTAAAGGTTCCTATGGTAACAGAACACTCTGGGAAACCAGATGAGAGCAGTCAGCGTGAAGCATCTGATGTCATGACAGAAAGCAGAAGTGTGGTACTTAGGAGTTTTCACTGCATTTTGAATTATTTTTTCTTAGGATTGTATTTATTATTTGTGTGTGTGTGTGTGTGTGTGTGTGTGTGTGTGTGTGTAGATGAATATATGTGGATGTCTGTGTGGATACCAGAGGTCAGCCTTGGTTGCTTCCTTAGGCATCATTTTTTTTTTTTTAATGTCTCACTGAGACCTGATGCTAGCAAATTATACTAGGCTGGCGAGAGGCCAGTAAGCCCCACCTGTGTCTGCCTCCCTAATCCTGTGTTACAAGTTTGCATCATCACACCCAACTTTTTGTGTGCATTGGGAGCTAACTCAGGTTCTCACATTTAGAGTACAAGCACTTAACTGACTGAGCTATCTCTCCCTTATCCCCATCTTCCTCCCCTTTGAGACAGGATCTTGCTATATATCTTAGGCTGGCTTCAAACTCATTCTCCTCCTGCTTCTGCCTCCCAAGTGCTGGACTCATGAGCATGTGCCACTATGCTGATCTAAGCATATTTCTAACATGTAGCTGAACTCATATCTGACCTACCCTTTGCCTCCTTTAAAGTAATCCTCGTGGTTGGTCTGAAGTTGCTTCCATTTCTACTCAACTCTCCAAATAAATTTCCCCCTCCTTGTCTCTCAATCTAGACTCTCAGGTTGTCCATTACTTAAACATGAGACTCTTATTTGTTCCTGCTCAAGCTCCCCCACAATTGTTGCAAAGACCCATTAAGTTTCTTAACAAATCGGAAGCCTAGGTTTGGCAGGTTCTGAACTATTCTCACTCACCCTCTAAGCTATCTATTTCACAGCCATGTGGTCCTTTACCTTCAACTTGGATTGTGCTCTGACTTTCTCTGCTCCATGTGTATCCTCACGTCAAATCTCTTGGTGACCTGCTCATCCTGACTCCTCCTGAACCCTCTGACTCACGGCCACCTCCTGGTCTCCCCATGTGGTCTCTATGCCTTCCTTCTTCATGGTCCTTCTCTTCCCTTTTTCTCCCCAAGGCCCCTGACTAGGATCAGAAGTCCAGGCTTCCCATATAATTTTCCCATAGAAAATTATACTAGGCTGGGTAAACATTTTTACAGAAAAGAATTTTTACATAGTATTGAGTCAGGAGATGCTTAACCGTGCTACCATGCCACTGGACTGTAGGCAGATGTCTGGGCATAGACATCAGCCCCAGAATACCCAGTGCACAGGACCAACATCTAACACTCTCATGCTGGTCTCTTTCCTGCACAATAGTGAGTGAGTGGCTGAGCCCTGGAAAAACTCGAAGGGAGGTGACATCATGCTTATTGTAGAGGAAGAATCTTGGGTCTTGAGAGATGCTGCTCTCTTTTTTGTTACATAAGTTATGTAAACCCAAAGTTTATAGGTAAATATATCTTTGGGTACACTATTAAAAATTATTTACTTCTAATTTCTCATTTTTTTCTTAAATCAGTTCTCTCATTCTATATGTCATCCCATCAGGATTCAAAATATTTTTGTCTTAGAGTTACTGTATCAATAAAGTACATGCCAGTAAGATCATTACAAATGTCAGTCACTAATAGGATTAAGTAGTTCCCCCTTATGCTTGCAAGCTATTGCAATAAAAATACATTCTTAACTCTACATCTGCAAAGTTTAAACACAGAATCTGATCAATATAGCAACAGGAGACCCATGACTGTGTAAATATTCTCCTCAGAAAAAGTTGGCTTTGGCCCATCTCACGATGGGAATCTGTTTATTTAACCTGGCAATTAGTGAGATACACGAATAAGAGATGGAGAAGCTGTGTTCTCATTCCATATTCCCATTAATCTGCTAGAGAAGTGTGCCCAGTGCAAGGTAATAGCTTTCCTGATACTGATCAGGTTAGTGGCACAGCCAAGATGAAAGACCTCTCTTTCATGTGTTTTCTTTGCTAAGGGAGAAATTATTTATTTTGAACAGAATATCAGAACTCAGGAATGGAATTGTTGTTTGTGTACATACAATGAATTGAACTCTGGGTTTTAAGGTGAATTTTAGATAAAAAGAAATAAAAGAAGGGTGCATCTTCAGGTGGAAGAATGTAATTTTTATCTACTCTCCTGTTTGTCTGCTCATGATAAAGGAATTCAAGTACATCACCCAGACTGTTAGTTAAGTTGTACAATAGCAGCTGGGAAATGTGGCCCAGAAAGAAGCATCTCTTGGCCTGTGAAAAACAGGCTGGGCATTGTCCAAAGTCTCAAGAAGAGGTCTGTGATGAGGAGGAGATCAAAAAATTCTTCCCTGGGTAGACTTAAACACATGTGAAAGAGATATGCCCAAGACTAAGTGGTCTTTAGATAAAAAGGTTTATTGAACTGTTGGAGATGTAAGCCAAAAAAGGAACCAGATATCACTTTTTTTTTAAATCTTACAGTAGCAAGGCTATTATAGCAGTTAGAAAAACCTCTGCTAGCTCTTAAGCTAAGCACATTTTTTATAATAAGAAATGTGATAGAAAAAAAAAACCATGAAGCTATTTGTCTTGAGCCAGCGTTGACTACAGAGAAGAGAAGCAGGATAATATTAACAGGTATAGCTTTGGGGAAGGTGGGCAGTTTATTAGAAGGAATAATTACTGCTTTTCCATGGGCTGCAGTTGTAGGCAGGATACACTGGCCTCTAGATCATTATGATGGGATTCAAACTGAGGTTTTAACATATATTCAGGAAGGTAAAATAGCTATTAATGTATTAAACTTCCCACCTTTCCTTATCCCTGGACAAGAAGATTATGATTTAACGTTGTTTTAAACAAGTACAGATTAGTGCAATAAGAGGGAAAGATTAAAGTCAACTCCACTATAACAAAAGGCAAGAGGGTGTTGAATACTGGGGCACACTGGCTACTGGACAAGTGTTTAGATGGGGGGCTTTAGAAGAGAGGTTCATCCACATGGTTAGGACATCTATATTTGTCTAAGTGTCTACCTTTCTCCAGACACTGGGAGATGCATTTTGATAATATTATTTCAGAGAGCTGCCTCCCAAGTTCTTGAGTTGGGATGAGAAAGAAATGTACAGTAGAGCTAAGGTAAATCCTCTAAGAAATGGTAGGACAGTGGCCTATAGTCAGAAAGAAATATATCTAGACTTAGTCCAGCTCAGGAAGGGCATTGCAGCTATGTTGGTGTAGATGGAGGGATAGGGCAGGCAAGCAAAGGTGTGTTAAATAAGGTATCTTGGGCTCTGCTGGAACAAGTCCCTGTTCAGTAGTTCTCTGTGGCACGCAAGGTACTTGCAAAGGAAGTCCTATCAAAAGTGACCTTTTTCTGGAATAGTCCTGGAAAAGTAGGCTATCCCAGGGCAGTCTACCTTTAAAATAAAGCCTTGTGTTACCCTAAGCTGAGGTGGAGGGTCAGCCCTGCCAAACTGGCTGCATCAGGGAAGCTGAAAGGTTAAAGCTTGAAGAGGGTAAGGAAAGAGTTTCAAGCATTGCATGTACCTGTGTGTATGGCTGATGTACATACGATAGTGTAGTTGCACGTGCCTGTTGGGGTCTCCCACCTCCCCTAACCACTCCCCCTCCACAGGCGCACAGGCATACCAGAGTTGCTACCCAGATCTCCCAGAATGCAGTGCCCTCGGACTGCCCACCATCGCTCGGACTGCCCACCACCGCTCGGACTGCCCACCATCACTAGGACTGCCCACCATCACTAGGACTGCCCACTATCACTCAGACTGCCGGGACAACTTCAAAAGACTCAAGGGCATGCTGGGAACCCTTCCTAACCCATCCTTGTACTTAAGCAAGTCCGATCAATAAAAGTCGAGCCTTGATCAGAGTCCTTGCCAAGGCCTCCATATTTCTTTTCGCAGCCCTTTCCCTTTTAGGAGTTCCCGCCCTTCAGTGCGAATCCAGACCGGAGTGTTTCTGCAGGCAGAAACACTCACGTGCCTATGTATACAAAATGCAGAGCCCAGAGGAAGACCTTTTAAAATCCTTCTCTACATTGTTTTTCTGAGATAGCATCTCTTAATGAACCTTATGCTCACTATTTTGGCTAGGCCAGTGAGTTCTCAAAATTCCCATCTCCACCTTCCCAACTCTGGCATTATAAGCATACTGGCCTGCCCGGTTCATGCACGATTGTGGGAGATTTGAATTCAGACTTTTTTTGCTTTCACAGTAATTTTTTATACACTGGGCCATCTCCACAATACCTCAAATATTTTTAAAATGCTGTCTTGCTGAAAACTAACCTTCAACTTAGAAAAGCATAGAACAATACATGTTTGCAAACCTATATGCATGTCAAATATATGCCTCATCTCTCCTAGAGCTAAGTCCTTTGTGTTTACCTTTGCCCAACAGTCTTGGTGATACACTGAACACCTAATAGTAGAGTCAGTAGCTGCTCAGGGGCTATCTCATGTTCCCTGGGTCTATTTTTCAACAAATTAAAGTGGCTAAGTTTCACCTTATCTATTGTACTTCTTTAATAAAATGTTACTTTCTCAGTGAGGCTTTCTTGGATTACTACATAGCATCTTTGTGGTCGTTGGAATATGCTTGGCCCAGGAAGTGGCACTATTAGGAGGTGTGGTCTTGGTGAAGTAGGTGTGGCCTTCTTAGAGGAAGTGTGTCACTGTTGGGATGGGTTTGGAGACACTTCTCCTAGCCATGTGGAAGCCAGTCTTCTCCTGTTTGGTTTCAGAACAAGATGTAGAACTCTCAGCTTCTCCAGCTCCATGCCTGCCTGGACACTGTCATGCTTCCTACCATGATGATAACAAACTGAACCTCAGAACAAGTAAGCAAGGTCCAATTAAATATTGTTCTTTATAAGAGTTGCCTTGGTCATGGTGTCTCTTTACAGGAATGAAAACCCTAAATAAGACAATCTTCTTACTTTCCCTTACTGTCTTTTCTGTTCTTACAGAGTACTTAAAGCTTTCTTCTGTGTATGGTTTGTCTTCCCCTCCCCATCATGGAAGTCGAGGGGAAGGTATCTTTGCATCACTGTTTATGGATGTACTTCAAGGGCCTAACACACAATGCATATACAGTAAGTGTTCACTGAATGAACAGAAGCAAAGGCACTACAGCTTCTCAGAAAGTGAGAGTGCTTCTTTGGGGGTGAGCAGGGACTCAGAGGGGGAAAGAATGAAGTCATTCTAGAGCCTACACCTGGGGGTCGTGGATGAGATGCAGAACAGTGTTTATACTGAAACATCATCCCTCAAGACACGTGGAAGTCCTAAGCCCCAGTGTTGCCCCATTGGAGATGGTTCATTTAAAGAGGTCATAAAGGTTAACTAGGGATCATCAGGATAGAACCCTAATCCAACAAGACTGACGCCTTTTGAATAAAGAAGGACAACACCAGAAATGTGGAGGCACAGTGAGAAGGTCTACCTGTGAGCCGTGGAGCAAAACCTTAGGGCAGACCATGCCTGCTTGCTTCCTTAGAGTCTTGGTCTATCCAGGCCCCAAACCTTTGAGAAACAGGTATCTATTGTTTGAGTCACCCAGCAGCACTTGGTACCTTGCTATTGAAGACCAAGGAAATGAACGAAGATTTGACATGAGAGCTCTTGCCCTGAGCTGTGCTATCAGGGGCACTGAAGTGAGTTAGGGAAATGGAGTTAGAAACTTACTACTAAACAAGTGCAGAGATGTCTTTTTACCTAAGTATGTGCTCTTGCCTTTCTCAAGTCGAAACACAAAAACCATTTGGCAGCTTGCCTCAAACCTAGCCCCCTTCTACTTCCTTCTTTGAGTTCAATAGTGGTATAAGGTTTGGGGGAAAGTGCTGTGTGGCTTGTGTGTTTATGTATTTGTTAATTCACTCACTCATTTATGTAATATGTGTCTGTTATAACTCAGGCTTTAATGATCTAGAGAGATGGATTCAACACTTCCCTTGCCACAAATAGGCTCATAGATTCTGGCAGTTGAGAATCACATAAGAAAGCAAATACATCACAGTGGGAGATGCTCAAGGAATGAGAGGTGTTTCCATAGGGATAGGGATAACAGAGAAGCCAGTAGCTGTTGAATACTCATTAGTAAAAAGTGAAGAACTAACATAGGCCAATTTCATCTCAGGGGCAAATTAAACCATCATTGATTCATGTATATAAAGAGCATGAATTTTGCATAGAGTACTTCCAGGTTCCTACAAAACAGGGTGAAAAGTCTTTCTCTGAGGAAGCACCATTCCTAAGTGGGTACATTTTCAGACCAGAATTATCAGGACTCTGAAACCCCTTCTACTAATATAAGGCTAATATTACTTGACACATTTTTATTGGTGAATCCAAGTTTTGTATTGGATCTCAGATATGCTGCCCATCTGTTGTGCTCGAGTGTCTGTGGGGACAATGTTTAACCTTTAGGTTAAATGGTTCTTAAATGCCACAATGAGGAGGATGGTGTCACGTCAGCACACTATGAATTACCCTTGTCCCCTGGTGGCATTTTGTGCTTTATAAAACCTCCAAAGTACAGCTTAATGAGAACTGTTATCACCATAGGCTGGGTAAGGATATTTTGTTACAGATGTAGAATTGGCTTAGAGACAGGAAGCAAAATGAGTGGAAATGCACATTTGTTATGAAGGAGAAGGGTAAACACGGTGAGCGTCCTCAGGGATTTGCCTGTGCCAGTCTTATTTAATACCTTATAAATGATTCAGTGAAAGGATTGCCCAGTGAAGCCTCCCACATCTGCAGCTAACACTGAGCTATTATGGAGAAGGAAATTGATGAGTACCAACTGTGGAGAAAATGTAGAAGCTGTGCTAATGAATTCCAATGATAGGTGAGTCTCTAAATGTAGATAGGTACAATGCATTAAACAGACCAAAAATTAAAAGTGTGAAAGGATAGTTGTAACACATGAAAAAAGAAAAGGACACTAGAGTGTCAGTACATCTGTGGAGACCCACAAGGACCCATTGTTATACTAGACAAGAAGTGTTGGTAGCAATAAACCTGATGGGAAGCTCCTTGTGGTTGTTTGAAGCAGAATAACCCCCCATAGACTCATGTGTTTGAATGCTTGGCCCACACTATTTGGAGGTATGGCCATGTTGGATAAAATGTGTCACTGTGGAGGAAGGCTTTGGGGTCTCAAGCTCTGCCCAGTGGAGCATACAATCTCTTTCTGCTGTCTGCAGACCAAGATGTAGAACTCTCAGTTCCTTCTCCAGCAGTCAGGCACCGGTGAGGGTGCAGCAATTGCCATCTAGGGAGCCAAATCACCCCACACCCTGATATCTTACCTTTTTTGGATGGGAAAAATAAAGTGTCATTCAATATGGACACCTTACTAGAATTAGTGATTTTTAACCATGCTTAGAAGTAATTTAATACTGTCAAGTTCCCTGAGAAAGGGCATCTTGGCTCTGTCCCAGATGATCAAACAATTAGAATTGGATAGATTGAGTGTTGAGTGGGTGAGGACGACTTATCGATTCTGAAGCGGAAAAGTCCAACCCTGTACTGAAAAGGCAGTGCTCATATTCTGATTAGAAATTTCCTTTCTCTTATACTTTAGAGTCTGGAAATTGCTTTATAGCTGCCTGCAATGTTTCTGTTCCGGCTGTCCTGGGTGCTCTTCATAGGCCTACACAATGCCGTAAAGTTTCCCTTGATTTCTTTATGCTACTGAGGGCTTCACTATTCAAACGAAGCCCGCTAGTCTTAGACTTCTGTGATCCTCAGACCCATGCTTGAGAATAGAAATGAGGGACAACGTCTATTTTCTTTGGTGAGTTGGTCCAAATTTTCAGCAGTGACACAGAGTTCCAGGAACTTGTCCATTTAGGAGGCAATGGTGAGTCAAGAACTCTGAGCAACTGAGCAGTAGAGAGATTTCCTCTGTCCCTAGTTTGTTTAGTATATTACCTACCACAGCACGGGGTATTGAGCAGTTCTCTTGCTTTTTGTGTCTTAAAATCCATGTAGAACTGAATTGGTTCTTAGGGTTTTGCTTGACTTCTCTGAAAGTGTGAGAAACTTTATGTTTTAAATACACAGCCTAAAATTCTGGCATCTAAATACTTTCTAAAATTTAAACTTATCCCATGACTTTGAAGTGGTAAATGGTAAATGGAGATGTATTTTAGAATGCTATGACAAATTTTATTATATTATTATTCTTTTTGTTTGGTTGGTTTTGGTTTTTGAGACAGGGCTTCTCTGTAGTCTTGGCTGGCCTTGAATTCAGAGAAATCCACTTGCCTCTGCTTCCCAAGTGTTGGGACTAAAGGTTTTTACCACCACACTGGGAGCTATGACAAATTTTAAATAGATTTACTTAAATAATAAACTTTAATAATATATGTTATTGTATTTTATGGCAGGGTATAACTATTAAAATGATTGATTATAAAAGTTCAGAGAAAATGTTAAGGACAAGGCATTCCTTATCAGTTTCTTCTCCCCCAAACAATTATTATTTCCTTTATTTTACACATGAATAAATTAATGTTTAAAGTTAAATACTCAAGTCTGTCTGCAAATTTGATAGCCAGAACCAGCCTGTCATACTATTTCTAAATGTTAACATTACCATATGAATTCTACAATCATCGCCTTTAAATTTTCTACTATACAGGAGAAGAGAATGTTTTCAGAAAATGCTATTTTGTTATCCAAAGTAAAATACTTGAGTAATTTTCTTGTAAACATTAATGAACAAAGCTTTATTCTGGCAAATGACTCATTTACTTACCTTGTTTATGGACACTAAACAATCTAATAAGTTTTAATTATTCTTATTTTTCGCTCTTAAAAAAAAATCTCTATCCAATGTTCCTACAAGGAATGGATTTTTGATTGGCTTACGCTCTCAAGGCAGAATACAATAAGCCTAATAGCCCCGAGCAGTACTCAAAACTGATCTGACATGTGTCCTGAGTATTCCAGACCATTATCTCTATTATAGAACACAGCTTTATTATAAATCCATAGGCTATGCATCCCGCTAACTACATACTACTTAGCAAACCGCTTCTGTCTTTGCCACTGTTTCTGTCTCCCTTTGTTGGTTGGTATTTCTAATTGATCTGGATTTGAGATGCTGAGATAGTCTAGTGCCCCCTACTGGAAGCCTGTTTTGGGTGGGATGTCATGGAAAGGGTTTCTGAGGAGGATAGGCTAATAGGCTTAACTGTCCAAGATTTAGCCTGAGAAAAAGATGTATTCATAGGAAGATAGGTGACCAACTAGTCTAAAAGATCATTGTCAGTCTGATTTGGATACCAAAACATACTGTTTCACCAAATACTGAACCCCCTTTCAAACACACACACACACACACACACACACA
>NC_034590.1:146465291-146468645 GCF_900095145.1 Mus pahari
AGAGAGAGAGAGAGAGAGAGAGAGAGAGAGAGAGAGAGAGAGAGAGAGAGAGAAAGAAAGAAAGACAGATAGAGAAACAGAGAGCAGGTTTTTTGGCAGCTTCAGATAAGAATGTTTAGGATAAAGACCAGAGCCAAATAGTGTACTCTGGACATAATAGGATTGCTAAACCCATGAACTCACAGCAGTTGAATTTATAAACTACATCAAACTTGCACTAGATCAAGCCAATCAAAATTTCAACATGGAGAAGGAAGGGCTCTCTGAGCCCTCACTAATAACTCACAAGCTAAGGTTAGTTAGTGTCTTTTAGGAGAGGAAATCTCAGTTTTATTCAAGGAGGCAATTTCTGGTTAGTCAATCATGCACCAGTGAATAAGTTCATACCCAGAAGCACATGCATAGCACTAATTTGAGTTGATGGAGGGCTTCCTTAGGGTTTTATTGCTGTGAACAGATGCCATGACCAAGACAACTCTTTATAAGCACACCATTTAATTGGGGCTAGCTTACAGGTTCAGAGATTCAATCCAGTATCATAGGTCACCAGAGTAAGCTCTGACTGTATAAGCTCATTTAATCTAATACCCAAAAGGTTCCATCACTTCTGTTTTACTGTATGGGTTAGGACTTAATGTGAACTTGGGGAAACACAGTTCAGCCCAGAGAAATTTTTTATTTGATAGGATGTTACTAGGATATAAGAACATTTATCTCATAACAACATGGGGATTAGCCTCAGAACTGAGCAACATAGAGTGGCAAGATCAAGTCTGGATAACTCTTTATATATGGTAGAAATAGCTATGTGCTCAACTAACTGTACCCCAAACTTCTGACTACACAAGTCTATTATTTTCCTTTTATAGAATAGACTTTGGAGGGACTGAATCTTTCCCATTACAACCAAATATTTCTCTTTTTCTTTTATTGAAAATGAATTCCCCCGCCCCACACAATATATTCTGATTGTGACTTCCCCTCATCTATTCCTTCTTGTTCCTTTCCAACTCCCTTCTCATCTGGGTCTATCCCCTTTCTGTTTCTTGTTAGAAAACACTCATCTAAGAGATACTAATAAAATAAATAAATAAAATAAAATAAGATGAGGCAAAAAATAAATAAATTGGAATAGGACAAAACAAACAGAAGGAAAATAGCTTAAAAGAAGGCACAAAAAGAGAGACCCACTTAGGCATCCCGTAAAAACAATCACAAGACCAGAAGTCACAATATATACTCAAACCTGTCAGCATTTACTGCTGGCCATGCAGCCTACCCTTAATTGTAGTTTGTTTCCGCAGATAGAATCCCTTGGAGGAAACTAAGTTGTCATTTGCAAGTGGTCACCAGTTGGAGATAGCTCTGACTTAGGGATGGGGCCTGTGTCCACTTCTTTCAGCTGGAGGACCCCATGTGGTGCATGCAGATCTGTGTAGGCACTCCTCTCTCTGTGTCCATTCTGTTGGGATTAGACCTTGTTTCCCTGGTGTCCTCCATCCCTCTCTGGCTCTAGCCCTCTTCTTTTTACTTCCTCTTCTGTAGGGTTCCCTGAGCCCGAGGGAGGAGATTTAGTGGAGACATCCTGCTAAGGGCTGTGTGTTCTGAGGTCTCTCCCTCCCTGCATCTGGTCTGCCTGTGGGTCTCTGATTTGTTCCTATCTGATGCAGGAAGAAGCGGCTCCATTGAAGGCTGAGCAGAGCACTGATTTACTTCCCAGGCTGGCCGGCCACTGGGTTCCCAGGAAATCACCAGACATTTCTTGTGATGAAGTTAGTTGAAAAGATAAAGTGAGATTCCACATATAAAACCCTTAACGCAGCACCTGGGGGAGTACAAGCACCCAATATGTAATAGCAGCTCAGAGTATTATCTGTGGTTGATCAGTGATGGACCCAGATTGGTTCAGATTTTCAGAAATACCTGGTGGGAAACAGCAACTCATCATCTGAAAAGCATGGTGAGTGTAATTCTGAGAACTCTGAGTTTGTGGAAACTCAATCTTGAAGGGCATTTGGGTGTTCGACAGATTGCTCTCAGGAAAACCATAACAGCTCCAGCAAGCACATAATATATGGTTTTAGCTGATGTGATTTGTCTTTCCAAGGAGTTGAAGGAAAGGCAGGCTGAGATATTTTTGAATGAAGAGGTAAAATCACAGGGGGTTATTCACATCAACTTAGCAAAGAAGAGAAAGGACAAAAAAAATGGGAAAATATATAATATTGCACCAAAACTTCTCACCATTTCAACAAGTTTTGGTTTTTAAACTTGTTTGGGATACTATACTGATCAGAAAAATTACTAACATTAATAGGTATGTTGTTTTAATGGTAGCAAACAAAATTTTTTTGAATGATTTTGTGTGTGTGTGTGTGTGTGTGTGTGTGTGTGCAAGTGAGTGAAAAATCCAGAACTGGGTGGGTCTCAGATACCCTGGAGGTTGTAAGCTACCTAATGTGGGTTCTGGGATCAATTTCCAGTGCTCTGCTGGAGCAACATGCTTTTTACCATTCATCCATCCCTCTAGCCATCGTCCATTATATGGACTAGGGGATGGAAGAGCCAGTTTAGTGTATAACGGAAACGTTGCTTAGTTCTGGTTTCTGCACGTGCACCCTCCTTGGATGCCTTGATGATAGGACAGGGGATACACATACAAGACACTTAGTACTGCTTTATTATTTAATGCGAACTAACACATTCATTAGACCATCGAGGGAAGAACTTAGAATTCCTATTAATGAACTAAGTGGATTATTACATGTATGCTTAGGCACAGAAGGAAATAAAAGCTCCCTGACTTGTGGTGTTATACTTGATATTCAAGGGCTAGTGAATTACAGTAGCAAAAGATGATTAACAAGCATGAAAGAATGAAGTACTAATAAGTGAAGTATACTTATATCTGAGTGTATTCAGTGCTGAGTAACTTCTTGGGGTTAGGGATCTAGAACTTGGGGCTTATACAGCATTTTAACAAGGGACAGTATTGTAGGGAAATGAGAAGCCAAAGGAAAGAACATTGAAATTCTAAGAGGTAGCAATTTGTTGGAAGAAGCCAATAAATGATAAGGGACAGTTAGAAAGGTTTGTTATTCTTGACTCTGATGATTTTCAACAGAGAGGGGGAGGGAGAAGAATGCTCCCTGTACCTACATCTTGTGAATTACTTTAAGCCCAAATGAATAAGTTATATCAAAGTGACACATTTTGGGAGATGTACTTTAAAGTTCATTCATATGATGGCTGATATTGATTTTTATTTTTAGGTTGTGTAGACATGTTTCCTTTCTTTTTTAAAATTATTTTATTAGATATTTTCTTATTTACATTTCAAATGCTATCCCAAAT
>NC_034590.1:146468656-146469872 GCF_900095145.1 Mus pahari
GTCTCTGTGCCCTCTAGTGAGTCAGGCTAAGGGTTTATCTATTTTGTTGATTTTCTCAAAGAACCAGCTTCTGGTTTGGTTGATTCTTTGAATAGTTCTTTTTGTTTCCACTTGGTTGATTTCAGCCCTAAGTTTGATTATTTCCTGTTCTCTATTCCTCTTGGGTGAATTTGCTTCTTTTCCTTCTAGAGCTTCTAGGTGTGCTGTAAGACTGCTAGTCTATTCTCTTTCTAGTTTCTTTTTGGCAGCACTCAGAACTATGAGTTTTCCTCTTAGAACTCTTTTCATTGTGTCCCATACATTTGGGTATGTTGTGGCTTCATTTTCATTAAACTCTAAAAAAGTCTTTAAGTTCTTTCTTTCTTTCCTCCTTGATCAAGGTATTGTGGAGTAGAGTGTTGTTCAGTTTCCATGTGAATGTTGGCTTTCTATTATTTATGCTGTTATTGAAGATCAGCCTCAATCCGTGGTGATCTGCCAGGATGCATGGGATAATTTCAATAATTTTGTATCTATGGAGGCCTGTTTTGTGACAGATTATATGGTCAATTTTGGAGGAGCAACCATGGGGTGCTGAGAAGGTGTATCCTTTTGTTTTAGGATAAAATGTTCTGTAGATATCTTTTAAATCCATTTCTTTCATAACTTCTGTTAGTGTCCATGAGTCTCTGTTTAGTTTTTGTTTCCAGGATCTGTCCATTGGTGAGAGTGGGGTGTTGAAGTCTCCCACTTTTATTGTGTGAAGTGCAATGTGTGCTTTGAGTTTTATTAAAGTTTCTTTAATGAATATGGCTTCCCTTGCATTTGGAGCATAGATATTTAGAATTGAGAGTTCATCCTTGGTAGATTTTACCTTTGATGAGTATGAAGTGCCCCTCCCTATCTTTTTTGCTAAATTTGGGTTGGAAATCAATTTTATTTGATATTAGATTGTCTACTCCAGCTTGTTTTTTCATTTGCTTGGAAAATTGTTTTCCAGCCTTTTACTCTGAGGTAGTGTCTGTCTTTGTCCCTGAGGTGGGTTTCCTGTAACCAGCAAAATGTGGGGTCCTGTTTGTGTAGTCAGTCTGTTAGTCTAGGTCTTTTTATTGGGGAATTGAGTCCATTGATGTTAAGAGAAATCAAAGAAAGGTAATTTTTGCTTCCTGTCATTTTTGTTGTTANAGTTGGGATTCTGTTCTTGTGGCTGTCTTCTTTTGGTTTTGTTGAGGGATTA
>NC_034590.1:146470482-146475000 GCF_900095145.1 Mus pahari
TGGGCATCTCTTTCTTTAGGTTTAGGAAGTT
Organism: Mus pahari; assembly: GCF_900095145.1. Lineage (NCBI taxonomy): Eukaryota > Metazoa > Chordata > Mammalia > Rodentia > Muridae > Mus > Mus pahari. The sequence goes on from NC_034590.1 coordinate 146,470,514, forward strand.
TTCTTCTATAATTTTGTTGAAGATATTTGCTGGCCCTTTAAGTTGAAAATCTTCATTCTCATCTACTATTATCCATAGGTTTGGTCTTCTCATTGTGTCCTGGATTTCCTAGATGTTTTGAGTTAGGATCTTTTGGCATTTTGCATTTTCTTTGATTGTTGTGTCCATTTTCCCTATGGAATCTTCTGTACCTGAGATTCTCTCTTCCATCTCTTATATTCTGTTACATTCTCTTATTTCTGTTACTGATGCTCACATCTATGGTTCCTGATTTCTTTCCTAGGGTTTCTATCTCCAGAGTGGTCTCCTTTTGGGTTTTCTTTATTGTTCTACTTCCATTTTCAGATCCTTAATGGTTTTGTTCAATTCCATCCCCTCTTTAGTTTTGTTTTCCTGTAATTCTTTTATGGATTTTTTTGTGTTTCTTCTAGCTGTTTAGCAGTGTTTTCCTGTAATTCTTTAAGAGAATTTTGTGTTTCTTTACCTGTTTAGCAATGTTTGCCTGTAGTTCTTTAAGGACTTCTACCTGTTTAGCAGTGGTCTCCTGTAATTCCTTGAGGGATTTTTGTGCTTCCTCTTTTAGGGCTTCTACTTGTTTAGCATTGTTCTCCTGTATTTCTTTGAGTGAGATTCTTCAAATCTTCTACCACCACCATGAGGTATGATTTTAAATCTATATCTTGCTTTTCAGGTGTGTTGGGGTATCCAGGACTCGCTGTGGTGGGCGTACTAGGTTCTGATGGTGCCCAGTGTTCTTGGTTTCTGTTAGTAAGATTCTTATGTTTGCCTTTCGCCATCTGGAAATCTCTGGTGTTAATGTTCAAGCTGTCTCTGGCTGGAGATTGATCCTCCTGTGATTCTGTTAGCCTCTGTCAGCACTCCTGGGAATCCAACTCTCCCCTGCATCCCTGTGGTNANAGCACTCTCTGCAGGCAAGCTCTCCTCTCGAAAGGCAGGTGTCCAGAAGTCTGGAACTCTGGTCCTCCTTCTGAGTCCTGGGGTCAAAGCCCTCCCTGTAGGCCGACTCTCATGATCCCGAGGACCTGCTGTGTGGAAAGTCCTAACCCTAACCCTCAGCTGCCTTTGCTGGGGTTCAGAAGAGAGATGGTGGGGGTGGCCCTGATCGGACTGGACCCAGCCTCTGGACGGGCGGTGTTCCTTTGTCCCTATTCTTGCTGGCACAAGCTCCTCCTGGATTCTCTGGAGTTGATTGTGATCCACTCACCCATGATCCTGACGACCTGCGACCTGCAGTGTGGAGAGACCTCCGGAATGTTCTTCTGCCTCCACTGGGGTTATGAAGAGAGATGGCAGAGGTGGCCCCGATTGAATCGGAACCTAATATTGCTTGTTAATGTGATGGGATTTAGAATCACCATGAATGTAAGGTATGGTGGAATATGATTTTAATCTCAGCATTTGAGAGGTTTAGTCAGGAAGATCTTTGTGAATTCAGGGCCAGCCTGATCTATTTGGCGAATTCCAGGATAGCCAGGGCTATATAGTGAAACAGTCTCGAAAAAACCAAAACCCCAAACCTCAAACCCAACCCAAACCCAACCCAACCCAAACCAAACTCAAACCAAACCAAACCAACCCAAACCAAACCAACCCAACCCAAACCAAACCAAACCAAACCAAACCAAACCAAACCAAACCAAACCAAACCACCATCATCACCACTACCACCACCACTACCAACAACAACAACAGCAACCACCATGGAAATAAACCTCTGGACATATCTGTGAGAGAGCTTCTAGTTTGTTAATAGAAAGTAAAGACACACTTTAATTGTGGGCAGCTTGTAGGAGGCATGGAGGTTCTTGTACTCACAGATAATCACTAGGGAATCAGGAATGCAAAAACACACAGGGTTGCCTCTTCAAAGGGAGAGATGTACAACCACTTGCTTTCCACCTAGAAGGCTGGGAACTGATATAGTTAATAGTGACATTTGAGCTGTGTAGCCAAGGCCATACTAGTTCTTCCTCCAGACCCTTTACTGAGCTTGTCTGTCTCAGACTATTTATATCCTATCCTTCCCTAGACCCCTATCTTGAATCTGTTTGCTCATTTAATCTCCAGAATGTTCACGGAAGATGTGACCCATACAGAGTTTCAGTGTAGTCATGCCTTAAGGTTTATTATGTACACGGAATTGAGTTAATTATCACCAGGAAACTTCCCCCCCCCCAAATGGTGCTGTGCCTACATATGCCTAAAACATGACTACTCAAGGTCAGACTCTTGGCTACCGAGTTGAGTCGAACTGATCTACCTTCTGATCTCTCTTAGATATCTTTGCTAGCCTTGGTGACTGCAGAGATCTCCCACAGCACCTTTTCATGGATGGGACGTCCTGGATGGAATAAACAGGGGAAAATGAGCTAAGCTCTAGCATGTGACTCTCTTGCCTCTTGCTCCTGGCATAGGTGTGAATCAGAGGCAGTGGGGCATTGGCTGAGATTTCCAGTTTCTTGTGTCCTGGAACAAAGAACTGGGTCAGAGAATTTGAATAGTGATACAAATAGAAACAGTTTATTGAAGGAGAGAATGGAAGTGGGCCTGGACAGGTCCATACTGCAAAATCACAAGGTATGTGAGTTTGTATGTCTTACGGGTCACTTACATTACACTTGTCTTCTGCCACAGATCTCATGTGTCTTTTTTTGCGTGCTGTTACATGTATTGCTGTGATTTCTCTGACAACAATTTTTCATTTTAATCTTGATATTTCTCCTTTCCTGTGCTTCTGCCAGCCTCTGCTATCATGACATCCTTGCTACTCAACAATCAAACTGAGTCAGAATGAATGACTCCTTACATTCCTGCCCTCACGGACTTTGTCAAAGCAAAAAGACACATAATTAATTAACACAAGAGAGAACTTGATGTGTGTGTGTGTGTGTGTGTGTGTGTGTGTGTTTAGGAAGAATATGTACCAGTTTTTGAACAAAGGACACATTTGTTTTCAGGATTTATATGGATTCATTTCCTAGTGAACATCAATGGTAATGCCATTTTTAGTCATGACAGATGAGTCTAGCCTTAAGCAGAGAGTAACTAGTCAGAGAGCTTTGAGATCTATGAAACAGAACATGAGTCGATGACACTCTATTCGGAAATGCACTGAGTCACTGGCTTGCTCTCTGCAGAGAATTTCAACACAGTTTACAAAACAAAACAGAAATGCATTTTCCCAGCTCTTGCCATTTACTGGCATCAGTCATAGAGAAGTGGGACTAGCATTTTGAGACATTTATCATTTATGGACCTAGGAGAACTGTGGCCAATTAAAAAGCCCTTTAGGCTTCATTCAGCCCCATCCCCTTTGTGTAAACTTGACAGTTGTAATGTAGCTGCTATAAAATCAGTTCCTCACTCTGCTTTCTAAAGAGTGTTCCCCACATAATTTAGATAATTTTGACCGTGTTAAAAAAAAGAACTATTCTGGACTTCAAAGACCCTAGTGTTTCTTCAGTGGCAACAATAGATGAGCTATTCCTGTAGGAGTGTGGATGCCTTCCAGTGGGAGACCACTAGGAACACATCTGTAGTTGAGTAGGTTTATTACTCATTGTGGAGAGGAAGGCATGCTCTAAGGAACTGCTACAGTTCTGGTATTGGAGGTGTAAAAGGCCTCCAAATGTAAAGGGTGTGCTTCCCAGGGAGGTACTGCGGACATTAAGAAGGGAGACACAGAGGAAGCTTTTTTCCTCCCCTGCTCTCAGAGGGGATTGTGGGAAGGAGCCTCTTCTTGTCTTTGTTTCCTGAGTCATGAGAGGAGTGATTTCTTTCTGACATGTGTTCCTGTTATGTGAGCTACCATAACCCAAAGCCCACACTGACAGGACTATCAGATCTTGAACTGCAACCTCTAGATCATCAGCTAAAATAACCTTCTTTTCTTTGTTAAGCTAATTATCACAGACATTTTATAACAGTGTCAGATGCCTCTACTTGAAACAAGGACTTTCTCAGTGAGATAAGATGTAGCTTGTGGGTGATCTTGTGGACAAATTAAGGAAAAGATTGCTTGCCTGTCTGCTTCCTTCCTTCCTTCCTTCCTTCCTTCCTTCCTTCCTTCCTTCCTTCCTTCCTTCCTTCCTCTCTTCCTTCCTTTGTTCCTTTCTTTCCTTTCTTCTTTCCTTCCATGCTTCTCTCTCTCTCTCTCTCTCTCTCTCTCTCTCTCTCTCTCTCTCTCTCTCTCTCTTTTCTTTTCTTTTCTTTTCTTTTCTTTTCTTTCTTTCTCTTCCTCCCTTTCCTTCCCTCCCTCTTCCTTCCTCCCCTTCCTTCTTCCTTCCTCCCCTTCCCTCCTCCTTCCTCCTCCTCCCTCCCCCTCCTCCTCCTCCATCCCCCCTCTCTGAATGCTTCAGAAAGCAGGGAATACATACCTAAACATAATAAAAGCAATATACAGCAAACCAATAGTCAACATCAAAGTAAATGGAGAGAAGCTGGAAGCAATCCCACTAAAATCAGGG
>NC_034590.1:146475011-146476096 GCF_900095145.1 Mus pahari
GCTATCTCTTGTGAGGCTATGCCAGTGCCTGGCAAATATAGAACTGGATGCCCACAGTCATCTATAGGATAGAACACAGAGACCCCAATGAAAGAGCTAGAGAAATTACCCAAGGAACTGAAGGGGTCTGCAACCCTATAGGTGGAACAACAATAGGAACTATTCAGTACCCCCAGAGCTCGTGTCTCTAGCTGCATATATAGCAGAAGACTGCCTAATCAGCCATCACTGGGAAGAGAGGCCCCTTGGTCTTGCAAACTTTATGTGCCCCAGTTCAGGGGAACGCCAGGGCCAAGAAGTGGGAGTGGGTGGGTAGGGGAGCAGGGTGGGTGGAGTGTATAGGGGACATTCGGGATAGTATTTGAAATGCAAATGAAGAAAATATCTAATAAAACAGTTAAAAAGAAGAAAGCAGGGAATAATTCCAGAACCAGTAATTTCAGTTTGAAGTCCATGAATAGGTCATACCATATGGAGGAGGCTAGAGCTGTTTGTAGTTAAGTAACGATCACATTAGCTGGACAGAGTGCATATTTGGGGTTTTATGTCCTGAATAATATTCTTGTTTACCCTTCCTGATTACAGGTCAATTAAGAAAAGATTTATTTATTTTTATTTCATGTGTATGAGTGTTTGCGTGTGTGTATTTATATGCATGCTCGGTACTGTGGAAGCCACAAAGACAGTTCAGATTCTCTGGATATGGAGGTATAGATAGTTATGAGCCACATGTGTGTTCTGGGAATGAACTTAGCTCCTCTGTAGTCAGTGCTCTTAGCCACCAAGCCATTACTCTAGCTCCATTAAGGTTGGTTTCATCTTGACCCACTGTGAAAAGAGTAATTTAGTTCTTTATTAATGTTCTGTGAAATGGAATCAGTGGAAGTATTTAGGAAGAAGCTAGTTTCTGGAAATCCCTAGATCCAAGTATGGAGTTAGGTCAGTCTCCTTTCAAGGATACATTGTATATGGCATGATGCAGGCAGAGTTTTCTTTTCTTTTCTTTTCTTTTCTTTTCTTTTCTTTTCTTTTCTTTTCTTTTCTTTTCTTTTCTTTTCTTTTCTTTTCTTTTCTTTTCTTTTCTT
>NC_034590.1:146476391-146479181 GCF_900095145.1 Mus pahari
TTCTTTTCTTTTCTTTTCTTTTCTTTTCTTTTCTTTTCTTTCTTTCTTTCTTTCTTTCTTTCTTTCTTTCTTTCTTTCTTTCTTTCTTTCTTTTTTCCAACTAGTGTTGGTAAGTGTTGGGGACACACAGTGTCCATATGGTACCAAGAAGGAGTGGACTCTGAAGTGGGTTCCTGCTTTCTTGGAATTAAAAACAACTTGGAATGCTTGGATAATGCTCAGATAGGATTGGACAGGTGTCTTAGAATAATCCCCTTTACTTTTTTGCCAGTAGACATCCTTGTTCCCGTCCACTTTTCCTAGTATTTTGAAAGAGACAACTTGTCAAAGGTGACTTCTTTTGATTTCAATGTGTGATGTTCTGCAAAGGTTCATGTATTGGAGTTTTGTCCCTAGGATGGCGGTGGTGAGGTCTAAAGGAAAATCCCATGTCACTAGGGTCCTGCCCTCATGAGAAGGCACTGTTCAACTAGAGGGACCTCTCAGGAGAATGACCTGCTATGAAGGCTGGAGCCATTCCTCTAAGACTTCCTGAGACATGATTTCTCTGCATGCATACAAAGATCACTATGGGATGCAGCTGAGAATGTCCTCATTAGAGCTGAATCTATGCCAGTGCTATGCTATTCCTTTGAGCCTTCCAAAATGTTGAATTAATAAAATTATTTTTATCATAGGTAGTCTGCTTCAGCTGGCTCATTGTAGTAACAATGAACTGACTAATGAAGTCATGGAAACACAAGTTGGCTTAAGTATGAGCTTTTAGGAAAGCAGAGAGGTGGGAGGCTCCTGGGAAGGCACGTGAGATGACTGTGGAGGAAGGGGAATATGACTCGTAAATCAAGGGTTCATGACAGGGAAGAAAGAGGGCTTCATGAAAGGTCGATGATTTGTACAATTGATACAAGTTTATGGAAGATCTAGAAGGGCAGAATGCAGAAGCACCTCAGATCTTTAAAGGAGTTCCAGGAAGCCTTAAGAAAAAGCAGCAGCTAATCATAGTCATACTGGTGTTCTTAACAGCAGGGGCTTTTATATGTCAATCCTTTTAGTCAGGAAGCTTAGCACACATACACACATGTACACAATACACACACATATACACTCCACACACATATATACATATATATACATATATATATATAGAGAGAATATACATACATATAAAGCATACGCATTCACACATATGCACACACACATACATATACACACATACAAATAGAACAAATGTATATACATACTTAAAACATGCACATATACCCATAAAATGTAATGTAAATATTTGTATATATACACACACACACATATATATATATATATATATATACATATATATATATGCAGATACAGATACAACATACATTCACATGTGTACATATAGAACACACACCTATACACACATATAAGCCCACACATATGCACATACACATATATATAATATACATATACAAATAGAACAAACATACCATGTACACATAGGCATATACAACAAATGTATGCATGTATGCACATATAAATATACATGCAACATTCACCTACATACATATAGACCACATACACATACATACAAATATATAAAACTCATACACACACATATATATAACATACACACATATACAACACACATATACAAATATGTATATATATAACACATATACACACATACAACACACATATACAACACACACATAATACACACACATGTATACACACCACACAGATACTTAAAAATTCATTTCATAAAAGGAGCCTTTACTATGCATACTACTTTCTGTTTTCCATTTCCTGGCCACTTTCTAGTCTGCTTCACTCTTTTATGCTGCTGGGTTTTGTCCATTAAAATGAGACAAGGAATGCCTACTGAGGAATGCCCTGAAATTTCAAAAATACTGTTTTAAGGGTTGAGTCACAATGGCGAGAGGGAAATAGGAATAAAATAGTTTTTCTTAGGTACCAGCACCTAAGAAGATTTATAAAGAAATTTATTATTTTGTTCATTCATTGAACAATAATTATCTTCTACACACTAGGCAAGAAGGTACTGAGCTATCTAGGCATGGCAGTTCTTAAAAACCTCATGGTCAGTGGTAGACGTAGGCAGGTTATCCATTGTCGAAAACCTTTAAGAGAAACTTGTCAGAATGCCAGAGGATCATCTAACCACTTGAGGAGAATAAGGGATGTTTTTCAGAGAAGAAGGCACCTGGAGTGCTTTGAAGTGATTCTTGGAGAATGAGTTTGCCAAGAGAAGAGGCCTAGTGACGGGCATGCTAGCCGAAGAGATGACACAGAGTGACATCAGGAGGTTCTGGTGGAAGCCAGTGGTCAGGTAAGATTTAATATATAAAAATAGAAAACATAGTAGAATTTGAATTTCAGAGAAACAATGACTGACCTTTAATGTGTCCAGTGGTCTTTGAGGGATAGGGCATTTAATGTGGCAGAAACAGAGATGGCATGCGACGGTGGCAGAGCTGTGTTGGGGGATATATTAGGACCATGCTGTAACATCTCAGGAGAGAATAAGAGTTCCCCTGGAGGCTCTTGCCTATATGGAATTTGAGAATAACTATAGAATGCCTAAGGAGAAAGTAGAGAAATAAACACAGGAAAAAATGTAACACTCTGGTCCTTCCATACGAATCATATAGAATCCTGATGTGGGTGTAGATTGATTATTACTTATTAATGCTTATCAATGCTTATCACCTAGCCTAATGGCTTCTTCCTTCCTTCCTTTCTTCTTCCTTCCTTCCTTCCTTCCTTCCTTCCTTCCTTCCTTCCTTCCTT
>NC_034590.1:146479206-146485705 GCF_900095145.1 Mus pahari
CCTTCCTTCCTTCCTTCCTTCCTTCCTTCCTTCCTTCCTTCCTTCCTTCCTTCCTTCCTTCTGAGTTGCCTTTGTATGGGTGTTTAGTTGGAAGAGGAGAAAATGTACTTTTGTTTCATTTACAGATTTCTAATTACATTCTAACCCGAGGCTGGGATTTAGATTAACAGTAATGAAATTCATAACATGTGTGTGATTAACTGAGCAAGTCTTTTGTCTGTTGAACAATTTCTCAGGTGTAATAGACATAGGTTATGTATTAGTTGCTTGTCTTGTTTCTGTGATAAAATACTTGATGAAAGCAACCTAGGGAGGGGAAGAGCTTGTTTTGGTTCAACGTGTGGAAATACAGTCTACCATGGTGTGGAAGGTAGGGTACCAGATGTATGTGGCAGCTGTTTACATCCTATCCATAGTCAGGATGCAGAAAGCAATGGATGCTGCTGCTGACCCCAGCCTCTCTTCTTTTTATTCAACCTGGGACCTTAGCATATGAAACTGGGCCACTTAGCTTTATAATGCGTTTTTTCCACCTCTGTTAACTTCATCTAGAAAATCCCTGACCAACAGGCTCATAGGCTCATTTCCTTGGCATTGATTCTAAACCCTGTCAAGTTGGCATTCAAGATTAACTACCACATGTGGTGCATTTGTTCTTTTGACTCAGAATGGAAATGACTCTATCTCTCTTCCACCCTGTCCTTCCTTCCTTCCCAACATCTTAAGCATCCTTCCAAACAAACATTCCAGGGGAGGGAGTGTCCGCCAGCTGGGCCATAGTTGTACTTTAATCTTTAACTTGGGAGCTTGGACTAGTCGTTTTTTTTTTTTGTTGTTGTTTTGTTTTGTTTTGTTTTTTTTCCATACATATTGATAAATCAGAAGAAGTCAGTCTGTGCTATGTAATGCAATATAGAAGCCATTCATAGAAAAGAAGGAGAGAGCAGGAAAGCATGGCATTTGTTAGAGCAAAAGTATAGTTGAATGGCTGCAAAGAATGCAGAGCTGCACAGAGAAGGGGACTGGGAGTGAGTGTTAGGCCCACTGCATCCCAGCCTCTGGACCCATTGCCTTCCAAGGTACTTGGGTATCACCCAGCCTCCATCTTCCATAAGGTACCTGTTGATCTTATTGCGCAGTCACTACAGGCATTCTGTTGACTGAAACAAAAGTACTAACAGACACAGTCATTACAATTACATTGGAAACTGCCATGCTTTTCCATGGCTTAGTGGTGGTTAAGAGCAGTATTGGCTGAGCATGGAGCTAGCTCCTTGTTGGCACATAAGAAGGGAGTTTTCATTAAGGGTGTGTGTGACTGTGCAACATAAACTACCCAGGCACAGCTTCCTTTTCTCATTAAAGTGTGTTCTGGATGTGTTCTAGTGAAAGTCCAAGGGCCCAATTTGAAGCCAATTTATTTTGGTTGGATAAAGAGATGATGATGATGATGATGATGATGATGATGATGATGATGATGATAATGATGATGATGATGATATGTGTTTTGTGTATGTGTGTGTGTGTGTGTGTGTGTGAGAGAGAGAGAGAGAGAGAGAGAGAGAGAGAGAGAAGAGGGAGGAGAGCTTGACTGAGCAGCAATGTATGGGTTGACATTACTGTCCTGTGCCAGACCAACAGGGAAAAGGGGAAAAAGAGATCTGACAGCTACTGTTTGTATTTCTAAGACAATAACAGCCTCCTCAAGACAGCATTTTCCGAGGGAAGCTGGGGAAAATCCTGCCTCCATGCCTTTTCACATCATGGAGTGATGGCTAGTTGGTTGGTTGTTTTGTTTTTGTCAATCTGACAGAAGAATCTGGGATTACCTGAGCAGGGAGTTTCAATGAGGGTCTGTCTTGATTAGGTTGTCTTGTGCGCATCCTCTATGAGGGGATCTTCCTGATTGGGTTAGGTGAAGTGGGAAGACCCATCCCAAATGTGGGTGGCACCATTTGCATGGAACCTGTCCTGGACCAAATGGGGAGGAAGAGGTGAGCGCAACACTCCTTGTTCACTGCTACTTGACTGTGGATGTGATGCGAAGAGCTCGGCAGAAATTCCCCTTCAGTACCGTCTCTGTCATTATAGACTATAACCTTGAACGGCGAGCTGAAACGAACCCTCCTGTGCCTAGACAGACGGTATATCATCACAGCCACAGGGGCAGGAATAGAGATGCACGGGATCAGCACATAAGGGTCTCTGGAGGGAGTTCAGGTGGTTTATGAACCTGGGAGGGCAGTGATGCTGCATCCTTGCGGTCAGTATCCTGGCTGTATGGCAGCATTTCTTCCAGTTATCCCCCCACAGGAAGTATTTCATACTTGACATTGGGCTTTTCATAATGACCTTTGGCTTCTGGGAGCAGCATTATTTACCCACGCAGAGTACTTCCATTTTAACCCTCATTAAAAAAAAATTAAATTTGCTTATAAAGTAGTTAGTTTGCATGTCTTTTCCATAAATGGTTTTAGTAAGCCCTGTCCCCACCCCCATCTCTGTTTAAACCTCGCAGCCTCTTACTGTGTTCTCATTCTACATGGGTTCCACTGTGTCCCCCCACCCTACCCCCGACTTATGACTTCTCTTCCCAGTTAAATAGCTTCTCTCTAGCTCTCAGGTCTTTACAGACATCCCATGTTCTCAGAGACTTGCTTCTGCCGGCAAGTGAAAGTGAATTTTCATTCAGAGAAGGGAGAAAGACTTCTTACTGAAGGCACATGTGGTGGTTTGAATAGGTCTGGTCCGCATAGACTCATGAGTTTGAATGCTAGGCCCATAGGAAGTGGCACCATCAGGAGATGTGGCCTTATTGGAGGAAGTGTGCCTCTGTGGGGGTGGCCTTTAAGGTCTCCAATGCTTAGGCTATACCCAGTGTGGCACACAGTCTCCATCCACTGCCTTCAGATAAAAATGTAGAACTCTCGGCTCCTCCAGCGTCATGTCTGCCTGCGCACTACTATGCTTCCCACCATGATGCTAATGGACTAAAACCCTGAAAGCCATCCTCCAATTAAATGCTTTCCTTTATAAGAGTTGCTGTGGCCATGGTGTTTCATCGCAGGAATAATATTCAAACTAAGACAGCATATTTATGATCTATACCAATTTACCAGGTGGTATACATTGGAGAATCCACCTACAGAAGAATCCACAGAAATAATTTAAATAAGGAAAAAGGAAATGAGAAGACATATGGTTAATCCCAGGAAAATGCTCAGAGTGCTAAGGAAGGAGAGCCTCTGCTTTCTGCATTCCTAGAAATTTGTGCAAGGCGCCAGGCAGTAAAGGCTGAGGTTTCTCTTACACATGAGTTCAACTACATGCAAAGGGTAAATTTAAAGTCTCCATCCCTGTTTTACTGAGGAGCAGAGTGGTCTAGCCAAGGACCAAGGCAGCAGACATCATGGGTCAGTGACAGGGACATGCTTTCCAGATGCACTTGGAGCAGGAGAAAGGAGGAGGGAGGCAGGCCAGGACTGTGGTAGGAAATGGTGCCAGAGAAATAGGGTCTGTCTTTTGTCTCCTGCTTCTCTTATGGTCACCTTGATTTCTTTTTCAGGCCAGCGTGATGGGGGATGGGGAGCATTTTATAACTGTGACAGTTATAAACCTGTCATGTTTATTGAAAGCCTGTCATTACTTGAGCTCATTGGAAAAGTGTAATGTATCAAAAAGCCAATGGAGAGAACTTTTGAGGCTTGTAGTGATGTAGTGAAATTTATCAACAAACACTTTGCTTTACATAGATGAGGGTAATAAACTTGAATTACACAATAAATCTTTGGGGTTGGAACCTGTTCAGGGAATCATAACCTTTTGTGAATTCCCATCATGAACTTACAACCAACTGGCTGAAAGTCTCATTTGTAGTAACATGGTAGTTTGGGCTCGGCCCTAAATTCTCTACTCCTGGAAGAACTTAGCGATTAGGATACAATGCGCTTGTGGACCACTTCAGGCTCCTTCCTGGTTCTTTGAACTCAAATGAGGTTCCAAAGAGTTTTGAGGAGATAGCAGTCATTGCAACCCTTCTTCTCCTCTGCCATCCATCTCAGGCCTGTTCGCGAGGAGCTTTCCAGTATCAGGGAGAACACGAGTATTCCCTGTTCACCCCTTTCCCAACTAAGCAGTACTGAGCAGAACAAACATACCTTGAAAGTAGAAAGAGAAAGCAACAACAACAGCAACAGTGACAACGCCACCACCACCACCACCACCACCACCAACAACAACAAAACAACAAAACAAAACAAAACAAAACCCCCACAACACCAGAAGGAGAGGATTGTGAGAGATCTAAGAGCCTGAGCTCTGGAGTCAAAGGCCATAGACAAGTCTTGGCTCCCAGGTGGGCTTTGGTGTGCCTCAAAGCTAGGTCCCCTCCCCCAACCCAGTCCTGTGTTTCTCTTCCCCTTAGGGCATATGGCTCCTAGGTGGATATTTTTGGGTCTTCATCTATATGCAGCATAGGTGTCTCCAATGGCTCTGACATCACTATGGTGTTGGCCATCCTCACAAACCCTGTGTTATTCCTCCATTTATTTAACAGAGGGAGGGCGTGTAAGGTGTAGGAGGCAGCTTGTTGAGGGAACTCAGAGTCGTAATAGGAAGCTGAACTGTAGGTTCACTTTGAAGATATCATCAGGACATCACCAAATGACCCACTGTGGACACCTGGGAGAGACCTTTGGTAAAGCTGTAAAGATGAAGTGCTGCTCTTCAGGAGAGTGATGGTGTTCTCAACATGCTGGCTGTTACAGAGGGATGGAGCCCGGGGACCACCACAATCCAGAGGATGGGGAGTTCAGGAGGTATACTAGGGAGCTGGGACATGGCTGACACTCAGCTTTGAGCCCCCCTCTACCCCAGCTTCTGACTTTTTCTAGGACATTTACACCGCACCTATCTTCTTCTGCCTTGGGAATTGGGATTTTCTGTACATGTTCTGTTCGATTACATGTAGCCCCAGGAGGAGGAAGGGTTTCCACTCTTCTGCCAACTGGCTCCTTCCCTTCCTTCCTTCCTTCTTTCCTTCCTTCCTTCCTTCCTTCCTTCCTTCCTTCCTTCCTTCCTTCCTTCCTTCCTTCCTATCTTCCTTCCTTTTACATTTTTCTATTTTAACTATTTCATTTATTTACATTCCAGCCATTGCTACATCCCCTCTCCCACAGTTGCTCTTCCCATTCCTCCTCTCCTTGTGTCTGAGAGGGTGTTCCTCCTCCACCAGACCTCTCCCTTCCCTGGGGCCTCAAGTTTCTCAAGGATCAAGTGAATCTTCTTCCACTGAGGCCATATCAGGAAGACCTCTGCTATATGTGTGCCAGGGGCCTCAGACTGGCTGTGTTTGCTCCTGGTTGGTGGTTCAGTCTCTGGAAGCTTCCTGGGGTCTGGGTTAGTTTAGGCTGATGGTCTTCCTATGGGGTTGCTTTCCTCTTCAGCTTCTTCAATCCTTCCCTTAATTCAAGCATAGGGGTCCCAACTTCAGTCCAATGATTGGGTGTAAGAATCTGCGTCTGTCTCAGTCAAACGCTGGCAGGGTCTCTCAGAGGACAACCATGCCATAAACACACAAAGGATCACTAATAGTGTCAGGCCTTGGTGCCCCTCCATGAGACAGATCTCTACTTGGGCTGGTCATTGGACCACCTTTCCTTCAGTCTCTTCTCCATTTTTGTCCCTGCAGTTCTTTTAGACTGGAACAATTCTGGCTACTTTCATATATTAATTCCTTCATAATTTAATATAGCTTCAATCATATTCACTTCCAGTGGCATCTCTTCAATTAAAGCATTTATTTTATTTGTATGGGTGTTTTGCCTGCATATATGTCTATGCACTACATGCATGCCTAGTGACATTGGAGGCCAGAAGAAGGCACTGGATGTCCTGAAACTGGAGTTACAGGCAGTTGTGAGCAACCACGTGGGTGATGGAAACTGAACTTGGGATCTCTGGAAGAGCAGTCAATACTCTTTTTTTTTTTTTAAATTTTATTTTAATTTATTATTATTTTCTTTATTTACATTTCAAATGCTATCCCGAAAGTTCCCTAACCCCCCCCCCCTGCCACCCACTCCCACTACTTGGCCCTGACCTTCCCTTACCCACCCACTCCCACTACTTGGCCCTGACCTTCCCCTGTGCTGGGTCATATAAAGTTTATAAGCCCAAGGGGCCTCTCTTCCCAATGATGGCCGATTAGGCCATCTTCTGCTAGAGACACAAACTCAGGGGGTACTGGTTAGTTCATATTGTTGTTCCACCTACAGGGTTGCAGCCCCCTACAGCTCCTTGAGTACTTTCTCCAGCTCCTCCATTGAGGACCCTGTGTTCCATCCAATAGCTGATTGTGAGCATCCACTTCTGTGTTTGCTAGGCACTGGCATAGCACCACAAGAGGTCCCTTCAGCAGAATCTTGCTGGCATTTGCATTACTATCTGGGTTTGGTGGCTGATGATGGGATGGATCCCTGGATGGGGTAGTCTCTGGATA